>NC_080414.1:8000277-8332222 GCF_030265065.1 Corythoichthys intestinalis | reverse complement strand
GCCCTAGCCCAATTCTTTACCCTCCACTTAACTAGACACAAGGGTATTGCGATAACTAGATAGTAACCTTTGCTATGTGTGGACGTCATTTAAAGTTGTGAATCAACCGTTAAAATTGCTCCCATTATTGCATTAGTTCCCTTCTGTCTACTTTCAACATGTGTACGTTTTAAAACTGTTTCATCATTTAAAGATAGATTTAAGTCAAGATTTTGCCGATTTAGGAGCATTTTAGATTTTTAAAAAAAAAAAAAGTTACTTAGGTTCGCTACGAAGGATCGCTACATCAGAGCCTTCCTGAGAGGTCTACTGCTTTAAGATGGCGGCTGTTTACTAACGCATGTAGTCCTTAAAACATGTTGCCAATGCACCCGTGTCTGGTATTTGCATCTAGTTCTATAATATGTGATATCTACTGTATCATGTGGGCGTAGTTTGTAGGCTATGGCTGCATTCAGGTATTATTGGAGCCACCTAGCATCGCGTTTGCAACGGCGTCTTCCCCACTCCTGCTCTGCTCTCTCGTCTCCGTGAGTCCGTCTCTCTCAGACTTTTTTTTAATTCAACCAACTTAGTAACGCACGCCTTTCCCGCCTCAGTAACGGTAACGGCGTTGCCAAGATGAGAAAAATAATTAGATTACTCATCACTGAAAAAAATAACTTCTTTAGTAACGCCGTTATATTCTAACGCCGTTATTAACAACACGAGTTATCAAGCCCTCAAACAGTGATGCGCCTAGATTTTTTTGACAGAAAAGTCATTTATAACATCAGTGAAATCCAGTTTTTGAAAAAGCTCACATTTAATGGAGAGCATGGTGTTACCGGCATTCCCAAGGGGCCGCTGTCCCCTACAATATGACAGGCTTTACCAATTTGGCGCAGACGAAGAGGTGGGCGAGCAGAAGGGGGTGAGATAGGAGTTGGCGAGAGTTGTTGCGCGGTAGCGCTGAGTTGAGTGGGTGTGAGTCCCCCAGTGATAGTAAAAGTTTCAGCAAAACAACAGCAACCCCCTTCGCTACCGGCCGTTTTACTGGATTTTGACTGATTTTGCAAGGCCCACAGAAAATTCTGTTCTATTGCTATATAAACATGGAACCCACCAAAATAAAGATTAGACTCTTCTTTCAGCAGGAAAAAGTTAGTTCATATCTTTTTCAGCATTCAGCATTAGAAAATAGCTTAGTTTGAGCAATTTTCCAATTTCTGATGAAAAATCAGAGAAATTAAGCTTTTTGTTAAAGCATAAATTTCAAACATAACTTTGACTTTAACACAGCTATTTTTTGCATTTGTTACATCCCAAACATCTCAATAATGTTTTCCTTCTACAAAATAACATAAACAACAAGACAAATAGCGCTTTTGATCAAAGATGGGTCCGATCACGTCATTTTCAAAGTATCAGAATTGGCAAAAAAAAATATCGGACATGCCTTTTTTTAATACATATATTTTTTTTATTGAAATCGTTTTCTAATTGTATTTAACGTTACAGACAAAATGTCTTACACTCATCCAGAGTAGTTTTGGCTTAAAGTAGGGCTATCAAATTTATTGCGTTAACAGCGGCAATTAATTTTTTAAAAATTAATCACGCTAAGTAATTGACGCATGCACTGCACGACCCACTCACGCATTGTCGCGTTCATTCTATAAAGACACCGTTTTACCTATAGATAGCGCTAAAAGGCAGCGTATAATGAGTAGAGAGAATTTTGACAGCCTTTGGGGCCATTTATAATGTGCCTAAAGCCTTACAATATCTCTCTCAGCAACTAAAAATAACGTGAGAGGCGATGTGGCGTAGAAAGGTAGTAGGTGATCATTTTCTTAACACCCTATGTTCTTTCCCAACGCAGAGAAGATACATCAATGGGTGTCCCTACGCACAGTCATGGTTGCACTTCCCATCATGCATTTGGGCAGAAGTTAAATGGCTGCAGTATCATTTACTGAAAGCTCAACAAATACACTAGATGGCTATATTTAGTCACAATATACAAAGTCACATTTATCCTTTAAGAATTACAAGTCTTTCTATCCGTGGATCCCTCTCGCAGAAAGAATGTTAATAATGTAAATGCCATCTTGAGGATTTATTGTCATAATAAACAAATACAGTACTTATGTACTGTATGTTGAATGTATATATTCGTCCGAGGTGTATTCATTTTTTTCTTAATGCATTGCCAAAATGTATATGATCGGGAAAAATTATCGGGAATGATTGGAATTGAATCGGGAGCAAAAAAAAAAAAAAGCAATCGGATCGGGAAAT
Source organism: Corythoichthys intestinalis (assembly GCF_030265065.1). Taxonomy (NCBI): domain Eukaryota; kingdom Metazoa; phylum Chordata; class Actinopteri; order Syngnathiformes; family Syngnathidae; genus Corythoichthys; species Corythoichthys intestinalis. Next base: position 8,329,939 of record NC_080414.1, on the reverse strand, counting down.
ATCCGGATCGGCAGATACTCAAACTAAAACAATCAGGATCGGATCGGCAACAAAAAAGCATGATTGGAACAACCCTAGTAGTTAATTATGTTGTGTTGTTTGAGCAACATATAGGGTTATTCAGCACCCGTCTCTCTCTAAGCAGCTTCTTGCTAACGTTTTTCTGGTTCCAGCAGAGTTAACTAAATTTCTTTAGTTTAGTTAACATTAACAGTAGAAAACACAAACGGAAAGATACTTCTCTCTAAACAGGTTCGTACTCGAGTTTTGCAGGTTAGCAAGTTTACACAGTTTAATCTTACGCTAACTATGCTGCAGGTCGGACTTTCAGTAAAAAAATTAGAGGTCACAACATTTGCGTCTTTTTAAATAACTTACAGTGGCTGTTGCTGGCCGAAAAAAACTTATAGGGGCGGAGGAGGCGGCATGTCGTCGACATGTACTGTATTTCTGTCGGGGCAGGGTGAGTGTGAGCGCGTGTGTGTTGGGGGGGGCCACGCATTCAGCAAGTGACAGGGGGTTAATGTAAGTTTGAACATAAGAAAATTAATTCACTGAATAATGGTAGTGTCATTTCTATCCTTAAAACATATGGGAGGACAATCTAAATTACCTGTATAGCTGAATTCATTATATAATGCATATAAGGTTGCTTAAAGGATGGTGGGGACAATTTGAGCATCCTGAAAAGTTGGTAGTGTTATGTCCCTAACGTCCCTATGCAAAGCAACTCCCTCGGTTGGTTGCGAATGCGATGAACAGCGGGTGCTCACCGTTCCTTGGGGCTTTTAGCAAAAGTGTGAATATATTCTTCCACCAGTCAGTGATGGATTCTGCTTCATTACTGGCTGCAACTGAATCAATAAGCAGGCAGCCTATTTTCCTGCTGGAACCAATCTCTCGCCTTACAAATTGGTGATTGTATCTATTTGATCCATTGCCGTCATTTGGGTTTTTGATGCAATCTGAACTTAATTTTTCCTCATCCGCAGTCCCTTTTGTCCACTGGCATGCTCGAATTTGAAAAATAACAGCTTTTTTTTTTTTTTTAAACTAATATCAGTAGATACAAAAACAAAAGAAAATGTTCCTCAGAATCTTTGGAATAACAGCATCTCTGTTGTTGCCATAGTATCGGATCACCGATAATGTGGTATAACAGATGAGGACCAGCTTTGACACTGTTCATGCTGTTCTATATGGTGCTGGAACAAGTTATGCTAGCATTTGTAAATTAGCTTACATTTCCTGTTCTTTCTTGAATTTAGTGTGGTATTCTATAGTTAACCCATATTCCCTTTGTTAATTGTCTAGGTGTGATATGAAAACCTTTATGATTTTTTTCCCCCCGTATTTTTCGGACTATAAGTTGCAGTTTTTTTCATCGTTTGACTGGGGGTGCGACTTATACTCAGCAGCGACTTGTGTGTAAAATTATTAACACATTATGATATCATTTTACATTTTATTTTGGTGTTTTGGAGTGACACTGATGGTTTGGTAAACTTGTTAGCATGTTCTTTATGCTATAGTTATCTGAAGAACTATTAACAGGGTACCCGCGGGTTATTAAAAGTATTAAAAAAGCATTGAATTTAGTTTTTCATTATTAAAGGTATTAAAAGTATTAAATTTGCTGTCGTAAGTCTGGAGTTTTTTCACCGTGGTGTTAATTTTGAAGAACATTTCAGTGCAACCTAAATTATATCCGTGACGAAGTTTTTTTTTTTTTTTTTAATCCATAATGAAGATGACGGGTAGAATTTTTACGATGCAATGCGCTACAAATCGTAATGCACCTCGTGCGTGCGCGCTGTTAGCATCTTTAGCATCCAGCAGGCAATCGCACAGTACTGTGTGCTAACGTAAGGAACTGCTCAAATGCCTTAGTTGTTATGTTCGACGAAAGCCTCAACAAGACAACCAAGTCCAAACAGTTGGACCAGCATGTGAGATATTGGATCGGCGACCAAGTCGCATCCAGATACTTTGGGTCGCAGTTTATGGGTCATGCGAAGGCAGTGGACCTGCTTAACATTTCAAAGTAAGTTGCCAATTTCTCCAATTAAAATGTGTTAGATGCAATAATGTATTTCTACACGGTTTGCCTTTCGAATGAATGTGAATTTCGTAGTTTTAACTCAAGAGTTAGCCATGTTCAATGGGGTATTGGCAGGTGCACTAGCCTTAGCATAGATAAACCGGAGTCGTAGATCAACAACTGTTGTGCCGAAAAATAGCCGCCTCGCGTGAAATGTCCCCCCTGACGGGAACGCTTATTTATAACGCTTTATTGAGCGTTTATTTTATTTTATATATTTGCTTATTTATTTTATTATTGAGCGCCCACACGTCACTCGTACAAACAGCTTTTTCTTACCAAACGATGGACATGGAAACGATTTTCTTGTACCGTAAATATGTATTATTTTACTCTCCTTGAAGTAATAAATGTCATACCTTTGTGATTGTCATTGGGATATGGTCGTGAAAACCTGTAGACTAGTACATTTCTGTTCAGAGATGGTTATGTGGCCCAGTCCACGATTTGTTACTAAAATACAGTACTACTACTTTGTGTAATTTATTTATTTAAAACTGATTTTACAGTTAAGGTGACCAACTTGACAATCACCAGTTAAGGTGACCAACTTGAATCACCAACCTACCACCTTGACTTGGTCCTCTTAAAAGGGAAACCTGTTGTATTGCAAATGTAATTTCTGAAGTTGCTTTACAAAAATAGTGTAAAATCCATTTTATTCTGGGGGGGAAAAAATCTGAAAGACCTTATATTTAAATGCGTTTTACTTGTATCTTCAGTAAATGTGCATTCTTTTGTCAAACACACTTGGTAATTGAGGTTAAATTTGACGTTCAGTGCTTTATTTTTTTAATATGATTCAGTATTATCTAAATAATGGGTGCGAGAAAAGTATTAATTTTCAGTTGAAATGGCATTAAAAAAGGTCTTAAAAGTCTTGAATTTAGATTTATCAATCCTGGGGGGACCCTGATTAATAGCTATGGCCACGTTCGCGTTCTGCCTTTGGCAATGTGTGTTCAATTTTATTATTGACTTTTTTATATTGAAATGCATGCATTGCGCATTTACGTCTCGTCAGATGAAAACTGGCATCTCTCTCATTATGTTTTAGCCTCCCAAAACATGTTTTTAGCTCGTTATCGTCTCGTCATCCTCATGAAAAAGTGTTTGTTGACAAAATATTTTCATTATCGTCATCGCTGACAAAAACAACACTGTTGTGAGATCAGTTCCAGTTTCAGGTCTTTTAATTCAAATTTCCGCCAATAGTATCAGGAAAAAGTATGTTTTTCCGTGTGTGTTTTTTTTTGTCCAATTTATTAAATAAGATCAATCTGCTGGGATGCACTGGACATAGGTGTTGCCTGTCCTTTTTAAATCTCTCTCCTTATATTCAATATTGTGATACGATAACCATCTGATAATTATCGAAGCGTATTCTAAGATAACTTTTCATCTATGTTTAGTAATTGTGTTCCTTACTTTGACTTTCCCTCCATGCCATGCAAAACACAGTATAAGAGTATTATTGGCAATTTTAAAAATATTTTTTCAACCATTTGTATGATTTCACCCGGGGGCTTTACTACCCTGCTGAGAAACCAGCGTGCTCTGACTCTTAGAGCCATAATGTTAAAAATTCAAGTCAAGTCACAACATTAATGTGATATCCTTAAAAATCCATGCTGCATCCTTCCCAAAGGGGAGAGAAAAAAATCTTCTGAAGGTCTTCCATCATCCATTCCTGCCTTCATGGACTAATAGCGATTTAATTCCCCATACGTCGAGGCATTGTTTTTGCAATGTACACGCCGTGGGCAAGATACATATGATGTATGGATAAGTGCAACTTTGCACCTCCTGTAGAAACTAATGGCATTCAGAACAAAAGTTGTATCAGTGATAATAATGCTGAGTTTTGATTGACACCATCAGAGCAGAGGCAAAAGTGATCAAATATATCATACATAATACAGTCCCTGACTATCCCTTATCCATTTTGTAGAAACAATTGGTAATAACTTGACTTTTAATTATTCAGTTGGTTTCAGAAATGGCTCATATGAAAGCTAAGACCCTCCCAAATGATGCTGAATGTACAAAAATATATTTGTTTCACTGAAAAAAGATTTATCATTTGATGAAGACATCAAGGTCAAATTATGGCAAGACAAAAGTTTTGTCACCTACAGAAAGTAGTGTGAAAATTAAACAAAATAATGTACTTCAAATACAAAAATATGTTACATAACACAAGCGAATTAAGTAGTGGTGCTGTGAGATCCAAATTTAATATTTTGTATGACTTCCATGGGCTTAAAGGACTGCATCCATGCGGTTCAGCAAGGATTCATACAATTTATTGATGAAGTCATCAGGAGCATCAAAGAAAGCAGTCTTGCATGCCTCCCAGAGTTCATCAATATTCTTGGGTTTCGTCTTCCATGCTTCCTGTTTCATCCTACCCCAGACATGCTCAATGATGTTCATGTCTGGTGACTGGGCTGGCCAGTACTGGAGGATTTTGATCTTCTTTGCCCGATAGTATTCATTCCGTGTTGATGCGATAGTAACGGGGTCCTCAATTAGCGGACCATGGTCCACGACACACCTCTTTGCGGACCCAAGGACGAACGAAAAAAACGAAGAAAAAAAAAACTTTTTTCAACATATATCATTTGTATGAATCACCGATCTATCGCTATGCGCTACTATTCTATCGCTAAGTTATGTTTCATTTTTAGTCAAGTATCTTCTACGTGTAATGGGTATAGACCCTACTCACCTATGTCACAAAATGACGTGTTGCTGTATCCGGCCGCCATATTGTCCGTCATTTTTTAGCCCTATTCTAAATGGTTTCAATTAGTCGTGCAATTTATAGAGCAATTCATGGAAGCCCCGGTGTTATCTGACGCTGTAAACTCATTGGATGCGTTGCATAAAAGTCGTTATGTGGAAAAGCTTCAGTTTATCCATTCGCCAGATCCATATTTGATGCCTAAATCGATGTTTTTCGACCCGCGGTCTTCGCCGTCTCTGCCTGACATCTGCTACCCTGATATTTACAACTATCTTGTCCTCACAAAATCAGCCTATTCTCACGAAAGTTTGAAAAACTTTTAAGAGCTTGGAGGCTTATAAATACTTCGTTGCTGGTTGGGTGAAACAGGTCCTCGTCCACGAAAATTAAAAATCTTTTGTTCTTGCTAACATCCACTGTCAAGTCTAATGTATTTCATGTCATTTGTCAATGGAGCTAGGGCTTTTAATGTTTATATGGTTTAGCGATAGCACTCTCACTACATACATATATAATGTGTAATAAATATGAAGTGCGATAGCACTACTCCAGATTGTCCCGAGTTGAATTTATTTTTTGGCTTTTGACCTCAATAGTGAAATTGTAAATTAATTGTATGACAACTGTCTTATTATCCCCTTATAATTAAATATTTTCAGGTAGTTCATTCACAACGTCTGAGTGTATGTTGTCGGCGATTAGCCTAGCAATGATCTTAATTGTGGTTGTCAGCCCAAAACCCTCTAAATATATATTAAATGCATCTTACCAGATATAAAATGACTACTACATAATCTGTGGTAATCGTTTGGAGCCCAGTTTTCTCGTCGAATTGCAGCAGTCCATCTCGCTCTCCTCTCCGGGTCTCTCGGAATACGGTAGAACTTCAAGTCTCTCCGTCTATCTTCTCTGTTATTGCAACCGACCACCACACACGCCTTCACCATTTTGATTATTAATGTTAACGAGCAGAAAAACACGCCATAATAGGAGGAATTTACGTAGCGGTAATGCGTCAACAGGACGAGTTGACGGACAGTATGGCGCGGGGGCGTGGTTGTGACGTCATGTGAGTAGGGTCTATACGCAGGTCCACGTGTGTGAAGCGGTGCGTGGAAAACCTTCCCTCCGATGCCTTCATGTGGGTGCGCTGGCAGCTAGGCTGTCAGCTCGAGCTCATGGTCTAGCGGTTAGTGTCTCCACGTGCCGAGTGGAAGCGTCGTGATTGCGCGGGTTCGAATCCTGACGTGGACGAGGAGGATCGGAACGCGGGATGGTGCGGATACACCGGTTACACATGTTCTCACTTCTGTTGTCATATCTCTGACGACAATGCGCTGATTGGCTGAGAGAGCCTACATGCTACTAGCTAGCGTAGACGGACTACACCAGTGTAAGCAAACTCAAAAGTCAAACACGAGTCGCACCCAGCACTTTGCAATCTGTTTGTACCTGCAGTCGTGTACTTTATTTTAATCGTACTTTTGTATTTTTATTTTTAAGTCAAAAAGTTAATTTATTTTTATTTCATCAGAATGAACATTGTATTTTTGTTTGGTCAAAAGAAAACCACCTTTACCACCTTCGACCTGCCTTGTACTTGACCGACATTGATAAATGGACCCAGGCTTGTATGAAAAAAAATAATTGTGGACCTTCAAGAATTGGTATTTGAGGACCACTGCTATAGTACAATAGTCATTATTTTTGTTAAGATGTATTTGGTGCATGAGGGCCTGGCAGGTGGATTGTTGGCACTGCATTAGCCTTCAGACTGAGCCTAGAAATTAATAACAAATAGTAGGCTTTACCCCGTGACAGGCTAAAAAAATAACTCTCAAATTCACATGAATAGACGACTTGTCAACTAACCTATCTACTTATGACAGGTCAGCAACAACAACATGTCGCACTTCAACAAACAGGCAGTAGGATTTGCCCTCGTATATCAACAGAATTGCATCAAATTTTAGCATTGGAAAAGCCAGTAAGGGTCTACTTAGGTCCAGGGGTGAACAGGACAGGACAGGACAGGCACTATTTATGTCTGTTATTTGTGTCCTCTTTTTGGAAATCAAACTATGATCACCGTAGAGTGATGTTGAGCCAGCATTTGTTTTGATGCTCCTACGCATGTGGGTCAATTTGCATAGCGCATCTCGGACTGCGTGATACTTGAACGGGCTCAATGGACAAAGGCAGTGTGAACGGGCACGCCAAAAAAAGCGATATGACAAAAAATCGGAATTGTGCATTAAGACCTGCAGTATGAACCTAGCCTTACTTTGTTAAAAACAACTAGCGAAAAATCGAGCATTTTTCTGTGTTTTTTTCGATTGTGGCTGCTCCTGTTTGGAGACTTGACTTCTGGCACTCTAGTTTCTCTCCCGACTGAGCACCTTCACAAAGCACTCACAGGCGGACACACTTTGAGATTCCCTTCATCGAAAGACCAGCATCTGCCATGGCATTAGAGCGATATAACTTTAGCGAAAAATGAATGAGACTGAGTCTCCAAAGATTGTGTACATGTTAACATTAACATCAACAATGCAAGTAGAATTGCTGAAAAAGCAATATAGAGCAAATGGACATGTTTATGCAATATCACTTGTTTGTTGCTTTTGATATTGCTTGTTTGAAATCTACATTGCTCGTCATTTTACCGAAGCCGTGATGATATTGCAGGCTCCATTATCCAGCCCCATCTGCAGCTTTCGTCTTTGGGCAGTTAAAGTGTCACACTCCTGTCACACTTTGTGAGCGGTCCTACTCATTAACCGTAATGATGGCGAGTTCGGCGTGCAGCCAAGTGAAACCGCAGATGTCATTGGGCAATCTTGTCTTGATGAACGAGTCGCAGAATCTGATGGAAGAAGAGCGTGTCGGAGGGTTCACGTTCTAAATAGCATCTTAACAGAATTCCCTGCATTATCAGAAGCATTGTGTTTACCTTGAGGGTTAGTGTGTGGGATATTTTTCCAGATTTGTGGTTGTCTGTGCTCTACTATTTATTTTTCATGGTTGTTTTTTGTTCTCGTTGAGTTGCTGTGGACAGTTTTAGGTTAATGAGGTAATAGCGTTGTCTATCTCACATTTAATAGTACCTCCTCTAATGGACACCATGCCTAAATTGTTTGTTGGGTGCATCATCATCAACTTGAATGAATAAATAGATCACCCTAATAGACACATCTCGTTTTTCCGCATTGGAAAAAAGGTCGGGGTGATTACATTTTGATCCAATAATGTGTAGGCGACGTCCAGGGCCTTCTACGCCTTTAGATAAATGGAATAAATAAATTCTGGACCAAAAAAAAAAAAAATGTACATGAAATGTTAACTATGTTGTTGACAAACTGACAAACCCACAAGCATCAATACCTCAGGAATTGGCATCTGAGGTGTCCTGTAATGATTTCGCAGCATTCTTTACACACAAAGTACTAAAGATTAGACAGACTGTGTGCAACTCCAGATTAACAATTGTTACACTAAATGCCTCCCAAAATGTCCCCCACGTCAATCTTAGACAGTTTAGCCTCTTGGATTATGCCACTTTAACAGAAATTGTGTCAAAATTAAAGCCCACAACATGCCGCCTTGACATCCTTCCTTCAAACTTTTTCAAAACTGTTTTTCATTGCTTAGCCCCAGACATACTTCAGATTATAAATACTTCTCTCCAAACAGGAGAGTTTCCACAGACTTTAAAAACTGCAGTAATAAAACCTCTCCTAAAAAAACCTAATCTGGATGGCTCAACCATTAGCAATTACAGGCCAATATCAAATCTGACATTCCTGGGGAAAATTATCGAAAGGGTTGTGTTCGAACAGATCCAGACTTTTATGATGCAAAACAATCTTTTTAACTCATTTCAGTCTGGATTTCGGCCACAACACAGCACCGAGACCGTGCTTATCAAAGTCCTAAATGATATTCGTCGGAATACCGATGCAGGCAAATCATCTGTTCTGTTACTATTGAATCTCAGCGCCGCATTCGACACGGATGATCACAACATACTACTCAGCAGATTGGAACAGTGGGTAGGGTTTACTGACACTATTCTTCAGTGGCTCACATCCTATCTACATGATAGGGATTTCTTGGTGTCAATCGGAAACCATCAGTCAGAACGAACCAAATTCACGTGTGGAGTCCCTCAAGGGTCAATTCTTGGACCACTCTTATTTAACATCTATATGCTTCCGTTAGCTCAGATAATGGAACAGTATGACATCTCCTATCACGCCTATGTAGATGACACACAACTGTACATTTCTGTGTCCCCACATGATTATAGTCCCTTAGTCTCCCTGAGTAAATGCATTCATCAAATCAATGAATGGATGTGCCAGACTTTTCTCCAGTTAAATGTGGAGAAGACAGAGGTGATCATTTTTGGGCCAAAAAAGGAAAGGTCAAAGATAAGCAGCCAACTTAGCACAATGTCATTTACAGCTACAAATCAAGTCAGAAACCTTGGTGTAATTATTGACTCAGACCTAAAATTGGATAACCATCTAAAGTCCGTCACTAAATCCGCTTATTACCACCTAAAAAATATAACCAGAATTAAGGGGCTTCTGACTCAACAAGACATGGAAAAACTTATGCATGCATTCATTTTCAGCAGATTGGACTATTGCAACGGTATATTTACGGGTCTTGATAAAAAATCAGTCAGGAAGCTGCAGCTAGTACAGAATGCTGCAGCCAGAGTCCTCACAAATACAAGGAAGCTGGACCACATTACACCGGTTTTGAAACCGCTACACTGGCTTCCAGTGAGTCAAAGGATAGACTATAAAATACTATACTGCTCGTCTACAAAACACTTAATGGCCTTGGACCAAAATACATGCTTGACTTGTTAGATTCCTATGAGACATCTAGACCACTAAGGACGTCTGGAACCGGTCTTCTGCATGTTCCAAGAACAAGAACCAAGCAGAGTGAGGCAGCATTTAGTTATTATGCTCCTCACCTCTGGAACAAGTTACCTGAATGTCTGAAGTATGCTCAAACTGTTAGCTCTTTTAAATCAGGGCTAAAAACGCTTTTGTTTAGCACTGCATATCCATAACTGTCTATATATTTCAATCTACTTGCTTTCTATTCCTCTTATGCTTATCTCCATTGCTGATTTCAATTATTATTATTAGTAGTAGTTTTTGTTTTATTTTTATTTATTTATTTTTATTCTATTTGTTATTAAATGCGATCTTTATGTATAATTTTATTTCCGATTTTGTCTTAGTTTTTACGTTGTATTGATTTAAATGTGATTTTTATGATCTTCATGTGATGTAAAGCACTTTGAATTGCCTTGTGTTGAATTGTGCTATATAAATAAATTTGCCTTGCCTTGCCTTGCCTAGAAACTGACATTTCTGGAGAAATTACACCTTTTAATAATAGAAAAATATGAGATACAACATGATATGCAGGAATGAAAGTGGAACAAAACGGTTTGGAACGCCGTTCCAGTAAAAGATTTGGGGCTGGAACGGTGCTTATATCCCAAAAATATGATGGCAACTGTCAAAACCCTGTGTTAAAAAAAACAGAAACTGCCAGGCTGCCACGCACGCATGCAGCAGGATGGTGCTCCAACGCGTACTTCAATCTCTACCCCAAAGTTCCTCAAGGCAAAGAAGATCAAGATCCTCCAGGACTGCCCCGGCCCAGTCACCAGACATGAACAGGATGAAAGAGGAAGCATGGAAGACGAAACCTAAGAATATTGATGAACTCTGGGAGGCATGCAAGACTGCTTTCTTTGATGTTCCTGATGACTTCATCAAAAATTGTATGAATCCTTGCTGAACCGCATTGATGCAGCCCTTCAAGCCCATGGAAGTCATACAAAATATTAAATTTGGATCTCACAGCACCACTACTTAATTTGCTTATGTTATGTAACATATTTTTGTATTTGAAGTACATTTTTTATTCAATTTTCACACTACTTTCTGTAGGCGACAAAACTTTTGTCTTGCCAAAATTTGACCTTTATGTCTTCATCAAATGATAAATCTTTTTTCAGTGAAACAAATATCTTTTTGTACATTCAACATCATTTGGGGGGGTCTTAGCTTTCATATGAGCCATTTCTGAAACCAATTGAATAATTCAAAGTCAGGTTATTTAGCAATTGTTTCTACAAAATGGATAAACGACAAGACTTTTGTCAGGGACTATTTTCCTGTAGCTCACCAAGATATAAATCCATTTCTCATTAGGAGGATTACTAATCATATGTGTGCACCTTACCTTTTTGCATCTAGATCTACTTGCGCTTTCTTGACTACGAGATGGCCAACTCCAACGAGTGCAAGCGCAACTTTGTGGCAGTGTATGACGGCGGCAGGTAAGCCTATTTGATAGAGAGCTTTAATATTGTTTGATATGGGATTTCGTCCCTAATTTGTGCCTAATCTTTCTGTTATCGTAACAATAAAAACTCAGCCTGTGCGCTCCTTATTGGGATTAAGAATGTAATATTATTTGATGTCAAGATAGCACGAGAAGCTCTTATCTTTTACCTTCACCCGCTGATAAAACTTGATTTTATTGCTCAAAGACCTTCAAATATTATGCCACCCACCTTTAATTGTCACAGAGCTGGTGATTTATTACACTATGTACCTTTTAGTTCCTCATACGGATAGAATTGAAGTCGGTTCTTTCCCTAAGAATTATGGAAATACAACTGTTCCAATAAAACATAATGCCAAACATAAAATTTTGAATTTTGAGTCGTTAGTATTATATAATAATGTATAATGTTTTGGGGGGGGGGGGGGGGGGGGTTCAATCTTTAAAACAACAAAAAAATAATACAATTAATGATTGATTAAAAAAAAGATTATGGGGACTGTTACAGTTAATATAATTCTAATTTATCAATTGATTTAGCAATGTCTTTGATTTTGTAATTTTTTTTAATTGGATTTTTTGAATGAATTGGCTTTACTGTTTTTTTTACTCAGCTAAGCTTTCCCCTAAATCATTAATCAGCTTTACTTGCAAATCAATTTCTTCTCAAGATAGTATATCTTAAAATCAGATAAAGAATGATTAAGTGCGTGCTTGAAAACTATAATGAGACATGTTTTATCGCAATATTCAGCCGTGATCGCGAGATAACGCAAAGAAAATGGCTGTCGCCTGCACCAGGGCTGGATTTTTTCATTGTGATTATTTCACTGTGAAGAAAATTTCACCAAAACCTCGACTTGTCATCTCCTTCTATAGTTCAGTGGAGGACCTGAAGAGCAAGTTCTGCTCCACTGTGGCCAATGACCTCATGTTAGTGTCGACGTTAGGCGTCATCCGGATGTGGGCGGACGAGGCCAGCCGGAAAAGCCGCTTCCGCATCCTTTTCACGACCTACCAAGAACGTAAGATTCTTTAACATGACCGGTGTTGTTGATCTTACTTTAAAAAAGGAATTAGTTGCAGTTACAAATTACTTATCCCAAAAAGCAATTGAGTTGGTAACTCAGTTATCTCATTGTAAGAGTAATTAGTTACTCAGCAAAGTAATTGATGTACTTTACATGTTCTACACGTTATTACTATCACTACAATTATTATTACAATATAAGGCCAACTTAGTGATGATAATGCGCACTCACCAGGAAAATAGTACAATGTTTTCAGTTAGAATTCTACCCACCTGGACACCACGAACTGTATGTAAAAAAAGTTTAAGATGACGCTCCACATGCTAAATGCTAATGCTAACGAGAACGCGAATGCTATGCTAACGCTCCGAGCCACCTAGGCAATCATCATCGTGTTTGCAATGGCGTGAACACCCCCTTTCCTCCTCCCTCCTCCAGCTCTGCTTCACTCCTAGGTATCTGTGACACATTCAGACAACTTAAGCTTCATTCAACCAACTTGTAGTCACATCCTCAGTAACAGTAACCGCGTTCCAAAGATGGGAAAAGTAGTTAATCAGATTACTCACTACTGAAAGAAATAACGCCATTAGAAATGATGTTATACTCTACTACCATTATTAACAACACTGAACATGACATGATCTACCTATTATTTTATATTTTCGTTACACTTTATTTGACTGTGGTGTCATAAGACAGTCATATTCATTCTCAAAATCAATGTTGACTGTGGTGTCATAAGACAGTCATATTCATTCTCAAAATCAATGTTTTGTGTCTCTGAGTCGTGTATGTTTAAAATTTATTTAGTCACAGATTTTAAAAAATCTTTTTATCCTTCAAAACAAAGAAAAAGAGACAGCGAGAACGAAAAGTGGTATTTGCCATGTGGCAAAATGTATTTTGGCATATGGCATATTTTTGCCCTGTGGCATTTTTTGGGGGGGGGGGGGGGGCATGTGGCTTTTTTTTTTTTTTTCTTTTGCCGTGTGGCAACATTTATTTTGGCATGTGACATTTTTTTGTATGTAGCAAAATGGATTTTTGTATGTGGCATTTTCGGGGGTATGTGGCAAAATGGACTTTGTTATTTGTTGAATGTCAATGCGCTGTAATGGTAAGTGTATGGTCAAAAATAATAGCTACACGTTTTTCTGCCATTTGAAATGAATTGAAAATTTGGACGTTCTTCGCCGTCAAGGGCATAGCCTGACTTGGGTGCCAGTTGAATGTCAATGCACTGTAATGTAAGGTGAATGATCAAAATCACAACCACGTTTTTCTGCCATTTAAAATGAATGGAAAATTTGGACGTTCATAGCCGTCAATGGGATAGCCTGACTTGGGCAAAAAATGCTATTTACCAAAATCAAAAATGCCTTATGCTAAAATAAATTTTTCCACATACCAAAAAATGCCATGTGGCAAAGTAAATGCCACATGCAGAAATCCATTTTGCCACATCTAAAAATAAATGCCACATGGCAAAAAAACACCACATGCCCAAATCCATTTTGCCACCTATCAAAAAAAAAAAAAAATGACACATGGCAAAAAAAATGCCACATGCCAAAATACATTTTGCCACATGGCAAAAAAAATGCCAAATGCCAAAATCAATTTTGCCACTTATAAAAAAAATGCCACATGCCAAAATCCATTTTGCTACATATAAAAAAATGCCACATGCCAAAATCCACTTTGCCACATGGCAAAAAATGTCGCCTGCCCAAATCCATTTTGCACATACAAACAAAAAATTGCCACATGACAAAAAAAACACAACATGCCAAAATCCATTTTGCCACCTATCAAAAAAAAAAAAAAAAAAAAAAAAAAAATGACACATGGCAAAAAAAAAAATGACACATGCCAAAATACATTTGGCCACATGGCAAAAAAATGCCACATCCCAAAATCAATTTTGCCACATATAAAAAAAATGCCACATGCCAAAATCCATTGTGCTACATATAAAAAAATGCCACATGGCAAAAAATGTCGCCTGCCCAAATACATTTTGCACATACCAACAAAAAATTGCCACATGGCAAAAAAAAAAGCCACATGCCAAAATCCATTTTGCCACATATCAAAAAATAAATAAATAAAAAAATGTCACATGCCAAAATACATTTTGCCACATGGCAAAAAAATGCCACATGCCAAAATTCATTTTGACACATATAAAAAAAAATGCCACATGGCAAAATTCATTTTGCTACATACAGTATAAAAAAATGCCACATGCCAAAATACATTTTCCCACGTATTAAAAAAAAATGCCACATGCCAAAATACATTTTGCCACATGGCAAAAAAAAGCCACATGCCAAAATACATTTTGCCACATGGCAAAAAAATGCCTCATGGCAAAAAAAAATGCCACATGCCAAAATACATTTTGCCACATACAAAAAAATGCTACATGGCAAAAAAAATGTCACATGCCAAAATACATTTTGCCACATGGCAAAAAAATGCCACATGCCAAAATCAATTTTGCCACATATAAAAAAAATGCCACATGCCATAATACATTTTTCCACATCCCAATAAAATGCCACATGCCAAAAAAAAAAGCCACATGCCAAATACCACTTTTCATTCTCGGCCCTGCCGAAGAAAAATGCATTTTTTACTCACAGCTAATTTAGTCTGCCATTGACTGAAACACTATTGTGTGGCCACTTTTATCATCATGCGATCTGGTGTTAATTTTGTAGATTTTTGTATAAATAGTGATGATCACTCACTGCTCTTACCCTTATGAGGCTTTATAAAGTGAGGATTCACTGGTGAAAAGAAGCGGGACTGGGCCCCCTCTGCTGGTTATTAGCAGTTAACTATCTGCTGTCGAGCTTTATATTATAATTGATGACCTTTTAAGTCTTGATTTAAAGTCCTGAATTATAAAAAAAATAAATAAATAAATAAAGGCACATGAGGAATTTATTACATTTTTGCCATTGAGACATGGTGAGACAAAGCAAGAATGTCACCTTGGCTTCATAATATGCAGCTTGATGATGATGATGTCCCCTGTAACATTAGCACATTGATTTTATGAACACGTCGACTTGATGGGTTAGTGCTTCCTTGCGCTGACATCACGGAGACGCAGACTCATGGGACGGTCTTATGGTTGTGGCGAGGCCATGCTGAAGGAGACTGGCGAGGGTTGCTGAGGACAAAAAGGTCGGGGATGAGAAATGACCGACAAACTAACATTTGGATGACATTAAAAGGTTGAGTTCCGCGTCTCAAGGAGAGAATCCAAACACGTCAAGTCAAAGTGATTTTAAAGATGAGAGCGAGGAGACAAAACAAATGACAGATTGATTTCGAGGGGAACGGACTTATTTGAAAAAATCCAAATGACTTCCCTTCAACTGATTTGCACATTTTTAAGCAGCTTACAGATTTGGCACTGTTAAATCCGAAGTGAAATAATGTTTTGGATTGTGTGAGCAAGTGAATGACATTGCTTCACTTGAAATCTCTTTAATTTGAATACAGCGAGTGCATTGAAGTGTTCTGCTATTGTAATCCATCTCTTTTTCCAGCTCCATGTGATCCAGATGCCTTCTTCTGTCACAGTAACATGTGCATAAACAACACACTGGTGTGTAACGGCCAGCAGAATTGTGTGTATCCTTGGGATGAGAATCAGTGTAAAGGTGAGCTGTATAAACACATCTATGAATTTACATCACTTGATAGTTTGTGTGTAGTAGTGTTCCGAGGTGGGTAGAGGAGCCAAAATTTTTACTCAAGTAATAGTAGTTTTACTTACTACAAAAAGTTTACTTACAGTTTACTTCACAAGTACAAAAGTATTTGGTGAAAATAATACTCAGGTAATGAGTGACTGCTTACAATGTTTATATTTTTTTTTCTCTGCACTTCGTCTTTACTGTCACTTACTGAAATCAAAAAAGGCTTAAAGTGCCTGTGACACCCTAAAAAATCCTAAATAGTATTATTATGTGAATAAAAATAATATTTTGAGGCGATTGCGTAGCCCCACCTGTTATTATAGTGCTCTAGCGCCTCCAAATGGGTAATGACGTCGGCAGAGTAACAATTTTAGCCGATTTAGAATTCAGCCCATTGAGGGGGAAGATTCAGAACGAGGAAAACGCAACAGAGAGCAGCAAAATATCATCATTGTTTTAATAATCGCGCTGCAATATTTTTACAGGATATTCTTTTTATCTAAGTATGGTACCACACAACATCATATGTGGAGGAAAAATGGAACAGCTCGCTATCATCCACAGCTCATCCCACCGTGAAGCATGGTGAACGGAGCGTCATGATTTGAGGCTGTTTTGCTGCCTAAGGGCCTGAACAACTTACAGTCATTAATGAAAGAATGAATTAAAAAATTTATCAGGATGTTTTGCTGGAAAACCCGAGGCCGTCTGTCAGACAGTTGAAGCTGAAAAGAGGATGGATGCTGCAACAACACAATGATCCAAAACACAGAAATAATTCAACTTCAGAATGGTTTCAGAAGAACAAAATACACATTCTGGAGTGGCCAAGTCAAAGTCCAGACTTGAACCCCATTGAGATGCTGTGGCATGACCTAAAGGCAGCGATTCATTCCAGACATCCCAGGAATCTGACTGAACTATAGCAGTTTAGTCGAGAAGAATGGCCAAAATTAGTCCTGATCGATGTGCCAGTCTGATCTGCAGCTACAGGAAGCGTCTGGTTGAAGTTATTGCTGCCAAAGGGGGGGCACAAAATATTAAATGTGATAGTTCACTTATTTATTTTTCCCCCTTCTGTCATTGTTTGCATCCAATCCTCAAAGAAAATATGAAAACCTATAAATGGTTGGGTGGTTTTAGTTAAGGCAGATGATTTAGTTAATCATCAGTGTGATTTTGACAAAGATCAGATCACATTTGATGGTAATTTCATGCAGAAATGTAAGAAATTCCAAATGGTTCAGATACTTTTTCATACCTCTGCACATGCTGTTACCGCTGTCCCTGTTGGCCATACAAATATATTGTATAGTCATGACAAATAGCAGTCTTGTGCTAAATGGAATATGAAATATTAAAAATGCATTTATTTAGTACGACAGGGCAAAATTACTACATAATGGTCAAAACTACCGACTTCTTAAACCTCCCGAACGGTATTTTATGCCACTGGAGTTAGTCCGGCTCTTGTCATTTCCCTGACCCGGCTTCGGAGACGGGTGAAAGAGCTTAAACAAAACAGGGGGCGTAAGAGCTAGGCGAGATGCTAACTCAAACCAAGCGGCTTTTCCAAGTGTCTTTCTCGCCTTTTGAAAATAAAAAAAAATCACAAAAAACTACCCCGACTCAGTCACACACGGCGGCGGGGGTAACTGTCTTCCCCGATCGGCCAGCACCCGGCGGCGAGGAAGTTACGGCTTGTCGTTCTGGTGAGGCCCGGGCAGGCAAGCAGTGCTCATCGGCGGGAACGCAGAGGGGAATGAACACCGAAAATAGCGCATTCTCTGTGGATAAACCGGCCGACGTCGGAGCGCGTGGCTGCCCATGTCGAGGATAGCCTCTATAGGCGGGCACGCGAAGAAGACCGATCACAGCATTTAATTAGTGCTTTGAATGAGACCAGGGCTTTCTCTTTTTTTTTTACATACAGTAGCAGCCTTTCACACAGTGCAACAACTGAACTCCTGTGCAAAATCAGTAATAACAGTCACTGTATTTTAGTCACAACGACCCATCAATAACCCCATAAATTCAAGTAAATATTAAAGAAAACGACAAAGAAAATATTGTAGTGGAGCAGCATCTTTATCGCAATATCAATCCAGGGATCAGTTCAGTTGCAAACAATTTTTTTTTTTTTTTTTTTTTTTGGGGGGGGGGTGACGCAGGGAAAAAAAACGCAGCAGCAATTTATTTTCATTTCTTCGAGATGGCAGAAAAAACGTTTTCTTAATGTTTAAATAGTCCACATCTTTTTATGATCATTATAAAAGCATTTACACAATGAAATAACGCTGGAAAAGTTTAATATAAAAAAAAAAAAAAAAAAAAAAGCGGTTTTGCAGACACACAGAGGAGAAGATTCAAAAGGATCACATTTGTCTTGCCTTTGTGTGCATAAATAAAAGTGTCTTTCATAACGAATCTCAAGCGCCACAGCAGGAGGAAAGAAAGAAAAAGCGGGCGGCGCCACTGCATTCATGTGCGTGCACAAGCAAATGCACAATACAGAGAGCCTGCTCTCGGTTTTATCCCATTTTTTTTTTTTTATAATTTATTATTCCGGCGCGGCGGCCCGACCCAACCTGACCCGAACGTGAATGCTTAACATTTTGGGCCCGACCCGTTTGGGTTCGGGCACAAGATCTAACCTCTAAGAGATAGGACATAACATAACAATGGCTGAAGAGGGAGCGAGAAAGATTATTGATACACCTCAGACATTGAAAGCTGACAATTGGAGACATTTTGGCTTCTAAGAGGTTGGTGGGAAACTTGACCAGAGTTATGCAGTGTGTAAAAAATGAAACATGAGAATAATAATACAAATGGGGAAACCAAATCCGTTGCATCACCGGAATTGCGCAGGGAAGATTTTTGAACGTACTTATATATTTTAAAATGCGCTGAATCAATTCGGCTTGTTGCCCACATCGAATCGAATCGTCCATGCCCCGCATCGGGATGCATCGCCGCATCGATTATTGTTGACATCACTAGTTTCCAGATTGTTGGACTTGTTTTGCCCATTCTTCGCGATGAACACGATTTTGGAAATCCAGAAAGGCTCATACTGCTCTCCCTGGTGTAGCAACAAAAGCCTGCAGCACATTGGGCTGGCGTGCCGCAAAAAACAAACGATTTAATCCGCAAAATCAGCTGAATCCGCAGTACTTCTGCATACGATAGTAATGGCTGTATTGTGATAATGATTAGTCCGCTGACGTCACATTCGGCTTCTTCCTCAATCCGAGGCCGTGGCCGGAAGTCTATCATTTTTGTACCACGGGATTAAAAAAATTGAATAAATACAGTATATCGATCGCTTCCACACACATCCAAGCGTTCCATTTGATTTCAGGAACATAAAATACAACATGTCATTTTTTGTGTCACAGGCACTTGAAGGCCAATTGTTAAACTAATTGTTGGAATGACTCTTATAACAATGTCCCTCCATGTGCACAGAGAAGACGAAAGCCAACATCCTAGACAACCTGAACAACACAAACGGGACCATCATTGGCGTAACCTGCTGCATCGTCCTTCTCCTCCTCATCATTTCCGTCATTGTCCAAATTAAGCAGCCTCGCAAAAAATACATACTGCGGCGTGAGGACTTTGACCCGACCATGTTCCAAGAGGTCTTCGAGCCGCCTCATTACGAGCTGTGCACTTTACGCAGCGCCGCCACCACCGCTGCCTCAGCAGACCTAGTAGACCTTGCAGAAGACTTTGAGAACTACCACGCTCTCCGTCGTGCCTCCTCGCGCTGCATCCACGACCACCACTGTGGCTCGTCCTCCAACCCGGGCTCGGCCCACATATCCCAGCTGTCCCTCAGCGGACGAGGGAGCCGCGGTAACCTGAGCTCGCGGGACGCGGCAGCAGCCAGCCTCCTCGCGGACCTCCCGCAGCCTCCCATGTCCGTGAGGCCTCTGCTACCTAGCGGGGGGAACCGGAGGAGCATCTTGGTCATGAAGCACAGCTACTCACAAGAGGGAGCGGACAATGGTTGTGACCTGGATGACGACCTGGATGAAGTTCCAACCACCAGCCACCGGCTTTCGCGCCACGAAAAGGCAGTACAGCGGTCAGTATCCATAGATTTTTGATGAGGGACGAGCACCAGCCCTAATTTAACTGTGGAATATTCCCATTTTATTTTGGATTATCCTCTTTTTTCATTAGTTTTTCCTCTCCTCTTCTTAAACAATGTTTTGTTGTCTTTATTTTAACCCCTTTATGACATTTAATTGGATTTTTTTTCGTGTTGCATGCTTGTTTGACAATAGAGTTAAAGGTGCTATGAAATGTTGACCAAGTGAAAATGACTGCATTAATGTTACAAAACGAATTTGGCACTTAAATCTGGTACATTTTTATTTTTACGATATATAGTTTTTCCACCCAAAACAATGCATCAGGGAAACCTCACTTATTTTCAGCAATTCAGGTTGTGACTTCACAACTAGGGTTGTTCAGATCATGTTTTTTTGCTCCCGATCCGATCCCGATCGTTTAAGTTTGAGTATCTGCCGATCCCGATATTTCCCGATCCGATTGCTTTTTTTTTTTTGCTCCCGATTCAACTCCAATAATTCCCGATAATTTTTCCCGATCTTATACATTTTGGCAATGCATTAAGAAAAAAATGAATAAAACTCGGACGAATATATACATTCAACATACAGTACATAAGTACTGTATTTGTTTATTGTGACAATAAATCCTCAAGATGGCATTTAACATTCTTTCTGTGAGAGGAATCCATGGATAGAAAGACTTGTAATTCTGAAAGGATAAATGTGACTTTGTATATTGTGACTAAATACTGCCATCTAGTGTATTTGTTAAGCTTTCAGTAAATGATACTGTAGCCATTTAACTGTTCTGCCCAAATTCTTGATGGGAAGTGCAACCATGACTGTGCGTAGTGGCACCAACTGATATATCTTGTCTGCGTTGGGAAATAACATAGGGTGTTAAGAAAATGATCAACTATTACCTTGCTTCCCCACATTGCTTCCCACGTTATTTCTAATTGTTGAGAGAGGGATTGTAAGGCTTTAGCCAATTAAAAAAAGGCTTCAAGGACTGCCAAAATTCACTCTACTCATTTTACGCTGCCTTTTAGCTCTATAAATAGGTAGAACAGCACCAAATATAGATCAAATGCGACAATGCGTGAGTTGGTCGTGCAGCGCATGCATTAATTGCGTTAAATATTTTAACGTGATTAATTTTTTTAAAAATGTATTACCGCCGTTAACGCGATAAATTTGATAGCCCTGCTTTAAGCCAAAACTAAAGACTCTGGATGAGTGTAAGACATTTTGTCTGTAACGTTAAATACAAATAGAAAACGATTTAATAAAAAAATACATATATATTAAAAAAAGGCATTTCTGATATTTTTTTGCCGATTCCGATCCTTTGAAAATGACGTGATAGGACCCGATCGATCGGCATCTTTATTAAAAACCCTTAAGAAATAAAACCAGGCTACACTAATCTGGGGGAAAGGCACGTCTAAAAAGGTGTGTCTTTAACCGAGATTTAAAAAGGCTTAAATTCGTAGTGGTGCGGATTTCAGAGGGAAGACTATTCCACAACCTGGGGGCAGCAACCGCAAAAGATCGGTCTCCCCACTGTTTGAGTTTGGACCTCGGAGCATGCAAATGAAGTTGGCCAGTGGAACGAAGAGTCCGTGCAGAACAGTCCCTCGGCAACAAAAGAATAGAAAGCCTATGAATAGCATGCTAACATACTGCAAAATCAGCAACTCATTCTGGGTGTGACACCATCTTCTGTTTGGAAACTTTTTAGTGGGCGGGGCCAAGGCAGCTGAAAAAGGTAGACCAAGGATTTGTGTCCAAAATATCGTCTACTATCATTTTAAAGTCATTTGCTGTAGTATTTCATAGCACCTTTAAAGTACTGGATGTTGGATTTCAAAGTAAAATTTCATGTTAAACCTGAAATAATATAATATAACCTTGTGTTGTACACTCTAAACCAGTCTTGATTCGAGACCCATTTTAAAGGTCTTGGCATGGTCTCGGACTTGACTCCCAAGACTTGACTTTGTCTTGGTATTACCAAAAGTCTTTAACTCAATTTGGGCAAAGTGGTTTTCAGTTTTGGTCAAGTCTTGGTCCTGTCTCTCACAGTCTTGAGCACAACACTATGGTAACATTTACAGTTGAACTGAATTTGATTATTTTATCTAATCATTTCAATGCACAGCTAAGTGTTTTAACATTTTTTGCAAACTGATCAATTGACCAATCCATTTCGTGGTATAGTGTATAATAAATTCTTAATTTGATGTCTACATTGTACACTGTATCAACTCGAATTGACCTATCCTACTTTAGCTGCCTGAGAAAAATGTCTTCTCAATTATAAAAAACATCTAAAATCTCCGCAATCACACGATGGTTGTATCAAAAATCACGTTGAGATCCATTCATGCCTGGAGCCATCGTGAAATTTCCCTCATTTTTGAACATCCCTAAAGTTGTCTGTAGAGATACCTGTCTTGGGAAATTACTAGGGCTGTCAAACGATTTTTTAATCGAGTTAATTACAGCTTAAAAATTAATTAATCATAATTAATCGCAATTCAAACCATCTATAAAATGTGCCATATTTTTCTGTAAATTGTTGTTGGAATGAAAAGATAAAACACAATACGGATATATACATTCAACTTGCGGTACATAAGGACTGCATTTGTTTATTATAACAATAAATCAACAAGATGGCATTAACATTATTAACATTCTCTTAAAGCGATCCATGGATAGAAAAACTTGTAGTTCTTAAAAGATAAATGTTAGTACAAGTTAACGAAATTTTATATTAAAACCCCTCTTAATGTTTTTGTTTTATTAAAATTTGTAAGATTTTCAATCAAAAAATAAACTAGTAGCACGCCATTGTTGATGTCAATAATTACACCATGCTCACTCCCCAAACCCATAAAATCATTTGGACCCAAGCGCCAGCAGAGGGCGCCAAACAACAAAAAACAAGTAACAAGCGGACATTACACTGCTGTCATTTTAATCTGTTTGAGCGGGGCATGTGCGTTGATTGCGTCAAAATATTTTAACGTGATTAATTTTCAAAATTAATTACCGTCCGTTAACACGATAATTTTGACAGCCCTAGAAATTACAGCAAATTTAATTACCGCACTTGTCTACTGCTACAATGATGTGCACTTTCCTGGAATTCTGTCTATCCATTTGAAAGATCTCTGTACAAGATCCCAAAGGCATTTAATTGGCTGGTTTTATTGTCATGGTTAATATTGTGGCCATGATTTATTAGGAGGCAGCTTTAGATTGACCATAAATTGGTACTAAATTGACTATCAACAGTGTCAGTTCATGTTAAAATGAACATTTTGCCAGTGATAGTAAATCAACAAATGTAAAACATTTTACTTCAAGTAAATATTATGCTTTTTTTTCCCCCCGCATGCACTTTTCCCTCACCACTTCTGACCTCATGTTAGTACTAGACAACTTTGCATGAAGAATTTGAACGCACCAGCACGTTTGACGTTTCTAGTATGCAAAGTGATATTAAAGTACTGAGGCGTGACATTTCAGGTTCTGCCTCATTGGCTCTTTGAGCAAACATGAATCAGAGTACAACACAACTAGGGTCTAAGAGACAATCTCAAGGTAAGCCCCCGTACAACATTTTATTCTCAATATAGTTGTGGTGTCGTCATTTGCACAGTTTGCTTGATGATTTTTTTTTTCCTGTTATGTTATTGTTTATGATATAAATTCACTTTTATCTTAAAAAAAATTGTCTTGCCCTTCTAGTGTGTTTGTTTGAAGAAGGGGCGCTGCATGTTTTTTCAGGTTTTGTTTTGTTTTGTTTCTTCCCTGATCTGCCAACCATCTGTGGACAAACTGAACTCAGTGGATGTTTCATGTGCATGGACGTTTTTAAGGACTTTTCAACTTTCACTCTATTTCATTTTGTTATCGGTTAAACTATGATAACACATTCACTCCACCGCAACAGCAAAAATATTGCAAAAAGTGAGAAGATATGGCATTTTGTACTAAATTTCTATGTTATAGTGAGACCAATACATTATCTCAGGCGTTACCAATAAATGTATATTGAAGAGGAAGAGAATCTTCGAGTTAGCGGGGGTTTAATTAGTCAGTGGAGTTGGTTTTAACCATACAGTATTTGTTAGTTTCAGGGCTTCGGAGTGGCTAAGCTAGCGCAAGTCAATGTTGTTTGCCAGCATGCCAATAAAAAAACAATATTAACAGATCTACCTGTTCAAACAAAGTAGGGCTGCAGCTATCGATTACTTTTATTAATCAATCTATTAACTAGTTAGTTCGAATAACCGAGTAATCGGATGAGGAACATTGCGTTGCTGAATAAATTTTAGGAGATGTAAAAAGAAAGGCTTGCCAAGATTGCACTTTCAAAAGAGCATTAAATGCGAATACGAAATAAAATTCACGAGTGTTTCTTCAAACTATGCAGAATTGCACTTTTATTTAGAAATAAATTAAAATAGTGAATTATATTAAAAATTGATAAATAAATAAAAGAGGATGTTAGTACAACAAAAGAACAATTGGCTAACTAGCATAGCTCAATTCCGCTAGCTTAAATGCTAAAAAATGCTGTTTTTTGTTTGTTTTTGTTTTGTTTTTGTTTTTGTTTTTTTACAACACTCTTAACAAATTGTTCAAACACGTTCCCACAAAAAAAACGGCTAAATATAATTGTTAAAACACATATTCCCACAAAAACGGCTAAATATACCTACAAACTAAATTACGAATGCATCGGGGATTTAAGCATTTATTCACAAGAATTTTCAAAGTAAAAAGCTCCTTGTGGTGATAAGGCTGCGCCACAGTGGCTGAAAGACTAGCAGCACATTCAACATATTTACGTAAAATAAATGCCCCGGTTTTTTGCTTTTAACCAAGTTTTGAGACTGTTTTACGTCCATATCTATAAAGAATTCAGGGATTTTAGCATTTATTCACAACAATTTTCAACGTAAAAAGCTCTTTTTGGTGATAAGGCTGCACCACAGTGGCTTAAAGACTAGCAGCACATTCAACATATTTATGTAAAATAAATGCTAACTGCACAGTTTTTGCTTTTAACCAAGAATCGGGACTGTTTTATGTCTATAACTTTAAAGAATTTGGGGATTGCTCCTGGTGCTGCGTCACCAGTAGGTAGATGGCAATATAGTGTAAAGCGCTTTGAGCGCCTTGAAAGGTGGAAAAGCGCTATATAAGTATAACACCATTACCATTACCATTTAAGCATTTATTCACAAGAATTTTCAAAGTAAAAAGCTCCTCGTCTGTTTCCACTCGGTCAGCTTTGACAGAGATAAGCCCCCTATTAATTGCCCTGCGCACCGTGTCCCGTCAATATATTATGAAGTCTATGAGTAAAGAGTACACAGTGCATGAAGGTGATAGACTGTTTTTTTGTTGTTGTTTTTTTTTTTTAAACAATGTTACAACACGGCATTCTGCTTGCCTAGACAGCCTGTTCCCTGCAGAGCTGCTGGATTAAAAATGTTGCTGTTTATACGAGGGCTGCAGATATCAATTATTTCAATAGTTGATTCATCGATGAACTAGTTAGTTCGAATAATCGAATAATCGGAAAAGGAGTATGAAATATTAAAATACCCGAGCTGAGCCTCAAACGGTATTAAACATAAAATGAGGATCTATGCACAACAAAAGAACAATTGGCTAACTTAAATGGCAAAAGTCCGCTAGCTTAAATGCTATAAAATGCTAACGTTTTTTTTCCAATGCTCTTAAGAAATGGTTCAGACTCATATTCCCACAAAAAACGGCTAAATACAAATACTATTAAATAAAATAACTAAAAATTAATAATTTTAGTAAACTAAATTACAAATGCATTAAAAAACATTAGTCCAAAGAAAAACTTAGCTTACGTTGGTCGTAACAGGGAGCAGTTGGATTCAGTCTTGTGAAATGAGGCAGACCAAAGGGCAATGTATCCACCCTCATCAATAAACTAGATGTAAACACTTTCAAAATAAAACATAACAACGCCACTTTAATCAAACGAATACTCGAGGCAACAAAATTTAATTCGAATATTTTTTTCTAATGGAATACTCGAGTTAATCGATTAATCGTTGCGGCACTAGTTCATACTACACTTATTGTTATGCAATGGTAAGTTTTAATAACTTAATCCTGAAAACATAGCCAACACTATTGATTTCATGGGTCATCGGTGACTCTCATGCGTATATAATTTATATTTTTATTTTATTTTAAATGATGCAATGAAATCAACATATTTGTGTCCTCCTCAATGGAGGAAAATATAAGGACCACAAATAGTCGTATTGATGTTTTTTTCTTAGATTGTGCATGTGTGCCTATTGTCGGCTGTTTATTCGATGTGAGCTTGCGATGTGTTTTCGCATGAAAATGTTGTTTTTGTGTGTGTATTTCTGCGTGTACGTGCTTATGTTCTACATTGTGTCGCACTGTCTCCATACTGTAGACTTCTTGTGAGTAGTGACGTCCCGGATGAGTGTGAGCGGGCATCACTGACATGAGACAAAGCGGACCGGACATTTACACCAGCACGATGCTGACGCTGAAGAGACACTTTGATGCAAAAATATCCAAATGATTTGATCGCGTGCAAAAGATGAGCACAAAGGACTAAATGAAAATATTTCCAGTTGTAATTCTTTGAAAGAAGATTGCTATATGTCCATCTCACTTGTGTTTTTGTCTCCGTAGAAAACTATTGGATCTACTTAATTCCTAAATTTAGGATATTTCTACAACCGTCACTGAGGATAAACCTGATGTGATGCTAAATTAAGCATGCATTATCCAAACAGGTAGATTTATAGTTTTCCTAATAAATTGGAATATGACCAAGACTTCATTGTTAGGCAGCACTTTTGCATGCTTATTTAATAATAATTGAAATACAACTAGAACATATCAGAACACCTACTAATACCGACCACAATTTAAGAAATGAAATGCACTGCATGCTGGTAGCTGAAAACAATTAGATAATAAACAAAATTAATTCATTTAATGTTATTTATTTACTTTGACAGTTTTCTTTTACAAGTTTGTCTTCTAACGATCACCGTAGGCAACTTAACGTCTTTGTATCAAACCAGACTTTTCTACTTGGACAAAATAAGAATGTTTTTCACATTATTCAAACGATCCTTCAGGGTTGGTTTTATTGATGCTTTGTAACTATATTAATATTAAATAACAATAAAGCACTTTTTTGTTGTTTTGTTGAGCTTCATGGTAAATACAGTGTCATGCATGTTTCACAGATTCATGGTGAGTTTTAAGTGTGTGTTTGTTCTTTGCTTTGTTTTCCGCCAACGTGAAAATTGATGGGAGGTTTTTTTATATGTATAAACAGTGGGGCAAATAAGTATTTAGTCAACCACTAATTGTGCAAGTTCTCCCACTTGAAAATATTAGAGAGGCCTGCAATTGTCAACATGGGTAAACCTCAACCATGAGAGACAGAATGTGGAAAGAAACCCCAGAAAATCACATTGTTTGATTTTTAAAGAATTTATTTGCAAATCATGGTGGAAAATAAGTATTTGGTCAGTACCAAAAGCTCATCGCAATACTTGGTTATGTACCCTTTGTTGGCAATAACGGAGGCTAAACGTTTTCTGTAACTCTTCGCAAGCTTTTAACACACTGTTGCTGGTATTTTGGCCCATTCCTCCATGCAGATTTCCTCTAGGACAGTGATGTTTTGGGACTGTCGTTGCGCAACACGGACTTTCAACTCCCTCCACAGATTTTCTATGGGGTTGAGATCTGGAGACTGGCTAGGCCACTCCAGGACCTTGAAATGCTTCTTACGAAGCCACTCCTTTGTTGCCCTGGCTGTGTGTTTGGGATCATTGTCATGCTGAAAGACCCAGCCACATCTCATGCCCTTGCTTATGGAAGGAGATTTTTACTCGAAATCTCTCGATACATGGCCCTATTCATTATCTCCTTTATACAGATCAGTCGTCCTGGTCCCTTTGCAGAAAAACAGCCCCAAAGCATGATGTTTCCACCCCCATGCTTCACAGTGGGTATGGTGTTCTTCGGATGCAATTCAGTATTCTTTCTCCTCCAAACACGAGAACCTGTGTTTCTACCAAAAAGTTCTATTTTGGTTTCATCTGACCATAACACATTCTCCCAGTCCTCTTCTGGATCATCCAAATGCTCTCTAGCGAACCGCAGACGGGCCTGGACGTGTACTGGCTTCAGCAGGGGGACACATCTGGCAGTGCAGAATTTGAGTCCCTGGCGGCGCATCGTGTTACTGATAGTAGCCTTTGTTACTGTGGTCCCAGCTCTCTGTAGGTCATTCACTAGGTCCCCTTGTGTCGTTCTGGGATTTTTGCTCAACGTTCTTGTTATCATTTTGACACCACAGGGTGAGATCTTGCATGGAGCCCCAGATCGAGGGAGATTATCAGTGGTGTTGTATGTCTTCCATTTTCTAATAATTGCTCCCACAGTTGATTTCTTTACGCCAAGCGTTTTACCTATTGCAGATTCAGTCTTCCCAGCCTGGCGCAGGTCTACAATTTTTTCTCTGGTGTCCTTCGACAGCTCTTTGGTCTTGGCCATAGTGGAGTTTGTAGTGTGACTGACTGAGGTTGTGGTCAGGTGTCTTTCATACCGATGAGTTAAAACAGGTGCCATTAATACAGACCTCGTTAGAAGAAGTTATACCTCTTTGACAGCCAGAAATCTTGCCTGTTTGTAGGTGACCAAATACTTATTTTCCACTCTAATTTGGAAATAAATTATTTAAAAATCAAACAATGTGATTTTCTGTTTTTTTTTTTTCCACATTCTGTCTCTTATGGTTGAGGTTTACCCATGTTGACAATTACAGGCCTCTAATCTTTTCAAGTAGGAGAACTTGCACAATTGGTGGTTGACAAAATACTTATTTGCCCCTCTGTCTATATAGATATATATATATTATACTCTCCCAATGGAAGGAATCATCTAAACCTGCATCACACATAATGGCTTACATGCGTACATACAAGACAGACATACATGTACTGTAAATGAGACCCAAATATACAGTATATGCATCAAGTTTCCGGTGCATGTATATATGCAGTACCGTATTTTCCGGTCTTTAAGTCAAAGTTTTTTTGTTTTTCTTTTTTTTTTTTTTTTTATAGTTTGGCTGCGCCTGAACTTATACTCAAGTGCGACTTACATATGTTTGTTTGTTTTGGTTTTTTTTTTTAACTTTGACTTCCGCCATTTTTATGGCTATAGTTATCCAAAAAAACGTTAATAGGTTATATTAATTTTTCAACCTTTTCTGAGTCACGGAACGGCACACCACAAACCAAAAATGTTCAAAATTACTTTCTGTACAGGACATTTCATTATAAAATAATTTCTCAATATTTATACTTACTCAGTGTGAAATTTGAGCCTGTTTAGATGAACACAAAGCCGATATCCTGGCAGGAATCTTCTTCAACAGGTCTCAGTCTCTCTTTTTTATTTTTTAAAGCAGTTAGGCTTGAAAAGCTCAGAATTATCAGACACGGGCCGAGCATCTCACTGATAATAGCTTTGCAGACAGTATTAATGTCTCTGCCACAGTGTGGGATGTTTTGGGTTCAGCAACAAGCTAACTAGCTTTGAGGGCTTTCTCATTTACCTTTGTAGTTTTTCTCAAATATGTTGCCTGTTTCTCTGAGTTTTCATGATGGCAAACAAAATAGTCCATAATTTGAATTTGGATATGAAATTTAAACTTGCTTGGCACCATGGCGCTGTTGGATAGCTCATGTTGCGCTGAAGAACTGCTCGGATTTCTAGCCATCAGCCACCATGCTGTCCTCGACAGTATGTTGGAATACAACTCAGGGCGAGGATTGGCGGTCGTCGCGTATTGACAAAAAATGGAAAGGACACTTTCTAATCAAATGAAATACAGTAGACGTGCTGGGGTCCAGATTGCCGTGGACAGCAAGGTGGCTGATGCCTTGAAATCCAAGCAGTTTTTGTACCCGACACGAGCAATACCTCGCACATCTGCACACGACCGAGAACTTCCTACCTACTCCTGTCTTCACACTGTAACTCCGTCCAACGACTTAAAAAAAAAAAAAAAATGCGGTATTGGATAATTTCTCGCGGCACAACTGACAATTTCATGGCACAATACATTAACAGATGCCTATTTAGCTTGTTTTTTCTCCAAATAACTAGTATTACTGTAACATAAAATGTTTGTTCTTGATTTCTAAGGGGAAAAAAAACGTCTCCCAAAAATGTTATTTACAACGTACCCAACTTACGTGATTTCAACTTTACGACGCCAGAGTCTCGTCCACCGTTTTGTCTCCTGTCGTTCACAGCATTCACGGAGGCAACGCCTCTTTATAAGACTTTTTGTACTGTTTTTGTGCGTTTTCAATTCCGGTCAAATACTTAGGGCGAGTTTATGTGATTGCTTTTGATGATGTGCGGATGCTAACCGATACATGCTAATCGTTTGTTTGGATTGTTATTTCTGTACCAGCAGCTAGTTATAAACGCAAATTTGAATTGCTGTTATTGAAGAAGAAATTGATTTATTTTCATTTTTATATTAGTTTCATTCTGTAAGTGTTGATGTCATGAGCAGCTGAATAATGTTAGCAAACCACACTGACGTCTGACATCATTTCTGAGCTTAGCTCGCAGTCTAGCTAGGACTTAGCGCAAATGTCTTCGCAAGGACGGTGCATTGACATATAATACATGTTTTTGGATAGTTATTTTGAGATTTCGGGGATATTTAGGGGTACTTAAAGAATTCTTTCGTGGAAATTCAGGTTACGTTGCCTGCGTAGGAACGGAACTCATTTGTAACCAGGGGACTACCTGTACTCCAGTGCGATTCACATATATATTTTTCCTCTTTATGTGCATTCTTTGGGTGGTGCGACTTATAATCAGGTGCGACCAATGAACCGAAAAATACAGCATGTGTATAAATAATGTTCTATGTATTTCTTTTAATCCTACTGAATTAAAAACCATGTACCCATACTTATAATTAACATATTATCTTAAAAATTGGCCTTCACTGCTAAGAATTACAACCCCACCTCATGCTTAAAATCAACTCCAGCACACCCGTGACCCCCAATGAGGACAAGCGATAGAGAAAATGAAAGGACAGATGGTGGCTTCCTCTAAAATTGAGATTGTGGCCCAGTTTTTCGCTGGATGGCTCATCCATTTAAGCAGACGGTTACTTTTTTTTTCCTGTTGTTGCAATATTATCAATGACTGATACCGCCATGTGTCATGGAAGTAGAAAGCACAACATTTGAAAAGAGGACAGTGCATCTTTAATGCTGATATTTAAATAGTTCTAATAATTGACCAGTGTGTGATAAGGCATTAATTTTGTTTATTTATTTATTATTCAAAGAGAGCTACAATACTTTGGGTGATCAAATTGTGTCACGAAATGCGGTAAAAACTGGAATTACAGTATTCTTCATATAGATTAGAGATGATAATATGGTATATTGGTACATTGGTGTTGGTATATACGGATAATATTGACATTGTTTTTTCATTATCGGTTTTTGTCCAATATGCAGTGGCGTTACTTGCCTACTTGGTGCCCACCCCTCCCAAAAAAATAAATGAATAAATAAATAATAAACATCAATCGCAAAAAAACAACAAGGATTGACCCACAAAATACAGTGCATGATGTATACAACCCAACAACCAAAATACAGTATTTGCTTAGAATTTTACATTTATTAACACTATCAAACCAGTTGAAAGTGCACAATAAATATGTGCAAGTCAATATTAATTTAACATCACAAACATTTTTTAAAAATATTGTAGAAATAATAAAGAAAGTGGAAGATTTTACTTTTGACTAGTTGCCTCAAAAGTTTTGACCACTACAGGGGCTCCAGTTAGAGAGCACAGGAGGTGAAATCAAATACTTTTTGGGCTCGCAAACTTCGCATACACGTACACTTTTTTAGTATCTGGTGAACAACATGCAAACATATAGTCAACATTCACAGAATTCTTAATGTTTTTAGCGTATTAAGCATTAAACAACATCATTTTAACTATTAACCAACAATAGTGAACATTTGCACGCTATCTCCCTTCAAACCACTATATTCGCTGCTTACATTATTTTGAAATGATCGTAGCCGATACAAAACAAGCTAACAACTACGAAATTACAAGTGTCAGCGATTAAAAAACGGATACAAAAACATATTAAACACAACTATTCCTATACCTAGCATTGTGAGGAATGTTCACGATCTATGTGCAGCACCTTTAATTCACTTTATAAGGTATACATCACATCATTGAAAGAGCATATGTACCGAGAAATGCAGAACTGGGGGAAAAAAAATGCACGAGCAGTTTCCAAAATGAAAGTGCTGCCCGAAATAGAAAGTAAATTAACTAAACAATAAATCAAGCTCAAAAAAAAAAATCTTTACACATTAAGAATCAAAGTCAACCCTAGCTGAGTGACTCAATTAACTGATCCAATCCTAACCCCAACTCTTTCTCCTTTTGGGGTTGCATGCCGACAGTAACTGCGGTCTGCAGGGGGCGTCATTGCAACATTAGGGGCGCAAATTATAATACAGTGGTACCTCGACATATGATCGCTACGACACACTATTTTTTCGACATCCGACGTAAAATTTGACTCGCCATTTGTTTCTACATCTGACGACATGCTTGAAAAAGGTAATGCTTACCATTGAAATGAAGATGGAAATGATAGAAAAATATGAGCGTGGTACACGCGTCCGTGAACTGGCTCGTAGAATGTCTACGATCTCGACGGTCCTCCTCCGACATCCGTTCGCCAGTCTTTATAAGTTAAGGAGACAATTATTGTTGTGCTAACATTGCCAAAAAAGTCGCCAGCTTCGTACGGTTTTTAATCATTTATTTCAGCACTTGTGCAACACAACTACTGTCCGTCACAGCTGAACAAAGTGAAAGTAAAAAGTCCCTCTCTCACTCTGTCAAGTCAGCCACGCGGTGCGTTCAGGTACACCATGTAAAACACATTCACTACATTAGGACCCAATTCGTTAAATTATTACAGGTATTATTATTATATTATTCCGATTTTTATTCATAATTTATTTATTTTGCTATGTGTAGTTGCTATTTGCAATAGTACCAGCAGTATTTTAGTGTAGGTTTTCGGGCTGAGGAACGAATTAATGGAATTATAATGTATTATTATTAGGGTTGTTCCGATCATGTTTTTTTGCTCCCAATCCGATCCCGATCGTTTTAGTTTGAGTATTTGCCGATCCCGATATTTCCCGATCCGATTGCTTTTTTCTGCTCCCGATTCAATTCCAATCAATAATTTTTCCCGATCATATACATTTTGGCAATGCATTAAGAAAAAAATGAATAAAACTCGGACGAATATATACATTCAACATACAGTACATAAGTACTGCATTTGTTTATTATGACAATAAATCCTCAAGATGGCATTTACATTATTAACATTCTTTCTGTGAGAGGGATCCACGGATAGAAAGACTTGTGACTTTGTATATTGTGACTAAATATTGCCATCTAATGTATTTGTTGAGCTTTCAGTAAATGATACTGTAGCCATGCCAAAATGCATGATGGGAAGTGGAACCATGACTGTGCGTAGTGCTACCAATTGATTTATCTTCTCTGCGTTGGGAAATATAAGGTGTTAAGGAAAATATCATTTGCTACCTTGCTTCCCCACATTGCTTCCCATGATATTTCTAATTGTGGGAAGAGGGATTGTAAGGCTTTAGCCAATTAAAAAAGGCTCCAAAGGCTGCCAAAATTCACTCATTTTACACTGCCTTTTATCTCTCTGTATAGGTAAAACGGCGCCATTACAGATTGAACGCGACAATGCGTGAGTGGGTCGTGCAGCGCATGCATTAATTGCGTTAAGTATTGTAACATGATACATTTTTTAAAAAATTAATTACCGCCGTTATTGGGATAAATTTGATAACCCTACCTTAAGCCTAAACTAAAGACTGGATGAGCGTAACATATTATGTCTGTAACGTTAAATACAATTAGAAAACATTTAATTAAAAAATATATATATATTAAAAAAAAGGCATGGCCGATTCCGATACAATGAAAATGACGTGATCGGACCCGATCGATCAGCATCATCTCTAATTCTTATGGGAAAATCCTACTCGACATACGACCATTTCTACTTACAAACAAGGTCCTGGAATGTATTAACTTCGTATGTAGAGGTACAACCATTGTAGACAATCACTCGCGTGCAGGCAACCGCCCAACCAGACCGTTCCAGGAACCGCCATTGCCAATATGCATGGTTACCTTCAAAGTGAATGTAGACGCCTTCTGCCTTTGTACAAGGACTGGTCATAGCTTAGCACAGCAGTTATGCGTATTGACTATTAGATCTATCCAAACTAAGATGCTCTGGATTTGTTATGTTAGCAGAACATTTGAATTCATGGTGCAAAAATTAAAAGAACAATCAATGATTGAAAAATAATTAATATGTTAAGTCCGTATATATCGGTATCAGATTTTTTGAGTAAATATCGGGATATCGGTTAAGAAGTCATTATTGGACAATTCTAATATAGATAGTCCTCTTGGGAAAACAATGTCATCATATGAAGACTATGACACTATGTAAGAGGCTAAAATATGACAAAAATCCAATCTTCTTTTAGTATAAGCGTGCATCCCCCTCCACAACCAGTCTCTCGGCACACTTTTTCTCTCCTCCACTGCCTCACTTTTTTTTTCCTCTTTTTGGTGCTGAAACGCTCCCACAGTCAAACACTGGTTTGTTTGCCAGTAAATAGATGGAAGCCAATTGTCACAGAGGTACATCTGGACCAATTCAGCACAAGCAGATTTGAAAAAAAGAATAGACAACTAAACAGAATAAAGCATGCGTGACTTGGAGGGGAAAAAAGGGAGTCGAGTAATGGTGTTTTCATTTCTCTACAGATACATCAGACAGATGCATCATTCTTCTGCATCTTGCCAAGTTTGACAGCATTTGGAGGTCTCTCCCTTGTGAATCTTCAGTGAAATTATATGCCAGATTAATGTAGCGGTGTTATGAAGGGGGAATGTTGTTTGTGATGTACGCAACAAGTGATTTATTTGCTTCAGAACACTGTACCTGTGGACCACATCTGGCAAGGATGAACTAGCCATGGAACATTGATAAAAGACTGAAACCAGAGAATACCTTTAATGTAAAGTTGTTCATCAAGGGGAAAAAAGAATACAAGAATCAGGTTTTTTAAAATCATTTTCATGCTTCAATGTTTCAATTTATACATAGGGAGGGTGTTGTGTAATGTCTTTAACATAAATGTCTTGAGATTGATATGTCTGGGCATTGCAATTCCTTGGTATGTTCTTCTTGATCATTGATTGCATTGTCTTTTTATTTTAAGAGATCCATTTGCATATTGGTTTGATAATATGAATAAAATGCTGGACAAACTATTTCAATAAACAAATGTTTACTGATTTCTTGTGAAGATTCTGCTGTGTTATCTTTTATAGTGTTCAACTCTAAAAGTTGGGAATTAACAACTGAAGGAATCCGACCTTCTAGGCAGACCGTCGGAATCGCGCCAGCCAAACCGCCGGACCCACGCTGGCACGGCTCCAACAGGCGGGGCCAGCAGGACCCCGCCAATCCGGCCAGAAGGACAAACTCCGCGCGTTCACCTTAGTCTTAACCCCTTGTACTGACTCCATTTTGAAAGGTTTAAAGAAGGCTCACTGAAAACAAGTTGACAGTTTATCCAGGTCAACAGAGATCAAAACGGCAAGGCGAAACAGAAACACTCAGGAGGGGAGGCAAGGTCACCCGATCATATGTCAACAAAAGGTTCCCGAGAAAAATGACAACGCTTAGTTAGAAGAAGGGTGTGTTTGGGATTATTGTCTGTTTGTGGATTGGACAGGGTGATTTGGGAGTTACTGTTGTCCAGGCAACAAGGGTTGTGGATTTTGCCACCTCAGCGTCAAAGGGGCACTTGGAGTGTTGTCAGTCATTTTATCAGTTGGATATCGGGTGTTCTCCTGTGTTCCTTGTGTTAGGACAGACCGTCCCGCCATTTGTTGTGGACTGTTCGGGAGAACTGATTGCGAGACTTGATGCGTCAATCTTGCTCATGATGCACAGGTTGGGCTTCCGTGATAAGAAGGTGTCGTGTATCTTTTATGCCCTATAGTCTGCTTGTTTTCCTTAAACTATGGTATGAGTGCTATTTATTTTATATTGGGTGTGTGAGAGTAATACAAACAGCTAGATGGTGCCTACGACAAAAGGTACTATCTGCTTCACAATCAAATTCATGTAAGTACTGTGCAATAAAATACAGAATACATACTGTCATTTTCGGACTATAAACCGCTACTTTTTCCCCTCATTTTAAATCCTGCGGTTAATTGTGGATTTTTATGGGTTAATATATTTTATTGTAACCATCCCATAATACAATATGGCCAGCTGCTGCTTAAAGTCCGGTGAGGCTTATCTATGAACAAATGTCAAGTGTCAAATTTGGTTGGTGGCGGCCTGAGGTGGGTAGTAATGCGTTACATGTACTCCGTTACATTTACTTGAGTAACTTTTTGAGAAAAATGTACTTCTAAGAGTAGTTTTACTAAGCTATACTTTTTACTTTTACTCGAGTAGATTTGTAAAGAAAAAACGTGACTCTTATTCCGCTACTTTGGGCTACGGAAGAGTCGTTACATTTTTCCTCTTTATTCTACATATTAGATTTATGATTTTTTTTGCCAGCGAAGCCAAGTCGCTGTAGCAACTGTAGTAGTAGCAAGTAGCTCTACCGATTTCACCAATGAGACGTCGCAACAGTAATCACATGACTCAGTTATACAAATCAGACGCAAGCTTGCCGTTTTATCTTCACGCCAGCCTGTTCAAGCACCGTAAAAAAATGAAGTATTTGTTATAGAGTGCTGCCCTCAACATGACTCAAAATTGCTGATTTTAACCCCTCTCACAGTTTTTATTTGGCACCGATTGACCACGGAGAACTGAAGATATGATCCTTTTAATTTCAATTTCAAATGTATTCAAAATTAATTTGAAAAACAAACCCAAAAATAATATATTTTGAAAAACAAAGTTGGAATTTTTTTTTTTTTCAAAAAGCAAACCCGAAAATAAATTATTCAGAAAAACAAAGTTGGTAAAAAAAAATTTTTATTCAAAAAAACGACCCCAAAAATGATTTTGAAAAACAATGTTGGAAAAAAAATAATAATTCAAAAAACAAACCCAAACATAAATTATTCAGAAAAACGAAGTTGGAAAAAAATAATAATTCAAAAAACGACCTCCAAAAATGAATTACTCAGAAAAACAGAGTTGAAAAAAAATAATAATATTTTTTTTTTTTTTTTATGTGAATGCAATACGCTTCCGTACCTTATCAACATTGTTCCCTTTACATAGTAAGACATACAAAATAAAAATAAAGAAATAAAAATGAATACATTTAAAAAATAAAAATATAAATCTTTCTTTTTCAGAACGCAATTAATGTTTCATAGTCTATGACGTCACCTGTATGCGCCTAGTTTGTACACACGTTTGAGCATAAATATCCCATAGAAGGGTAGATGTTTAAAGAAGGAGTCGGCGACGTAAGTATTGGCAGCCATCTTGCTTCGGGGCGGACCTAAGGTAAGTGATTTTTTCCCCCACTAAAATTTAACTCGCTGTATTCTTGACAAATTTACAAACGGTTTCGTTTATAACAAACCGTTTAACGTGGCTATGATTAGAACTGGATGTTGAAAAAAATTTTAGACTAGTTTAATCTTAGATATGTAACTTATTTACTGTATATTTGACGTTTATGGGAAACCAAGACGCCGTTTAAAATTCGGTTAAGAATTAACAAATTCTTGCTATTTCAAAGTACAGTACACTCTTCATTGAACGGCCCAACACAAAATGGCCGACATGTGACGACGATTATCCCAATTGGCTCAGCGTTCGCATATACATCTAGTTTTACACATATGATGTCGAGGCTTTCCATGGCGCACTCTCAGGACAATTTGTAGGTTAGTTTTTGTTTTGTTTTGTTTTTTAATTCAGTTAACATACTGCCGTTGCTCTAAAAAGTTTGTATTTAGATACGGAGTAACAATAATGGCGTATGTTTATACACTGAAAGCCCTGTATCGCAATTTTACGCCAGCACTGACGCAGAAGTGCAGATTCGCAGCGGGCAATTTGTTATTCCATACGCACCGAACAGAGTTAACCGTGCCGAGAGTGACCTTCCACGGGAGGCTTGGATCACCTGCGTGCAAATGTCACGCTCTGTGCGGTTTCCTTCAATCACGCAGGGCTATTACTCTTGACTTTAGGGCAAGAAATAAAAGCCAGGAGCGAGAAAATGAACAAAAATCGGTTTACAAATACCAGAGTGGGAGCCCAACGCCATCAGCTACACGTAGAGGTAAGTGTTGTAATGCATTTTTGACAATGCCTGATTAATTCAGCCTTGTTTTTTCATTTCGTTGTGTTTTCTAGTGAAGGAAGCTGGCCGCGATTTCACTTATTTGATCATTGTACTCATCGGGCTTGGAGTGACAGGTAAACACAACAATACAACAGATTGATAGGGTCATCTGTCATTGACTGATATTTCCAGTTCATTTTTTCCTTCATTGTTTTGTGCGTTTGAGGTGGTCTTCTGTACGTGGTCTTCCAGGAACTGTTTTCTTCCTCCAGTCCAAATAAAGTATACGGGAAAGCATTCAACAAAGTCAAATTAGACCCAGAGGTGCAGAACATTTTGTCCTTTTTTTTTTAAAAAAAAAAATGCATATTTGTTGTGGTTGTTTGTAACTTTATGCTGATTTTAATTCCAGGTGATCGGCGCCTTCGGAGAACCAATAAAGTGTTACGGTGAGACAACTCGTCGAGGAAGAAGACAGCAAGTCAGGTTTGGAATTAAAAACTAGAATAAAAATAGTTGAAAATCCACAACCAAATTTACACATGATAAGTTCACTCACCCATTAAAAATACGGAAAATGTGGTCGCAAAGCGCTGACGACGAGAAATTAGTCTTTTAATCTGCCATTTAGCCCCTGCCTGTCATTATAGTGCTGTAGCGTCCCCAGCTGGAAGATGACGTCGGCAGGGTCATGGTTTCATCTGATTTAGGATTCAACCCATTGAGGGGGCATTATTCAGAACAAGGAAAATCCGACAAAGAGAGCAGCAAAATGTAATTGTTTCAATCTCTCCACTCCAATATTTTTACAGGATATTCTTTTTATCTAAATATTTTTCCCTAATTGCTAAATAAATGGTATGGTTATGACAAAT
This sequence comes from Corythoichthys intestinalis, assembly GCF_030265065.1. Taxonomy (NCBI): domain Eukaryota; kingdom Metazoa; phylum Chordata; class Actinopteri; order Syngnathiformes; family Syngnathidae; genus Corythoichthys; species Corythoichthys intestinalis. The sequence continues at coordinate 8,290,411 of NC_080414.1, read as the reverse complement.
AAGTCTTGTGCTAAATGAAATATGAAATATTAAAAATGCATTTATTCAGTACAACATGGCAAAATTACTCTATAATGGTCAAAACTGTTGAGTTTTTGCACCTCCTGAACGATATTTTATGCCACCGCTGTTAGTCCGGCTTTTGTCATTTCCCGGCTCCGGAGAGCATAAATACCAAAAGGCTTGACAGCTAGCTGACATGCTAACCCGAACCAGCGGTTTTTCCAAGTCTTATGCTCACCTTTCGAAGCGAAAAATCAGACAAAACTACCCCGGATCATATCACACGGCAGCGGGGCTGTCGATTTTCTTCACCGATCGGCAACTCTCCCGGCGGCGAGCAAGTTACAGCTCGTCCTTCCCCTGCTGCGGGCAGGAGAGCTTTTTTGCCGGGGAAGCAGCTGGAGAATCACCGCCGGACAAACCGGTCTAGGTTGGAGGAGCGCTGAGCTGCCCAAGCCCATCCCGAGGATAGTGGTATATTGCCGGGCACACGAAGAGTGCAGAGGGGGCTAGAAGTCTGGACGATATGGAGAACCGCACGAGCATAAGTTGAGTATAGTGCTCTCTCGGCGGGCACGGGAAGAAGACCGAGGGGGGTGTGCGACAAGCCACCGGTCGTCGGCCGAGTGGCATTCTCGGTGGACAAGGAGCATTGTCAGCAACAAAATGCAAGCCACCTCTGTATTAAAACGTGTGCCATGATCCCAGTATTTGACATAATGCAAAACATGATGTTTACTCACTTCCTCGCAAGTCCAATGGTCCCACAGTTGTCGGACTTGTTTTGGCCAATCTTTGGGTGAACCGGCGGGAACTTTTTGAAACCCAAAAAGGCTCACACACCGCTCCCTGGTGCAGCAACAAAACCCTGCAGCACATTTGGCTGGAGTGATGCGAAAAATAAACGAATTAATCCGCAAAATCAGCTGAATCCGCAGTCCATCTGCATGCTATAAAGCAATGGCTGTATTGTAAGATGCTGTCCCAGGTGACGTCACATTCACATTTGTTGTTACGTGCCAAAGATGGCTCGCGAAAGGCGTAACATAAAACAATCCACACAAATGGACAAGTGGACACAAATTTATTTACACAATAATCAAACTCGCAATGAATATGTACAAAATGCCGAGGAAGCGTGACTTCAGAGTAAGCCCAGGCCAAAACAACAAACAAAAGCAACTACACTTAAACCCCACCCGCTAACTAAGCCCTGATCATGTAAAAGGAACAAAGAAAAGACAGCTTCTAACCTAACTTCCTACTCTATACAAAACAGGAGAAAACGGGTTGAACAGAAATGGCGACTTACCCTTACTTGCTTCAGTGCTCTTATTTACAGTGGTGAACAAAAACGATCCAATAACGAATAAACACAAAAGACCTCACCGAAAAAGCGGGAGTGTATCAAACTAGCGATCAAAATGCAAACGAGCGTGAATGGCGAGCAAATAGCTAGCGGGGAGGAACGCGACAGAATGCTGCCAAATTGCGACCTCATAGAACGTTGACAGCGGCAGGTTTATGAAGCTTGGCGCCTTTTTCTTGACCAATCAGCTGCGGCGACGTCGTTGGTCCGTCCTGCGTCGATCAGCTTCCGTCACAGTGGGAGGGGAAGCAGCCAGCTGGTGGAGGCGACGATCAGCTGACTGGAAGAACCTCAGAAAATTAACCATTAAACGGCCAGGGCCGTCACATTTGTCCTTAACCCGAGACTGGAGCCGGGATTCAGAAAATTGAATAAGTAAAACGATTGCTTCTACACACATCCAAGCAGTCCATATCATTCAGGAGCATAAAATACCGTGGGAAATATGAAATAAACATGCTTTTTGCTGTCATAGGCACTTTAAATTAGTTTAATGTGACATTAAAAAGCATTAAATCAGATTTGATGATACCCGTGGAAACCCTGTGACCAAAAAAAATATTTTGGAAGACTGAGCAACTTCATTTTTCATTTTATTTTTCTCACACACTGTTTCATCTCTGTTTTTGATCATTTGGGGTTTAGTAGTACACAATTAATGCCATTTTTGTGTGTGTGTTTCTACTGTAGTCATAGGGAGTATCTGAAAGATGGATTAAAGCACATGAGACTGAAGTTTTACATTGAAGGAGCTGAACCAGGTCTTAAAGGCACAGTACACTCCGAGTCAAAAGAGGTATGTATTACTGTTGTAGTATTCAAGAATGTAAGCAACAAATCTGAATAGGCTATATTATACAGTGGGGCAAATAAGTATTTAGTCAACCACTAATTGTGCAAGTTCTCCCACTTGAAAGAGGCCTGTAATTGCCAACGTGGTTAAACCTCAACCATGAGAGAGAGAATGTGGGAAAAAATTGAACTTTGAACTTTTTGGTAGAAACACAGGTTCTCTTGTTTGGAGGAAAAAGAATACTGAATTGCACCATACCCACTGTGAAGCATGGGGGTGGAAAAATCATGCTTTGGGGCTGTTTTTCTGCAAAGGGATCAGGACGACTGATCTGTGTAAAGGAAAGAATGAATGGGGCCATGTATCGAGAGATTTTGAGTGAAAATTTCCTTCCATCAGCAGGGGCATTGAAGATGAGACGTAGCTGGGTCTTTTAGCATGACAATGATCCCAAACACACAGCCAGGGCAACAAAGGAGTGGCTTCGTAAGAAGCATTTCAAGGTCCTGGAGTGGTCTTGCCAGTCTCCAGGTCTCAACCCCATAGAAAATCTGCGGAGGGAGTTGAAAGTCCGTGTTGCCCAACGACAGCCCCAAAAGATCACTGCTCTAGAGGAGATCTGCATGGAGGAATGGGTCAAAATACCAGCAACAGTGTGTGAAAAGCTTGTGAAGAGTTACAGAAAACGTTTGGCCTCCGTTATTTCCAACAAAGGGTACATAACAAAGTATTGAGATGAACTTTTGGTATAGACCAAATACTTATTTTCCACCTTGATTTGCAAATAAATTCTTTAAAAAAATCAAACAATGTGATTTTCTGTCCCCCCCCCCCCCCACATTCTCTCTCTCATGGTGAGGTTTACCCATGTTGACAATTACAGACCTCTCTAATATTTTCAAGTGGGAGAACTTGCACAATTAGTGGTTGACTAAATACTTATTTGCCCTACTATATATGTATATCATCCCAACATTGATTTTCATTGGATGACTAAAATATGATTATTTCCATGCAGCTTAGTTTAACTTAATGTAATATGTGCTGTAAAGGGTTTTGGTAAAACTGCAGCAGTTGTGAAAGCACTATTCAATTAAACTACCATAATATTTTTAATGGTTTTCGCTTCATATCAGAGATTTGGTTTTATAATCACTTTTGTTGTTTTGTTATTTCTTTGCAGAATCCCGATTCTGGAAAATATGAGTTTCTTTACATACTTGTTGAAATAGACACCTACCCAAGGCGGACCATCATTGTTGAAGATAACCGATTAAAACAAATCTAAAGCAAATAGGAAAATAAGAGGACTACTCGGTGAAGACATCTAATTTGCGTACATCTGATAGTGTGAATGTATATTTTGTATTTGTTGTTATTTGAAAATGGTTGTGGATGTAAATATGACATGCCTTTAGTGATTAAAAACATTTGGTTTGAACAACAACATTTACTTGATTTAAATGTAGTTATGTATATAGTAAATGTTAGTGTGTATTTCAATATTTCAGTTTGAATGTGTTTGGCAAATACATACAGGTAGTCCACAGGTTATGACCTACCCGTTTTACATGATTTCGACTTTATGACGCTGGAGGCTCATCTGCCGTCTTGTCCCGTCTTTTTTTTGTCGCGTAACTGTCTCGTCCGCCACGTCTCAGCATTGATGGGAAGTACAGTATATTATTTGTCAATTATTTTTAGTTATTGATTAGGCCAAATTAATCTAAATGGTCTCTCATTGCTTTGCATATCTGTATTTCATTACGCTATATGCGTGGTCCGCTTTCCTTTGTTGCACATGGACTTGTTTGACGTCAGGCCAGCGCTACTTAATGTTAGTTTCGAGTGTTGCTTTCACATTGAGAAGCCAGTGAACACCAGTTAACATTTCTAGAAGTCAGTGAAACGGTAAACGGTGCAGGCTCGGCGACGCAACGCCTGTTAACTCGCTATTAGCCAGCCAGCTTATTGAAAAGTGTTCGTTTTCACCTCTGGACTGGTGTTACTAATATCTGCCGTTTTCCTTGTTGATTTGCCCAAGATTTGGATCATATTTACCTCGGTATTATTATGCAGACCAGTGGTGTTACCAGGATGCCAGGTGTGGGTGGGCATTAGTCTTACCTGGGGGGCAAAAAAAAAAAAAAAAAAGACAAATTCCAAATACACTATGTAGTGCCAAGCGCCCCCTAGCAGTCATTCTTTGTCTCGCCGACACTTTGAGCCCTACTTTGACCCCCTCAGAATGCTTCAAAACTCACCAAACTCAACAGCTAGGTGAACACTGGTGAAGACTTCGATAAAATGTAAAAAAAAAAAAAAAAAAAAAAAACTGCGTAAATGTGTGTAGCGCCCCGTAGGAACAGAAGCAACATTTTTTTTTTTTAAGGTAAAAGAGGAGGTAACAACGCAAAGGTTACGACTTAAAACACATCAGTACTATATGAATGGGATACCATAGGCGGTGCCCAGACTGCCATTAGTGCTACATCCAGTTTTCTTTGGGTGGGCAGAGCGTGTCCGTGGGTGGGCACTGCCCCCCCCCCACCCCGGTAACGCCCCTGGTGCAGACATTGAGGTATGTTTTTGTAAGCAAATATGTCTATATTGATTTGCTCCATAGCATTATTGTACGCTCTTTGTCATTATTTTATTTTCTAATTGTGTGTTCATAGTTTGACTGCGACAAATTAATAAATGTCAGTTGTAAGAAGAACTATGGAATGATCCATGTTACCAGAAGGAAGTAATATGTATTTTTTTTTTACTTTGTTTTATTAATATGGCATATAATATATATTTTTGGACTAGGGCTGGATAAGGAACATGAAAAATTAAAATACCTGGGATGAGCCTCAAACGTGATAAAAATAAAAATAAATGAGGATCTATGTACAGCAAAAGAACAATTGGCTAACTTACATAGCAAAAGTCCGCTAGTTTAAATGCTATAAAATGCTAACTTAAAAAAAAAAAAAAAAAATGCTCTTAACAAGTGGTTCAGACTCATATTCCCACAAAAAACGACTAAACATACCTATAAACGAAATTACGAATGCATTAAAAAAAAACATTAGCCCAAACAAAAACTTTGCTTACGTTGGTCTTAACAGGGAGCAGTTAGATTCAGCCATGTGAAATGAGGCAGACCAGAGGGCAGTGTAACTACCCAAATCAATAAAACTAAATGTAAACACTTTCAAAATACACCATTACAGCGCCACTTTAATTAAACGAATACTCAAAGCAACAACATGTAATTTGATTTTTTTTCTAATCGAATACTGGAGTTACTCGAATAATCGTTGCAGACAGTTATTTTGAGATTTAGGGGTACTTAAAGGGTTAATTCCGATTTACGAGGAATTTCGGATTACGTCGCCATTGTAGGAACGTGATTTAACCCGGGGACTACCTGTAATTCCATTTCACTGAAATGTAAAGGTAGTAGATCTGTTACACAAAAAGGCCACTTGATGGCGACAAAATGTGATCTTGAAGCTTGACGGCGCTTGTTTGCGATCATGTCTTAGAAACTTATATTACTTATACTTATTATTCATAATATAGTTATAAATGAACCATAAAAACCTCATATAATTTATGGACTCACTGTAAATTGTATTTTTTTTTTCTGTGACCTTCCGCACCATTTAGAGACGTTGTCCATTACTGGATATTATTTTGAAAGAATTCACCCGAAGATTCAATCTCTTTAAAGGTCGTGCTATTAATATTAACAAAAATGAACAAAGTATTTAAAATAAAGTAGCCGTTTGTTTTTACATCCCCGGGTTCATTCCTGTGGTTAATCGAGCATTTTCCGATTCTGCCTGAAGGCAACATCTGAGACCCGCCCCCTCAAGAATAGGACGCCTTGGTGGTAGTGAGCTCCGTGATACAACATAATGCTAGCCAGTAACTACAAAAGGAGTTATTTTATTCCCTTTGTTCTCAACTTTACTTATTGTGGCTATTAAGTGACTAGTGTTTTCACGGGCTGCACTGAAATTGCTAGAACATTAGGTCATTTTCAGCCGCTTTTCTGCATAATTGGTAGGGGAAACCCAGGCGGCTGTATTTGTGGCCTGCTTTTCGGGCAGCTTCGCCTCAGCTGCTCCCTGGAGCTCCAAGACGTCACATCACCGAACAGGATGCAGGCCAAGCAATGGCTCAATTTTGCGGCTAATTAAACCCTCTTCTGTAGTCTAATACCATGGTGCTGCATTAAAGTAAGTCAGTTCTATTTGTTCTAGGTAAAGTTCGATGGACGGTCAGAATCTTGTGTTGCTAGCTTGTCAACAGCTGTTTAAAATTATAGATAATTTTTTAAAACTATGAATCAAGTAGTGCTGTATGCTTATTTATATCGTAGCATTGAGATTTATGAATGCGCAGTGACGTTTTTCTCGGCTAGTCTACAAAATAGACAGTGTGTTCCAGAAGGGTTGGCTGTGATTCAGGATTTTTTTGTGTAATTGTTTGAATCAAGACTCAAGAGGTTATGGTTTCTGTTTTGGGTTTTTTTCTGGTCAATAATTGTTTCTGAAATGTGTGTTGAAAGCTTTTGTACTATATAGACAACTATTGCTGAATGAGTACTTTTTTTTTTTTTTTTTTTAATATTTACTTTTCCATTAAATTGCTGATTAGGTTTTTGTGCAGCTGGCAAACTAGAATGTTGCGAACGTTGCTTAATTGTCCTGACTTTTATATTCCGATCTAGAAATAGTTTGTCAGCCAAAACCACTGCCCAGTGATTGAAGTCCCACCAAAATGGAGCTGTACTGGTATATGTGAGTATGCTTATGATTATTAGAGGTCGACCGATATAGGATTTAACAAATGCCGATGCCAATATCTAAAAAAAAAATTCTGCCGATTTTGTAAGCCGATATTTGAGGCTGATACTCTTGTTTTTAAAGCACGAATGAGGATAAGTGGCTTGGAAAATGAATAAATATTATAAAGCAGTGGTTCTTAACCTTGCTAAATGTACCGAACCCCATGGGGGTTCACAGGTGCATTCACCGAAGCCTTCGAAATTTCATAATAAAGCTTTTTTTTTTTTTTACAAATTCAAAACCTAATATCTAAGTGAATTCCTTTTCAATTCATCAGGGCCAGGAACCAAAAGTGGTATTTGCCATGTAGCAAAATGGATTTTGCTATGTGGCATTTTTTTATTTGCCATGTAGCATTCTTTTGCCATGTGGCATTTTTTCTTTGCCATGTGGCATTTTTTCTTTTGCCATGTGGCATTTTTTTCTTGACAAAATCCATTTTGCCACATGGCAAAAAAATGCCAACAAAATGGATTTTGCCCTGTGGCAATTTTTTTTTTTTTTTTTTTTTTTGCCATGTGGCAAAATCCATTTTGCCATGTGGCATTTTTTTTCTTGACAAAATCCATTTTGCCACATGGCAAAAAAATGCCACATGGCAAAGAAAAAAATGCCACATGGCAAAATCCATTTTGCCACATGGCAAAAAAATTGCCACAGGGCAAAATCCATTTTGTTACATTGCAAATACCACTTTTGGTTCTCACGGTTTCTTCCAGATTTTAAATTACTACAAAATAATTTTGCCTTTTGCTGTTGATTTTCACATTGGTAAACTCATTTCACACTGTTCCTTATTTTTGTTTACATGTCTACATTCTCGTTTTATTTTTGCATCCGTGCATCGCATACTATTTTCCTGGCGTATAATGACGCAATTTTTTAAAATGAACTGTGCAGTTCATGCCGTCTGTAGGTCAATTATATTTCCTCATACCAAGTGCCAGTCACCGCCAACTGAGCAAACCGACTTCTCCTATTTGGTAGAGGGTTAGCATTTAAAAGAAATGGAATAAAGCCTGTAAATTAAGGGCAAACAGTCAAAAACATGGTGTCAAACGCTACTTTGCCTAGATTTAGTCGGCGTACAAAATAGGGCTCTGCGTTTCTTAACCTTCACCAAACCCCTGGGGCTTACAGTTAAGAACTACTGTTATAAAGGCATTTTTTTTCTTATAAAAAATGCTTTAACAGCTTCAAATTTACAACGATGACCTGAGACTTAAACAGTTAATTCAGTTCAATGTTACCAAACCAACGAACGCATCACTTTTTTATGATTGTACACACTTGGCAATAACAGCACATCATTTTCAAATATTATTATTTTCAAATAATTAAACCCACAGGACGTCACGACGAGATGTAAACAAAACCGTTTGAGAGGGTGCTCGCCATCAGAGGTGGGTAGAGTAGCCAAAAACTTAACTCAAGTAAGAGTAGCGCTACTTCAAAATAATACTACTAAAGTAAAAGTAGTCATCCCAAAAATGTACTCAAGTACAAGTAAAAAAATATTTGCTGAAAAGCATAATCAAGTAATGAGTAACATTGTGAGTAACTGCTTATACTTTTGTTGGATTTTTTTTTAGCACAGTTATCTATAGGGACTATTGTTATAAGGATACTTGACAATAATCCATTACATCACCACTTTAAGCCAAAGAAATACAACAAAAAATGAATTCAGACGAGAGAAAAAACAATGACATAAATAAAGCATTATTCGTCCAAAGAACTTCACTGCCCTCTGGTGGAGAAAATAGTTCCGAGTTTGAATAGTGAATAGTTCGTTCAAAATTACTACAGTGATACCTCAGCTCACGAACATAATTGGTTCCCAGAAAGTGTGCGTGAGGCGAAAAGTTCGTCTTCCGAACATTTATTTCCCATAAGAAACCATTAAAATGAGAATAATCCGTTCCCAGGTCCCCATAAAACATAATTTTCTACTAAATAAGCCTTAAAACTACACAAAAATATACCTTATTTTATGTATAATAAGTGTGCTATTGTATTATAATTAAAGAAATAAACTGTACTGTATAATAAAGTTGTTTTATTTACCTTTGCGATGGTATGGGAGTGGGAGGAGGAGGGAGGGAGTTACTGTTTGGAAGGAGAGTGTTACCGGCAAAGTGCGCAGTTAGCGTAGACTCCACTGCTGTGCCCCCCGCATGCTTTTGGTTGTTAATAAAAGTGCCCACAAAAAGCCATCCGACACCTCTGGGTGTTTGTATGCAAGCCGCCATCGGGCGCACCGAAGACAACCGACGACAACGAGCCAACGTGACTCGCCGGTCCACTTCTCACGACGGTGGGAAGCTGAAAGCACCGCCAATTACCAGTCGAGGGCGAATTGGTAACACGAGTCACCTTCCATAAGGACTGTATGTAACTCTTTTTCGGTCCCATAATAGCAAAAGTACACTCAATATGGTCCAAAATGTCTATCAAACACAAACCACGTCCGCACTCAACGAAAGGGAGGGGACGAACTGGGACGCCGTGAGCGTGCGTCAGCTTCTCGTGGCGCTGTCCGACCGCGTGGCTTGGTTCGTCCGCCGAAAACTAGTTCGCCAGCAGAGACTATATGCTCGCTAATTTAATGTTCTTGAGGCGAAAAGTTCGTGAGCTTAAGCGTTCGTGAGCCGAGGTATCACTGTATTTTGAAATTTAAAGGATCGTATCTACGGTTTTCCGCGGTCAATCGGTGCCAAATAAAAACTGGGAGAGGTTAAATTCCTCGCTTCCGAGTCATGTTTAGGGCAGCGCTCTATGTCAAATACTTCATTTTTTTATGGTACTTTAAAGACAGGCTGGCGTGAAGATAGGACAGCAATCTTGCCTGTGATTGGTGTAATGGAGTCATGTGATTATTGTTGCAACGTCTTGTTGGTGAAATCGGTAGAGCTACCCCGGTTGTACATCAGGCACGTCTCTACTCGGGGTGTCGCTGGCAAAAAAAAAAATCTAGTATGAGAATAAAGAGGGAAAAATGTAACTACTTGTGTCGCTCAAAGTAGCATAGTAAGAGTATCGTTTTTTTCATCACAAATCTACTCAAGTAAAAGTAAAAAGTATCGCTTCATAAAACTACTTTTAGGAGTACATTTTTCTCAAATATTTAATCAAGTAATGTAACTGAGTACATATAACTCGTTACTAGCCACCTCTGCTCACCTTGCGAAAGCTAATGCTAACGCGAATGCTATGCTAACGCTACAAGTTACATATAGAGTGAAAGGATCACTCAGTAAACACCTTAAAAGGCTAAAGCAACATTCCATATTCTCTCATGCAAGATAATTTAAAAAAAACTTACAATATTTACAAAAAAAAGGCACGCCTGAAGCCTCCTGTAGCAGCCTGACTTCAAGCTGCTCCGGGGTCCTACCGTTAGTCTGCGGCGGCCACAGTTGCCCACACGGATGCCTGATCAAAATCCTTTTTTTTTTTTTTTTTTTTTTTTTTTTTTCCGGCTCATATTTTTTGTTTTTTTCATAGGTCGATATTTGAAAAAGGTCCATACTATCGATATATCGGTCAACCTCTAATTAATATCCTCATAAATAACTAGTTAGCATAATTGATAATTATGGTGACCCTCTCTTTCTTTCATCACAGAGTGGTCATAGTGTTCATCATCATCAAGATCTTCTTCTACGTGTGCTGGTACCGCTCAAGACAGAGGCAGCTTGCTGCGTACCTGAGCAACCCCCGTAATGCCCAGATAGTCATTGTTGGAGGGAGAGCTTACCTCCATCAGATGTGTGAGAGACAGAGCGTAAGTCCCAACAAAAAAACTACAGTGGCAAGCTGCAACACTCAAGCGGTCATGTGTGTGACTCATTTAGGACATTTCCTATTTCTCTTCACCTTCGCCCTTATTGCGGTAGCGATGACAAAATATCGCAGGAAATGTTTGGCTTGAAGCTAAGTGTTACAAGAACATAAGTATTTTAACAAGCAGAAAAAGCAGAATGTTGTGCAGTAAAACCTGCTGAGCAGTGCTCTAATAGTATGCTCACTGTACATAGCGCATATTAAGTAGTGCTGCAACGATTACTTGATTAACTCAAGTAATTTAATTAGAAAAAAGCTTCAACTCATATTTCTCTGCTTCGAGGATTCGTTTAGAGTGATGTAATGGTTTGTTTTGAAAGTGTTGCATTTAGTTTTATTCATTTGGGTGGATACACTGCCCTCTGGCGGCAACAGTGAATATGACACTAAGGGGCAAAACACACGGGAGGCGATTAGTGATGGCGAAATGCGAAAGTCATCACCGTTGAGCTGAAAGCCAATACAAGGGGAGCGATGCGACTGCAGCGGCAAGCAACTGCGCCCTCTGGCTGTGCATCATCACTCCTCTCTGATTGGCTCTGAATTCGGAGGGTGTTTGAAAAATTTCCGGTATTATCTGAGCACCAACAACTTCCCATACTGCTGCATTTTTACTTATGTCCCGAAAATCATGCCGAGAGGTATCATAAAGTATCTGCTTATCGCACGTACACTGCTAAAATGACACGCTTCTCCATGTTGACTTTTTTTAATGAAAAGCAATGTTATACAATCATTCAAACTTGTAAAGAACAGCAAACGTACAAGAGAAATGATAGAAAAATTAAATATTCATGTTGACAGTTTATTTTTTCTTTTTACTCCCATGTTGACAAAGTGGCATGTGGATGTCAATTTCAAGGTTGGCCAGCGGCCTCACAGGTGATTTGTCGGTCAATAAATCTGTTGCTGATTGGTTGTAGCGACAGAAATATAACCTTTTCCTATTTTCTTATATCGCATCGCTGGTCCACGTGTGCACCTGAATGTGTACGAAATTTCACGTGCATGAACATCGCGTGTCGCTTCGCCACAAGAGGGTTGGCGATTTTAGCCTCGTCGTGCTCGTTCCATAGAAAATGTATTGAACACGAGCAACATCGCCTCCCGTGTGTCCATTCCACGGTTGAATCAAGGTGCTCCCTGTTAAGACCAACATAAGGTATGTTTTTGTTTAGGCTAATATGTATATTTCTGCATTCGTTATTTAGGTTAGAAGTACATATAGCAATTTTTTTTTTGCTCTTAACAAATCGTTCATTAAAAAAAAAAAAAGTTTGCATTATGTAGCATTTAAGCTAGCTGACTTTTACTATGCAACTTAGCCAGTTTTACTTTTGTTGTACTTAGATCCTCATTTATATATTCTTTTATATTGTTTGAGGCTAAATTCAGGTATTCAAATTGATTTTCAAATGCATTTATTGCTCTTTTGAAATGAAAGTGCATTTTTGCGTCGTTTGATGAAACACTCAGGAATTATGTATTCACATTTTAATGCCGTTTTGAAAGTGCAATCTTAGCAAGTGAAAATAAGTTATTGCAAGCATAAACACTTTTTCCTTTGTGTTACAGCTCCTAAAATGTATTCTGCATTAAATCTTTTTAATCCGATTATTCAAACTAATTAATTGATAGATTAATCGATAACCTAACTGATCTATAGCTGCAGCCCTAATATTAAGTTATGCGTAGTTTAATGCAAATACTGTATATGTAGTAGAATTCGATGTGTCGTTGTGTTTTAAAATTTTCTCCCTCCGTAGCAAACCTCACTCTGGCCAAGCTGGTACGGTGTGCCTGAGGACCTGTCACAAGAAGAGCCCTCCACGGCGGTGCCACCTGCTGTTTCCTTCTCTCACATGGACATGCCACCGCCGTATGATGCAGTCTCTGGAGGTAGCACACCCACTGGAAGCTAAATAGCATACACTTGCCCTACACCCTTCAACCAATTACGGCTTGGTGTGATAAGGATCCAAAGAGATAAACCAGTCAGTTCAAGCCTGTTACATTTAAATTGGTATTTAATACCCAATAGCGCAACAAATGCACTGGATGTCAATATTTAGTCACAACATACACACTATGATGTTGGGAGCCATTATAAGGAGTCTTGTTTGTTGTGAAGACATCACTCAAATGAACGTAAATCTCAATGGAACTGCATTAAACAAGAAACTACGGCGTCAGTCGAGGGACAAAACACACTCATTGACTTTATCTCTTATTTATAACTCGCCATTGACACCTTGTGGTGTATTTAAAGCACTACCTTACATAGTTAAAGAGTGACACTGTGAAGTACAGCAGCGGGGCCATGTGATGTCAGCGCCCTGCGACGTCAACAACAATGGCGAGCTACTAGTTAATTTTTTTACTTAAATTTTATTAATTGTATTTAAATGAAAACATTACGAGGGGTTAGTATAACTCGTACTAACATTTATCTTTTAAGAACTACGTCTTTCGATCCGTGGTACCCTTTAAAGGGTATGAAAACACAAAGGGGGTGTGAGACATCAATAGAACCGTTGTGTGCCAAGATAACAAATATTGATAAAGTTAACAAAAAAATCAATCACTTTAATGAGCAATTATCGAAAATAGATCGAAAATGACGAACATTTCCGAAAGTGTTCCGGAAACAGCCGAATGGGGCGGGGACGTCACTACAAGTGAATGAAAGTCGAGGCGGAGCCAGGTGCCATTGTTTTTTATCGACGAGAGAGTTGCGTTCGGGTTTGTTTGACCAAAACATCACTAAAATGGTTCAAAACTGCTGTGCTATGTGGTGTACAAATAGCTATTTATCGGAATATAGTATCCATGAGTTCCCGAACGCGAAAAAAAAAGATGGACTACACAGACAATGGGTAAAGTTCGTCCGTGCAAAGAGGGCTAATTTTCTAGACCCAGCCTCCGGCACGGTTTTCTGTGGTGCGCATTTTCCACCTGAAAGCTTCTCGAACTATGGACAAGTGAAATCGGATTTTGCTAAAAGATTGCTGCGCAAAGCAAATGCGGTGCCCACCATACACGCGCAGCCAGCTAAATGTCCCGAGATATCAAGAAAGAGGACAATGACTGGCAAAGGAGGCTAAGGCTAAGCAGAGGAGGAGAGCAGCCAAGCTCGAAATGGCCAAAATGAGTACTCTTTTATAATAAAAAAATACCACGCATTGGATACAGGACTGGACACATGTATAAATTATCGCTCATAAAATATATAGAACAAATCCTCTGATCCCATTCATATTTGTGTCTGTTGGCAGAGCGAAAAGCTATGATAGCGCAATAAATGATAATTATTCTATACATTATTTTCGCGGTCACGGTGTATCAGCTTCCCACACGATCTGCTGCCGATGTTTCATCAGTGTCATTGCTCCCCTCAATGACCGTTTCATTACGCTGCATTGGCGTTCGTTTGGGCTCAAATTGGTAACCTAAAACACCAATTAAAGCTTCGTAACTCTCCTCGTCACCATTAGATGAACATTCATTACGTCGGATTCGTCGCTGAAACTAGAAACGAAATTGCCTGCCATCATCACCGCCATTCAGTATTAAAGCACAGAGCCTTTTTCTTGTTGAAGAAACACCCCTCACTGTCAATTCTGAATTCTCTTTTATTGACAACGAGGGGTGTTTCTTCATGAGGGAACCTGGAATATGTGCAGGGCGAACACAATGCAACAGCATAAACAGCTCAAAACACCCCTAATTCTCCCCTCACTAGAAGGAATTATATTGATGCAGACAGGCGCTGCCCCCCTAGTGGCCGGTGGCACTCTCTTCACTTGTAATGACGTCATGCACACAATCTGCCAGATCTCGGGCCCCGGTCGTTTTAGCTTGACAATCGATCCAAATTTCTCTCATTTTCTTGTGTGTAATTAGCATGCGTTTATGGATAAATGATGGAATATTAACATTTCTCCAGGGGTTGACATACCCTTTAAGAGGACACCGAGTCACCGCGCTAAATGCTGATGCGAACGCTATGCTCATGATACAAGTTTACAGTGTGATGATCACTCAGCACAGGCCTTTAAAGGCTAAAGCAACATGGCTAAGAAAGTAAAACTTGCCAAACAGCACCTGATACATGTTTCACAAAAGAAGACTATAATGGGCACTGGCTTTCTCACCGGCCGTGTGTGTGGAGCGGGGGGGCGCAGCACATCACATGAGTAACACGACCAAACACCGCTAAATGCATACTAACTCCACACACAATAATAAAATATCACACATTGTGAAGTTATAACGGAAACTGGGCAATTTTCATCTCGTTCCGTGTCGTCAGACGACAACTGGCATCCATCTCGTTATGTTTTAGCCTCTCAAGACACGTTTTCAGCGCGTCTTCGTCATGAAAAAATAGGTCATTGACGAAATATTTTAGTTATTGTCATTGTTGACAAAAACTACAATGATCTTTAGGTACCACTATAGTTTAATGCACTGGAAGATGGAGAGATCTAACAAAAACAACAAACTCGCAGCTAAGCTGTTTTAGTAGCTTCTTGAAAATTGGGGGCTGGATTATGAAATCAACAGAAATTTAATAAGGATTAATTTTCTCTGTCGATCAACTACTCTACGACCCTGCATTCTGGTATTGTATGAGCTATCTCGCCATCATCTCTAGCTCTCTCTGCCCAATTTTGGCAAAGGCCTCGAGTCGAGATGAGTCAACCTGATTTGAGTCACTAAAGTCAGCTTCTTTGTTTGGCTGTAGAGACGTAAGAAAACGAATCTGCTACTGTCCAGTAGACAAATATTCTTCTGTACTTGCCACACTCATGTTACTATAGCACACCAGAGCCCTCAAGTGTATTTGTGTTTACTTCAAAGCTTTTATCTTATCAAGACATTTCATCCCAACTCTGCATTCCTTTTCAGAAGACGATCTGAAGCCCCCTCCCTACAGCGAGTGTGCACACGACGACGAGGGCGATGCGCCTCGGCCCTCGCATCACACACCTCTCATCTCTGAAGGAGGAGACTCCAGTAGCTCCAGCGAGGCACCGCCTCCTTACTCACGGTCTCCCTTGCCCCAGACCCACCAACAAGAAGGCCAAGCGAGCCGCGCCGAGTCAAACTGCGAGAACTCTATCTAAACAAATGCCAATGCCAGTTTGCCTTTTCTCAAAAACTGCCTTGCTACGGACAAACCTCAGCCTTGCTCTTTGTCGCACTACGACGGATGCAAGCTTGTATGCCTGTTCAGTGGTCTTTGAAGCCTATTTTGGTTTGCCTTTTTTCCTACTCCGTAGGCATTGGTCATAACAAATGACATCAGCAAGCCCACGTGCCTCAAAACCTGCCCTGTAGCCACCTTGAGCATGACTGCTCCGATGTCAAAACTTCAGCGGACTCAGACACGTGAAGAGAAATACAGTGCACGCTTTCAAGTATAGCACGAGTGTAGCAAATTTCACGCCTCTTTGAATGTCACTGGGCGAAATTGCCAACAAAAAACACATTCTTCAGTTTCACTTTTGCTGTGACATTTATTTGTCACGGTGGTTTTGGTCAAAATATGTCAGCAACTCTGCAGAGAAGTCAAGTTTCATTTGAGGGTAAACTGCATCAGAACACATCCAAATTGGCATCCAAAATAATTTTCAGAGTCAGAATCGAAGTTTTTGCTTTTGCCTTTATATGCTACCATAATGTATTAAAATTAAGGCATGGGTGCTCATTACGTCGATCGCAACGCTAGTGTGGGTAGCTTGCGGCATAAAAAAATAAAATAAATTTGTACATTTATATTAGGCTATACACTCACCGGCCACTTTATGAGGTACACCATGCTAAGTAAGCATTCCTCAGAGAGTTTGGTCCATATTGACGTGATGGCATCACAGTTAGTGCAGATTTGTCGGCTGCACATCCATGATGCGAATCTCCCGTTCCACCACATCCCAAAGATGCTCTATTGGATTGAGATCTGGTGACTGTGGAGGCCATTTGAGTACAGTGAACTCATTGTCATGTTTAAGAAACCAGTCTGAGATGATTCCAGCTTTATGACATGGCGCATTATCCTGCTGAAAGTAGCCATCAGAAATTGGGTACATTGTGGTCATAAAGGGATGGACATGGTCAGCAACAATACTCAGGTAGGCTGTGGCGTTCCAACGATGCTCAATTGGTACCAAGGGGCCAAAAGAGTGCCAAGAAAATATTCCCCACACCATTACACCACCACCAGCAGCCTGAACCGTTGATACAAGGCAGGATGGATCCATGCTTTCATGTTGTTGACGCCAAATTCTGACCCTACCATCCGAATGTCGCAGCAGAAATCGAGACTCATCAGACCAGACGTTTTTCCAATCTTCTATTGTCCAATTTGGTGAGCTTGTGCAAATTGTACCCTCAGTTTCCTATTTTTTGCTGAAAGGAGTGGCACCTGGCGTGGTCTTCTGCTGCTGTCGCCCATCTGCCTCAAAGTTCGATGTACTGTGCGTTCAAGGATGCTCTTCTGCCTACCTTGGTTGTCACGGGTGGTTATTTGAGTTAATGTTGCCTTTCTATCAGCTCGAACCAGTCTGGCCATTCTCCTCTGACCTCTGGCATCAACAAGGTATTTACGCCCACACAACTGTCGCTCACTGGATATTTTTTCTTTTGCTCTGTAAACCCTAGAGATGGTTGTGCGTGAAAATCCCTGTAGATGAGCAGTTTCTGAAATACTCAGACCAACCCATCTGTCACCAACAACCATGCCACGTTCAAAGTCACTCAAATCACCTTTCTTCCCCATACTGATGCTCGGTTTGAACTGCATGGTTTTAAACCATGTCTACATGCCTAAATGCACTGAGTTGCCGCCATGTGATTGGCTGATTAGAAATTAAGTGTTAACGAGCAGTTGGACAGGTGTACCTAATAAAGTGGCCGGTGAGTATATCTATTTGTCAGAGGTGCCGACAATGGCTGTCTCAGTTTCACCAATTAGATGTCGCAACAATAACCACACGATTCCATTATACCAATCAGAGATAAAAATGTTTTTTCTCCACTATAGGCATAGGCGCAGATTGAAAGGGGCAGTGCTGCCCCGGTTGCTGATAAATGTCATCCTATAAATGAATTTAAAGGGGATTTTTTTCAGAATTTTTGACATAAGGCTTAATTTTTGAATTAGTGAGGATTTAATTAGTCGGAGTGGATTTCAACAAATTGCGTGCAGTTTGTTCGTTTCAGGGCTTCAGAGTGGCTAAGCTAGCGTGAGGGAATGGTGCCTGCTGTTCATGCCAATAAACGTTATTAACAGAGCTAACATCTAATAAATTTAAAGTGCAGCTTTTGTTCAAAATACCCATGCCCTCAAACAGAAAAATAACTGACAAACTGCACATAATTTGTTGAACTTAACTCCGACTGATCAAACCCACGCTAACTCGAAAATTAAGCTACATGTAAAAAATTTTTAACTTTAAAATAATAACCCAGCCCTTAAAATGTTGTCTATAAAAGTTGTAAAGCAATTTTTTTTTTTTTTTTAACAAGAATCCATCAAATTTTTGAGCAGCTCATGTGACTCGCACCTTAGAGACAGTCCTTTGCTTTGCTTAGCCAAAATTTCAGCTGATGATGGATATTGAGAATTTCTTTAAATCTAAGCTTTCAAAAGTGACAACAACTGAGCTTGAACTGAGGATTGAACATGATCAGTGTCAAGATGTATATGGCGGAAAACACTCGGGTGACTTGAAGCTCTGAGACCCAATTTGGCCAAATATGAAATTTGTCCTATATGCATGTGTCATCATTGGAAAGCTTAAAATCTCAATTTTGTGGAGGAAGAAAAATTTTGAACAGGAGGGCATTAAAAAAAAACCAAAAAAAACCAAACCTTAACTCAAAGTGAGAGCATGAGAGAGCATAATTAAAGACACCATGATTTTAACGAGATATTATCGCATACTTATATCGATCCAAAAACTCCGTGTAGCATGTCTCACCGGGTGTCAAGACACAGCTGTGAAACGCCACAGCCGGACTTTTTGGGGATTTTATGGGTGAAACACGTTAATGTATCCAGGGTCGCGATGCAGAAATCGCAGACATCAAGGAGTGGTCGAGATTTTCTTTTTCAAATATTTACCCTTTTAAACTTTTTTTCTCTCTATTTTTCTTTGTTTGGATCGATTATTTATCATCTCAAATATTTGGGGGGGATGCGACGGTAACAAAAAAAATCTACAATTAAGAGATGGTTATGAGGTATCCATGACTTGTATACAGACTTTTTTTTTTTTCATTGTGGCGTAATTTGTTCAAAAGTGTTAAATATGCGAGTGAATAATTTTTTTAAAGTCGTTTTTTTTTTTTTTTTTTTTAACTAAATATCAATACTAAATAATATAAGGACTCTAAGCTAAAAAAAGATAGTCATTTCAAATAATATAATTCTTTTTATGGCTGGGTTGAAACAAAGCCGGTTGTGCGGTGTCTGTAAACGAGGGTCTTCAGAGTAAAACGGACAAATTAAAAATAGTTTGGGGGCTTAATGCGCCATGAAACCGCTGTGGCAGCATATAGACGTTCTATCAAACACCACAGTTCTGTTGGCCTAAAATACAGCAGTTTATTTTAAAGAGGGGTGCAAGAGCAGAAACTGCTTTTTCAGCCTTGTCTGTGTTTTCCTCCATATACATATATATGTATTTATATATAATAAGATATTTATTAATTTTACTGCTGACACCTTAACACCCCCCACCCACACAAAAGTCAAACTCGGCTTATGACTAGAGAGGGCACTCTTGCTCTTTGGAGGGGTGATGTTTCAGTGTTTTTCTGGTCTGATTTTGATTTTTGTGTCTTTTTTGCCTACGTTAATTTATTTTTATAGTGCAGTAATAACAGTTCATATTGATAAAGTTGTGATAATCCGACATTGAAAGCAGTTACAATGTTACTCAATACCCTTGAAAGGTAGAAAAGCGCTATATAAGTATAACACCATTTACCATTTGAGTATTTTTTAAATGAATACTTTTTTTTTTTTTTTACCTGTACTTCAGTAAATTCTTGGATGACTACTTTTACTTGGGTAATATTTAGAAGTTACACTACTCTTACTTGAGTAAAAATTTTTGGCTACTCTACCGTGCTTCCGTGTGCACGCAGTTTTCTCCACACATACTGGTCGTGTAATGCATTATTGCACATGATTGTTCTCGTGTAAACGTGGCTCCCAAGCTCTATTTTTAAGAAACCTCGCCACTTAATACCAATAGTCTACACTTAAATCACATGTTAACTGTTTGATTTTAAATCCATTGTGGTGTATTATAGAGGCAAAATCACAAACTCTGTACAAAAATACTTCTGGGTATCACTTCTCCACTTTCCAATGACTAATTGTCGAAAGAAATTTGTTTTAATATTTATTACAATACTCACTGGAACCAACGAAGTACCCCCATAATCTGCTTGCTGAGCATTTTTACCTGGCAGTTATTTGTAGTGTTGTCTAGAGTTGAGCTGATGGATGTAAAAAGAAATAGATTTTAAAAAATTAAGGTTCTGTACTAATAGTAAAAAATCACCGATATGCTCCTCAACATAATCAAAACCCTGCTGTAACCTACTCTGACTGATATTTCGATTTTTAAGCATGAGACTGTAATGAGGAAAAACATCTTAATGTGTATGTTGAGTTTGTGTTAAAGGGCTTCTATTTTGTTGAAGTTGATGTGCATTTTAGTACTGCCAAATGAAAACTAACCAAAATTATTTTAGCAGCTTCTTGTCATGAGTTGACCACAGGTTGGTCAGCTCAAATTCTGTTCTTGCAATATTATTACCATTCTATTTTATTACAGTTTCACTGCATTTCAAAAACAATTTTAAAGGTATTTCGCTTTTTATAAACTTTTTGGGGATATCTACACTTAATTGTATTTGAGAGTGGAAGAATTGAGGGTTTAAATTGTGGTTATGACTGTTTTGTATTGTGATGACAAATCAGTGGTCGTTTTAAAATGTGAGCGATGCTGTGTGAAATTTTAATTTTTGAATGGAAGCCTCGTGACGAGATTGATATCCAAGTGCCAGCATTACTGTCTTACGTTATCAACTGTACATCCACTTTGTTAACTTCTCAACACGCGTTGTGTTCGAATCTCATTCGTTTGTGGCTTTGTGATTTGCAGGGTGGATTTTTTATTTTTTTGGGAGGGGGGGCTGAATCTCCTGCATTAAACATGTTCATAATTCTTATAAGTTTTATTTATTTTGAACATATGCTTGCTTATATTCACTGAACTACCCCAGTTTTATTCTAGGCTTTTCAATTTGGTGATGATGATAATTGGTGATGACCCCGATCACGTGATCAGAAATTTGGCCAATAGCACCATTTTTTCCAGAGGATCGGAATCGGGTTTTTAATTTGGAAAAATTATATACTTTTCTTTAAGGTCTAAAAAGTAAGAATCCGTAAATACAATGGCATTTCCAAAAGAAATAAAAATACCAAAAAAGTGGTATGCAAAAGTTTGGCCACCCCTTATACTTTTTAAGATTTCCATTTAGATCAGGGGTGTCCAAACTTTTTGCAAAGGGGGCCAGATTCGGTGAGGTAAAAATGTGGGGAGCCGACCTTGGCTAATGTCCTTTATGTAGAACAATATATTTTAGCAAGCCATTCTGTTTGTCACATTTGCTTTATTATTTTTCTTAATAATTTCAACAATCTCCCAACTAACCTTTGTGACGTTCTCTTTCGACTCTCGGGCTCTTGCGAAATACTGCTGCTGTGAAATTAAACTAGCTTCAAGTTTCTTCAATTTCTCGCTACGTATCTTCCCTGTAATCTTGTCGTAGGCCCCACATGTCAGCGTGTCTTGTTTGGGAATATCGCCTCACATTCAACTCTTTAAAAACAGCGACTGTCTCTTTGCAAATGAGGCAGACACAGTTGTTGCATATTTTAGTGAAAAAATAGTCCAATTTCTACCAATCCTTGAAGCGTTGGCCGTCGCAGTCGTTTCTTTTTTTGTTGAGTGTCGCCATTTAGAAAATTGGGAGAAAAGGGTCACACGGGGTAATGTTGCTTAAGAGTGCTACTGCCTTTTAGTGGGTAAATGAAGAGCAGCATTTAGTGTGTGAGCTGCTTCATATGCTGGTAGCTGTACTGCTGACCAATTTATTAAGTCTGTGTGTGGGCCAGACGTTTTTATGACAGAGGCTGGGGGCCGGATGAAATTTGACCACGGGCCGCATTTGGCCCCCCGGGCCAGACTTTGGACATGTCTAATTTAAATCATTGGTTGTTTGGAATGAAAATTTCAGTTAAATATATCACATTGCAAATAAACATACCATAATTTTCAAACTATAAACTGCTACTTTTTTCCCTCAATTTGAATCCTGCGGCTTATAGTCCAGTGCAGTTTATTTGTTGGTTTATGTGGGTTAATAGGTAATACTTTCTTTGACAGCGGATGGGCATAGACATTGAGTTATGTCACTAACTCCATTTATGTCCAGCTCAGATCTTTACAGCCATTCAAAAGTGAGATAATTTGCCGGATGACACAAAATGACATGTCATAAGCATTCATTAATGCTCATGTCAGTGTCATGTCATAATTATGATTGTCTTATGACAGTCTTATGGCGCCACTGTCAAATAACGTGTTAACAAATACCATAACTAGCTATTAATTAAACAACGAACAGTAACTGCAGAAAAATAATTAGCATAGAACATCTGATCTGTAGCGCTGCAATGCATGTTAGGAGGCATGTTGGACAACAACAATGTTGACAGCAGGTGGCAGGAGAGGTTGTCTCCCCCAAGAGAGCATTGATGGCCAAATTATGCTTTTTGAAGCAATGCAGCTTTGCAGACAATTGGTTCAACGCTTCATTGTGGGTCATTGATCTTAAATCTTACGATGACGCTGTCAAATATAGTGTTACCAGTTAATATCTTTTGGTGTAAATATCCTATAATACAGTCAAGACAGCTGCGGTTTATTGTCCAGTGCGGCTTATCTATGAAAAATTGCCGTTTTCCTGTCAAATTTGGTGGGTTGGGGCTTATAGTCCGAAAATTACGGTAGTAATGTTTGAGAATGCAGTTTATTGGATAAACAGAAAATGCGTAATAATTATTCAAACAAAAATAGGCCGGTGCATAAATTTGGGCCATGACCCCTGTGTGTTTAGGAACTATAAATTTGTTTGATAAGCTGACTGACGTTGACCTACAGTGTATCACAAAAGTGAGTACACCCCTCGCATTTCTGCAGATATTTAAGTATATCTTTTCATGGGACAACACTGACAAAATGAAACTTTGACACAATAAAAAGTAGTCTGTATGCAGCATATATAATAATTTATTTTCCCCTCAAAATCTAGCCATTAATATCTAAACCCCTGGCAACAAAAGTGAGTACACCGCATGCGAACTACGTACATCCCTAAATGTCCAAATTGAGTACTGCTTGTCATTTTTCCTCCAAAATTATACTGTAAATGTTTGGAACTTTTGTTCAGATAAAAAAAATATATTTTGTTTCAGAACGAGCTCTGTTTTGACATTCTCAAAATCAGGTGACTCTGACTCAGGTGCAGAAATATGCAATTGGGACCTAATTATAATTGCGGAGTCTTCCAATTTACAGTGCCTTGCAAAAGTATACTGCCCCCTTGAACCTTGCAACCTTTCGCCACATTTCAGGCTTCAAACATAAAGATATAAAATTTTTATTTTTTGTCAAGAATCAACAACAAGTGGGACACAATCATGAAGTGGAACAAAATTTATTGGATAATTTAAACTTTTTTAACAAATAAAAAACTGAAAAGTGGGGCGTGCGATATTATTCGGCCCCCTTGCGTTAATACTTTGTAGAGCCACCTTTTGCTCCAATTACAGCTGCAAGTCGCTTGGGGTATGTTTCTATCAGTTTTGCACATCGAGAGACTGACATTCTTGCCCATTCTTCCTTGCAAAACAGCTCGAGCTCAGTGAGGTTGGATGGAGAGTGTTTGTGAACAGCAGTCTTCAGCTCTTTCCACAGATTCTCGATTGGATTCAGGTCTGGACTTTGACTTGGCCATTCTAACACCTGGATACGTTTATTTTTTAACCATTCCATTGTAGATTTGGCTTTATGTTTTGGATCATTGTCCTGTTGGAAGATAAATCTCCGTCCCAGTCTCAGGTCTTGTGCAGATACCAACAGGTTTTCTTCCAGAATGTTCCTGTATTTGGCTGCATCCATCTTCCCGTCAATTTTAACCATCTTCCCTGTCTCTGCTGAAGAAAAGCAGGCCCAAACCATGATGCTGCCACCACCATGTTTGACAGTGGGGATGGTGTGTTCAGGGTGATGAGCTGTGTTGCTTTTACGCCAAACATATCGTTTTGCATTGTGGCCAAAAAGTTCAATTTTGGTTTCATCTGACCAGAGCACCTTCTTCCACATGTTTGGTGTGTCTCCCAGGTGGCTTGTGGCAAACTTTAAACGAGACTTTTTATGGACTGTATGCCTACAGTTTATATGTTCCCGTACAGTGGTCACAACAGGGTGGTAGTTGTGTCCAGGCAAGGCCCTTCAGCATAACTGGTGGTTCAGCTCTTAAGTGGACATTTCAAGTAGAAAGAGAGACTATGTTAAGAGCTGACTATTAGCGATGGCGCAAACTTCCTCCTGTGTCAGCCCTCCCAGTTTAAATGGATAGTTTCTTTGAAATCATCTGTCTAGCTCCATCGCTGAAATTCTCACGTCAGTGTCCCTCAAGAAATCGCTTCCTTTGAGGCGAAAACGAACTGCTGACTGGACGCTAAGAAAATTAGTGTCGAACTTGGGTGATCCAGAGAGGTCATTCCACTCCTCGCTACATAAACAACTTTTGCTGAGTCTGCTTTTCTGGCATGTCCGTGAAGTAAACCACCTTTGCCTTAGGGTGTTGCTGTGATTGAAATGTATCAAGTGTTTTGTTTGGCGAATGAGTTTCACTGACAAACCACCCAGGTGAAGAGATGAACAAATTCCACCTCTTCTTTCCAATCCTCAAACTCGAATATGTCCATTCTTTTCTTTTGGCATATTGCACTCAGTCACAGTTTGTAAGACCCTAAGTGATGTCTGGGCCTTTGTCTGTTTTCTGTGGTTGGGGGCTTTCTGTTTGTTAATAGTTCTGATAACTTTTAGCTTATGTTTTAATGGCTGACGAGCATCAAAGAACAGTGGGGCAAATAAGTATTTAGTCAACCACTAATTGTGCAAGTTCTCCCACTTGAAAATATTAGAGAGGGTTGTAATTGTCAACATGGGTAAACCTCAACCATGAGAGACAGAATGTGGAAAAAACCCAGAAAATCACATTGTTTGATTTTCAAAGAATTTATTTGCAAACCATGGTGGAAAATAAGTATTTGGTCAATACCAAAAGTTCATCTCAATACTTTGTTATGTACCCTTTGTTGACAATAACGGAGGCCAAACGTTTTCTGTTACTTTTCACAAGCTTTTCACACACTGTTGCTGGGATTTTGTCCCATTCCTCCATGCAGATCTCCTCTAGAGCAATGATTCTTTGGGGCTGTCGTTGGGCAACACGGACTTTCAACTTCCTCCTCACCCCGCAGCGTCAAATTGATAACAAGAACGGTGAGCAAAAATCCCAGAACCACACGGGGGGACCTAGTGAATGACTTACAGAGAGTTGGGACCACAGTAACAAAGGCTACTATCAGTAACACAATGCGCCGCCAGGGACTCAAATCCGGCACTGCCAGACGTGTCCCCCTGCTGAAGAAAGTACACGTCCAGGCCCGTCTGCGATTCACTAGAGAGCATTTGGATGATCCAGAAGAGCACTGGGAGAATGTGTTACGGTCAGATGTAACCAAAATCGAACTTCTGGGTAGAAACACAGGTTCTCGTGTTTGGAGGAAAAAGAATACTGAATTGCATCACACCCACTGTGAAGCATGGGGGTGGAAACATCATGCTTTGGGGCTGTTTTTCTGCAAAGGGACTAGGACGACTGATCTGTGTAAAGAATGAATGGGGCCATGTATCGAGAGATTTTGAGTGAAAATCTCCTACCATCAGCAAGGGCATTGAAGATGAGACTTGGCTGGGTCTTTCAGCATGACAACGATCCCAAAAACACAGCCAGGGTAACAAAGGAGTGTCTTTGTAATAAGCATTTCAAGGTCCTGGAGTGACCTAGCCAGTCTTCAGATCTCAACCCCATAGAAAATTTGCAGAGGGAGTTGAAAGTCAGTGTTGCCCAACGACAGCCCCCCCAAAAAAATCACTGCTCTAGAGGAGATCTGCATGAAGGAATGGGCCAAAATACCAGCAACGGTGTGTGAAAAGCTTGTGAAGAGTTACAGAAAACGTTTGGCCTCCGTTACTGCCAACAAAGGGTACATAACAAAGTATTGAGATTAACTTTTGGTATTGACCAAATACTTATTTTCCACCATGATTTGCAAATAAATTCTTTAAAAATCAAACAATGTGATTTTCAGGTTTTTTTTTTTTTTTTCCACATTCTGTCTCATGGTTGATGTTTGCACTGCCCCATGGTGCCACCTTCAGAATGTGAATTATTTTTAAACACGAACAACATAGAAAAATGGTTTTCTTTATTAAATACTTCATTGAGTGAGTCCACTTAAATCCACTCATGCTTTGACGCTCATGCTGCTGAGAACAGCCTCTCACTTACACAATGAGTTGCCACAGCACACTTCTGCAAGTGTAGCGATGATTGACACATTTGTGCCTTTGATCGTAGAGCTACCAAGCTTCTATGGAAAGATCAAAGCTACAAACCTGTCAATTATCGATAACTTAAAGTACCAAAAGCATGCTGGACAGTTTGGCCGTACTGCTTTGCAGGAGGGACGGTGAGAGGCTGTGGCTCTGTACTAGCATGAAGCAGAAAAACATAATATTAAAAAAAAAAAAAAAAATTAAAAACCCGATCCTTTTCGTCCGATTCTTTAAATAATGGCGCGATCAGCCATATTTCCGATTATTTGATCGGATCGAGACATCCCTAGTTAAAGTATTTCTGTCATCCCCTGCCCCCCAGTTTTCTGGAAGGGCTGACAACAAATTTTCCATTAGCAACACACACATCGGTGGATCGTCCTGAGGAGGGGCCCACAAATAATTGTAACTAGCGAGCAACAGCAAACTCCCATCGGACGATCCACTAGGGGGACCCTTTTTACTCATTGCACCAGGGCCCTGCTCACATTTGTTCCACCACTGACTAAAGTATCCCTCATTTTTCGCGGTTAATGGGGACCAGAACCCTCAGTGATAAGTGAAAGTAGTTGGGTTTTTGTTTTGTTTTGTGCGTGTTCAATGTTTTTATTGAAATTTATCATTGGAAAGAGATACATATAAGACATGTTTTTTCACATTTTTCCCCAAATAATTAATAAAAAAAAAGATGGTTTATATATATTTTGACAAATTGTTTTCAAGCACTTCAAGTTAATAATTTTGATCAATTTTAAACATCTTAGTCCCACCGAATTATTTTAAAACAAGAATAAAGTAGTAAAAAAATGCTTGGCTTTATGAAATGCTAAAAGCTGCTTACTTACAGACGATGAGTTGCCACAGCAACTGTTTAACAAGTTAAACGATGATTGAAGTATGCGGCGCTTGTGAAGTCCGTCACTGACAAGATCAAATGCAAACATCTGACTTTAATAAGCAACTCCAGTGCACGTGCACTGCCTGCCTGACGAACAAAGAGCAGGGAGAGGGAGGGAGGGAGGATGAGAGAGTGAAGCCTGAGTTATGCTCCTGCGTTGCGGTTACAGCGAATCGACTACGGCGTCAATGAGCATTCGATAGTTCTGTCACAAGGGAACGCATTGCTCAGTCTGTAATTCACCGCCAAGCCACTAGAGGGGCGTGGGGTTGTGTTTGTATGGTTTTGGGGGATGCTTGTCGACTTTTAGTTTTCTTCCGGTTACACAATGCCAACGGAGAAAAAAGTTATGTAAGGTGGAGCACTTGAATGTGGATCTTCACAAATTGTTTGCCGTTTTGCAATCTTAATAATGTCTTGACGAGACATTGTCGAGGTTGTCGTACCTGCGGACCTTTTTGATCATACTGTCGTCGGCTTGGTCCGTTTTTTTCGTGCAGCACAATAATGTTTGAAAATGGCAGTGATTTCGCGCTGAAAAGGAAACAACAGTCTGAGTGGACCAATCCAACTCCATTTCCGCCACGTCGTATGCGTTGACGTGATGCAAAGTCAGAAAATTCTGGAGGTGAACGTCAGGCTATGGCGGAGGGTCGTAAATCGGGTCTTCTTTGATGGCGCAGGTCTGACGCGGAAGCATAAGTCGACCTTGAGACTGCGATTGGTTCAGCGCAGCTCTTCTGAATTTTTTTTTTTTTTTAATTTAAAAGAAAAATCCGCGATGGACTGAGGGCGCAAGTTTGAAGCGCAAAGTAGCAAGGGATTACTGTATATAGCCTAGTTTAATACATTGTAACATTTTGGCGCTGAAACATGATCACTCACGACCAGTCCCTCACAGATCAAATCTCCATTGCTGTTAATGAGAGTAAATGAATGAACTTTTCGGGGAAGTCTTTAGAGCTGTGCATGATGGGATATACCCAGATAGCAGACCGACGTTGAAAAGATGATGGATCAACATTCCACTGTCGATCTTATATCGTTGAATCAAAGTCACTTTTTCACCGTCAAAGTTGTTTCAACGTTAAAATCCTTACAAAACCTAAACGTCATTTTGATTATTAATAATATTGGGACAACGCTGAATCAATATTATGTTTTTGAGCAAAACGCCCGCTCACCCATAATTCAATGACTTTTCAATCATATTTCCCTGTCAGTCATAAATCATCTATTTATCAACATTAGTTTATCAACTACAAAACAATGTTAACCCAACCATCGCCTGACATACCATAGAACAACGTTGTTTCAATGTCACTTGACGTCGAAAATTTCGATGTCATCCATACTGATGATTTTGATGGAAAATCAACGTTTATTCAATGTCTGTCTGCTCTCTGGGTACAGTCATCAAGTGGAATATGGGGGCTAGAATAATGGCATTGTTGTGGGTTGGGGCCTGAGTGGTGGTTTATGGAAGTCTATAAATGGACGGTGTAGGCCAGGGGTCCCCAAACTACCGGCCACCGGGCTGGATACGGGCTGCCTCCACATTTGGTCCAGCCCCCTGAACAAATTTTCTTTTTCCCCCAATGGTGTTATTTATTTCCTGGCTTTTTTCTGTGATGAACACAGAGAGGGTTATTTGGTTATTATCTATTTAATTGATAGTGTTTTAATTAGGGTTGTTCCGATCATGTTTTTTTGCTCCTGATCCGATCCCGATCGTTTTAGTTTGAGTATCTGCCGATCCCGACATTTCCCGATCCGATTGCTTTTTTTTTTGTGCTCCCGATTCAATTCCAATCATTCCCGATAATTTTTCCCGATCATATACATTTTGGCAATGCATTAAGAAAAAAAATGAATAAAACTCGGAAGAATATACGTATACATTCAACGTACAGTACATAAGTACTGTATTTGTTTATTATGACAATAAATCCTCAAGATGGCATTTACATTATTAACATTCTTTCTGTGAAAGGGATCCACGGATAGAAAGACTTGTGACTTTGTATATTGTGACTAAATATTGCCATCTAGTGTATTTGTTGAGCTTTCAGTAAATGATGCTGTGGCCATGCCCAATGCATGATGGGAAGTGGAACCATGACTGTGCGCAGTGCTATCAATTGATATATTTTCTCTGTGTTGGGAAATAACATAAGGTGTTAAGATAAAGATCAATTTCTACCTTGCTTCCCCACATTGCCCCCCATGAAATTTCTAATTGTAGGGAGAGGGATTGCTAGGCTTTAGACATTTAAAAAAAGGCTCCAAAGGCTGCCAAAATTCACTCTACTCATTTTACGCTGCCTTTTATCTCTCTATATAGGTAAAATGGCGCAATTACAGATTGAGCACGACAATGCGTGAGTGGGTCGTGCAGCGCATGCATTAATTATAATTAAAATTATAATAATTTTTAAAAAATTAATTATCACCGTTATCGGGATAAATTTGATAACCCTACCTTAAGCCTAAACTAAATTTTGACTCTAGATGAGTGTAACATATTAGTCTGTAATGGTAAATACAATTAGAAAACGATTTAATTAAAAAATATATATTTATTTAAAAAAGGCATGGCCGATATTTTTTTGCCGATTCCGATACACTGAAAATGACGTCTCGATCGATCGGGACATCTTTAGTTATAAAAAAAATAATAAATAATAATATTATATTTTTATTTTGTTCTGTGAAGAATCCAGAAAGGTTTATTTGATAGTGGCTTTCTGAAAAACAATACATTTTTACATTTAGGCACTGCTGCAATCGTGACACTTTTTCTGTTACAAACTGACCCGGCCCCTCGTCAGAGAAGGGAAAAGTTATGTGGCCCTCACAGGAAAAAGTTTGGGGACCCCTGGATTAGGCTTTCGTCAAAACAACCAAGACAATAAAAGAGATAACCGTATCAAATGTTGTCTTTACAAAATCACGTTCAGTTTTTCATGGCACGGTTTATTACTGTGTTGTACTTTGTATTTATATAGCACAACTACATTGAATAATTGAACTAGATGTTTCTAAAGGGAGACACTTTCAGACCTTTGCCTATATTAAGTAAAAAGATGGAATCGGGCCAGTTATCATTAAAATGTATACCTATGTAGTCTCTTAAATGTTGCTCCTGCTACAGAGCGAGCCTTGATTTTTGAGAAACCGTCTAAATTGTTTTTCTATATCTGTCACGCTGTGTACCTTATGCAGTCCACTAGATGGCAGTGTCGCTCCATTGGCTGTGAATAAGCCCACGTCTCGTAGCTCCTGTTGTGTTGGATATACAGCATTGGCTTTCGTACTTTATTTAACCATAAACCTCCACCATAAATAAAGTCCAACTTTCAGCCTCTCAAGGGAGCATGAGTGTCTGGAATCCATCCAACGTCCTAGTTGTTCAGTCTCAAAGTGACCACCTCCCTGCACATGATGGATATGTACACATAGTAAAGGAGAAGCGCGACAAAGAAGTCTATTAACCCCCACAGACTGAAAACCGCCTCAGGGATAATGTCTGGCTTTGAGGCCAGGTAGAGAAAATTCAGTTTTAGAACATATAGAAGGGCCACCCATGGAGAACATTCACCTAAAATTGCGGCCAAAGAGAGTCCTGTACTTCATCTTGAGGCCTGTCCATGAACTGATCGAAATAGGGGGGAAATGAAGTTACCAGCAACATCAAGTCTGTGATAAAAAAATAAAAAATAATAAAATACACAATACCGTAGGCGAAGTTTGACTTATGTGGCTGGGAGGCACAACATGTTGAAGACCCTGTGAGTGCGCACATTTTTCTGTTGGACCTAGTGGAGAAGTAGATGCCGACTTTTGCCTTCCACGTAGATATCCAATTTACTGCCAAGTTTTTTCCAGTCACTCACACCCTTGTAAAATGAATTGTCACCGTGGTCAGTTTGAAAATGGCGGCCAGCAAAATAAGAGATGGCTCCTTTTTGACTGAATATTCCAGGCAGGAAAATTTATCATAATACGTTGAAAATAAACGTTTTTTTTTGTTTCTCATAATTTATTAGGGGAATTCGTATTCAGGCTACCGAGGACCGCTATAATTTTGGCAAAGATCGGGGTTCATTGAATATGGTACGCCCAGTGGTGGTTCTGTTGTACAATTAGCGTCTTTAGAAACTGAAACTCCACTCACCATTTTGGTGGTGGTCTCTGGCGTTTCGTGGTCCACATCTTCAATTCTTGGTTCTCACTCAGTAGTTGTTGTTGCTTTTGAAAAACTAAGTTTGAAAAAACTACATCATTATCAATCTTGCCTCTTCTGTCCTCAGGTAGTTTTGACTAAGTAAAGCAAATGACCGTCTCTAAGGTGCTAGTCACATGATCTATTCGAAAAATTATTTTGACTCATTATAATTATTTTTTTTTTCATTCATTGTTGTTTGTTTTATTGCTTTACAACTTTTATAGACAACACTTTACCAGCAAAGTCTTAATTTTAAATTCATACACACTGTATGGGGAAATCAATTACATGCAATGAGATATTTCGCCCACCGGGGGGGTTATGCTAGCTCAGAAGCTCTTAATTGTGTGAGATCAGCAGATTTTGGGTCATTGATGTTTTCATGAGAAATATTTGCATTTTGAGCTAAGGGGAGTGATCCATCTTGTGAACTGATTTACTAATCATAACATCTCACCTCAATAAGCAGCTGCATAATTCGTAAATCACACTCAAGGATCGTATTGAGCAGCTTGCAATATTGAGGTCTACTCTCCACAATCATATGTACAAAGTCAAATAGAATAGCTCACGTACACTGTTTCCAGTCAGAGATGTATTGCACCCACAGACCTTGCCTGCATACATTACAATGCTACTAATCAAACTTTAGGGATTTCAAGCAGCGGTCGTGGGGGAACCCAATCCTTGTAATGTGAGCTGAAAGCTAAAGTACATCATTAGTAGTAGTTTAAAAGTACGGTTTCTGTCTCCCAATTTTTCACCAAACCGGTAGTGTAAATTTTTAAATTATATAGATGATCCACCAATCCAAACATTGATCTTCTGCTCCATTCACCCATCACTGTTTAACAAGACCCTAGAGGTTAATCAGTGATAGAATTAGAACCCCTCTTCTCACCTCTACAGTACTCATTTCCCATTTTAACGTATGTGTATTTCAGCACACATTTATGAACAAACCCCCTCAGTCTATGTCTTTCTTAGAAAATAAGGTATCCTCCTATAATAATATTAGAAAATTATCACTTGCATTTGGCACACTTGTGGACTTTTTCCCCACTGGAGGAAAAGTGGTAGCATTGTAAATGGCCTTAGACACTGACAGACTTATGAAGTCTGTAATTTTGTTGTTGTTGTATTTTTACTTATTAATATGCCTAATATTACCTGTCAATATTTACCTTTAGGCAGACGTGGGTAGAGTAGCCAAGTAGCCAAAAATTTTACTCAAAAGTAGAGTTACCTCAAAATATTATTTGAGTAAAAGTAGTCATCCAAAAAAATGTACTCAAGTACAAGTAAAAAAGTGTTTGGTGAAAAGAATACTCAAGTAATGTTTTTTTTTATTTTTTTTAACAATAGTATTTTTTTTACTCAGCTGTTCTTATTATGCTGTACTATATAACCTATTACAGAACCACATTAAGCCAAAGAAATAATAATAATACACTGATCCCTCATTTTTCCCAGTTAATGGGGACCAAAACCTACCGCGATAAGTGAAAAACCGCAAAGTAGCATCCCTCCACCCCCCCAAAAATACTGTTGTTGTTTTTTTGTTTTTTTTTCCTCATTGTATTTATTCAGACTTTATATATATAAATATACACCGTAATTTTCGCACTATCAGGCGCACCTGACTAGAAGCCGATACCCACCAAATTTGACACGAAAACGACTTTTTCATGGATAAGCCGCACTGGACTATAAGCCACAGCTGTGTCCGCACTGTATTATGAGATATTTACACCAAAAGATATTAACCGGTAGCCCTTTATTTGACAGCGGCATCATACGACAGTCATAACACCAAATGAACCACCATGAAGCTTTGAACCATTTGGATTCAAAGCTTCATTGGTTCAAGAAGCTTCATTTGGCCATCACTGCTCCTTTGGAGTAGACAGTCAACCTCTGCTGCCACCTGCTGTCAACACTGTTGTTGTCCAACATGCCTCATGGCATGCATTGCAGCGCTACAGATGTAAATAACAATCAAAATTCATGTTCTGTGCTAATTATTTCTTCAGTTACTGTTCCGGTTGTTTCATTCATTGCTAGTTATGGTTTTTGGTAGCATTTTATTTGACAGTGGCACCATAAGACTATCAGAATTATGACATGACACTGCCATGAGCATTAATGAATGCTTTGACAGATGTCATTTTCAGTCATCCGGGAAATTATCTCTCCCTTTGGAATGGATGTAAAATATCCAAGCTGGACGTAAATGGACTTTGCCAGATAATTTGCTAATTTGATAGTGTCATGTCACAGTTATGACGTTCTTATGGCGCCGCTGTCAAATAAAGTGTTACCTATTAACACAAATAAATCAACAAATACGCCGGACTTGGACTATAAGCCGCAGAATTCAAAATGAAGGAAAAAAGTAGCGGCTTATAGTCTGAAAATTACGGTATTTTAAGTTAAGTTTTATAAACACTTTAAATGTTATAAATATGATAAGTTTTAAACATGTTACTGTCCCACAGATTTTTTTTTTTATCAAGGAAAAAAGTAGACGCCCAATCCGTTTTAAAAAAAGTAAAATAAAAAAATTATAATGCTTGTCTCTATTAAATGCTTCATTGAGTGTCCACTCAAATCCGCTCCAGCTGCTCACCTACACACAATGAGCTGCCACAGCAACTGTTTAATCCCACGGATTTTTTTTTTTTTTTTATCAAGGAAAAAAGTAGACGCCCAATCCGTTTTAAAAAAAAAGTAAAATAAAAAAAAAATAAAATGCTTGTCTCTATTAAATGCTTCATTGAGTGTCCACTCAAATCCGCTCCTGCTCACCTACACACAATGAGTTGCCACAGCAACTGTTTAATCCCACGGATTTTTTTTTTTTTTCAAGGAAAAAAGTAGACGCCCAATCCGTTTTAAAAAAAGTAAAATAAAAAAAATAAAATGCTTGTCTCTTAAATGCTTCATTGAGTGTCCACTCAAATCCGCTCCAGCTGCTCACCTACACACAATGAGTTGCCACAGCAACAGTTTAACAAGTTAAACGATGATTGACGCATGCGGCCCTTTGAAGGTCGAGTCTCTGGCAAGATCAAAGCTTAACCGTCTGTCAACCATCTTTTACTTTAGTAAGCAACTCCAGTTCACTCTCTGACAAACAAAGAGCAGGGAGGGAGGGAGGGAGCGTGAGACAATGCGATCGGCTGGGGGCAGCTCATCTGTATTCTTTTTTTTTTTTAATTTAAAAAAAAAATCGCGATGGACTGAAGGTGCAAAGTTTGAAGCACGAAGTAGCGAGGGATCACTGTAATATAATTCCCACAAAAGAAAAATAATCTGCACAACTGAAGCATCATTCGTCCAAATAGTATGAGTGCCCTCTAGTGGAGAATATAGTTCCTAATTTGAATAGTTGAATAGTGAAAACAGGTAGTCTCCGCGGTAAGACACACTCGACTTATGTGATTTTGACTGTACGAGTCTCATCCGCCATTTTGTCTATGATCTTTTTTTTTTTTTTTTTTTTTTTTTGTCGCGTAACGGTGTCGAGTGTGTGTTTGAGCTCCATATTTTTCTCAGTGTAACATGTCAAGTTCCCCTGCAAATATTTGTTTCGCCAATAAGAGGAGCTGTTGTCTCACTGAGGTTAATTGAAAATTTACATGAAGCTCAATTTACTATTATTGTTTTTTTTTTTTTTTTTTTGCGTGCATTGTTTTTTGAGTTTTGAGACCTTTCAAGATGACATGTTAGTTCTTGGTGTTGGATTTTTTTCCAAATAAATTTATAAATTTCCCCCCAAAATAATACTCCAGTGGAATTTTGGATTTTTTTTCCTCTTCATTGCGCATTTTTTGGCTGGTGCGACTTTAGTCAGGTGCGACTTAACTACCGTATTTTTCGGACTAGTTTTTCTAACAATGAAATGGTTAAAAATGTCTGGTGATGAACTATAAACTGCAGTAGTTAGTTTTAAAATGAGTGAACTAGGAGTGGGAACCTCTTGGTACCTCACGATACGATACGATTTGCGATGCAAAGCTCACGATAACGATGATCTGACGATATGGCGATACAACGATTATTGATACATTGGTTATAATATCATCCTAGGATATTCTACAAACTAATTAACAGAAAAACAAGCTTCTACTGTGAATTGGAATTAGTTTATCACTAGTAGACGTCCAATCCATTTGAACTGGGAGGGTGGCAGCGAATGAACATTCGTTCATTCGCTGCCATCCCTCCCACTTCAAACAGATTGAACGTCTATGGCTGTCAGTGACAGTCAATGCCAGGCAATTAGGTAATTTTGGTCCATTTAAGGTCTCACTGGAACAGCACCAAACAAAAGTTCCAGCATCATCACCTTGTCCAGTGCAGATTCTTGACTCTTGCGCCTTGTCCAATGCAGATTCTTCACTCTTGACAAGGTGATGATGATGGAACTTTTGTTTGGTGCCGTTCCAGTGAGATTTACAAAGATGACTGCCTGAAGAAGACATCAAAATTCCCTCAGTCCTTGATGATATGGGGCTGCATATCAGGCAAAGGCACTGGGGAGATGGCTGTGGTTTAAAATTTTAGACAGCTTTCTTATCCCTTCAGTTGAAAATATGTTTGTCGTGTTCCAAGATGACGATGCATCATGCCACAGACCTAAAACTGTTAAAACATTCCTTGGAGAAAGACTCATCCAGTCAATGTCATGGCCTGCAAATAGCCCTTGACACCTTTTTAAAACGATATCTCGATTCCAGGGCCAGCCCAGGCCATTTGGGGGCCCTAAGCAAAATAATGCAAAGGGGCCCATATTTTTGGCCCACCATTTCGTCACAGTGTACTGTGAAACCCATACATGCAATCCAAGCCATACGTCCATATTTTGTATGTTAATCAGATTTTGTTGCACTGCATACTTCAAACTTCTCACCCCAAATGATTGTCAGTACTTACAGTAGATAGCGCCAAACCTTTTTCTAAAAGAGGAAAGAAATAAGTTAAGGAAGAACTTTTATTTTTTTAAAGCTTGTAATCAAGTATCAAAACTCACAAAAGTCAAATAAACCAAACTGTAGTAAACACAATAGAATATAAATTAAACAATTGCCAGATTGGGGGCCCCCTAGTGGTCAGGGGCCCTAAGCAGCTGCATAGTCTGCGTATAGGCTGGGCCGGCCCTGCTCGATTCTTGGCAGGAGCATATCGATAACCTTTTGGGATACAAAGTATCACGATATATCACCATTTCAATATTTTGTCACACCCTTAGAGTGAACCAAACTTGGAACTAGTTTGTGTAGAAAATTGACTTTCCCAACATTGGCTTTGCACGATAAATCACATGGCGCATTGATTCCGCTACAAACTAGCTGATTAGCCTGCACTTCTTCGGCAGCTGACAGCTGGCGTTTGCTTTTTTTTCTTGATTGGTTTCATCTTCTGCGGCTTGGTATACAGAGAAAACCTCCCTTCGTTCGTTTGTCCATAGCTTTATCCAAAGTTCATGGCTCAAAAGAATCATTTTCTGTCTTCATTTTTGTTCAATTCATTGATTCATTGAACATTTCTGTCTTTCAGAGTGTCAGAATGAATTTTTGGGATGAGGTTTCCTTTGGAGTGTTTTGACTATTCAGCTGTCAGAAAAATGTTATGAGGTTTCATCATTTATTATCAGTTCACCGCCGAAGGCTTTGTGGTGATGGCTTAAGGGGGGGAGGCAAACATCTAGGCTTTTATTGCAGCGTTATAATGTGAAGTTGGATTTCTAATGTGTTGCCAATGCTTTTTTTTTTTTTTTCAAAATTTCAACCCTTACCAAATCGTTGCATATCCTTGAAAAGCACCACTCCTTGTCCAACTCAGTTTGTTTTATCACCAAATGGAAAGTTTGTGACTTCATCTTAAGGATGAAAGGTGAAAGTGACAAATTTTCTCCTCCGCAGCACCTGTCAGCTGTCACCACAATGGCCTGTCGAGCAAACCATCCATCTTTGCCGAAACTCGTCTCTCAGCTTTTAGGTTCCGAAAACTGTTTGAATACTGATGTGTGCAACAAATATGGTGTTTAATAGAAGCAAGAGATCTCTAAACTACTTTATTAAAAGCAAATTGTATTCCCTCAACAAGTGTTTCAGCGCAACAACTATTTTGCATCTTTAAGTCTTCCAGTGGTTCTGCAATATTCGAAAGATATATACAGTGCTCAATCTTGGTCTCATCTGACCAAAGCACATGGTCCCAGTTGAAGCCTGCGACCGTGTGCATTTTTGTGTGAGACTAAGATTGAGCTTTTTGGCAACAAACACTCTACGTGGGTCTGGCGTGCCACGAAAGATGCACATGCTGAAAAGCACCTCATACCCACTGTGAAGTATGGGGGTGGTCAGTGATGCTGTGAGGCTGTTTCGCTTCCAAAGGCCCTGGGAACCTTGTTAGGGTGCATAGCATCATGAATGCTTTGAAATACCAGGACATTTTAAATCAAAATGTAGAGATGCCGATCGATCGGGTCCGATCACGTCATTTTCAAAGTAGCGGAATCGGCAAAAAAATATCGGCCATGCCTTTTTTTAATATATATTTTATAATTAAATCGTTTTCTAATTGTATTTAGCGTTACAGACATAATATGTTACACTCATCCAGAGTTTAGGCTTTAGTTTAGGCTTAAGGTAGGGTTATCAAATTTATCCCGATAACGGCGGTAATTGATTTTTTAAAAAATGTATCACGTTAAAATATTTAACGCAATTAATGTATGCACTGCACGACCCACTCACGCATTGTCGCGCTCAATCTCTAATGGCGCCGTTTTACCTATATGGAGAGA
Source organism: Corythoichthys intestinalis (assembly GCF_030265065.1). Lineage (NCBI taxonomy): Eukaryota > Metazoa > Chordata > Actinopteri > Syngnathiformes > Syngnathidae > Corythoichthys > Corythoichthys intestinalis. Next base: position 8,251,831 of record NC_080414.1, on the reverse strand, counting down.
TAAAAGGCAGCGTAAAATGAGTAGAGAGAATTTTGGCAGCCTTTGGAGCCTTTTATTAATTGGCTAAAGCCTTACAATCCCTCTCCCTACGATTAGAAATATCATGGTATGCAATGTGGGAAAGCAAGGTAGCAATTGATCTTTTTCTTAACACCTTATGCTATTTCCCAACGCAGAGAAAATATATCAATTGGTAGCACTACTTACAGTCATGGTTCCACTTCCCATCATGCATTTGGGCATGGCTACAGTATCATTTACTGAAAGCTCAACAAATACACTAGATGGCAATATTTAGTCACAATATACAAAGTCACAAGTCTTTCTATCCGTGGATCCCTCTCACAGAAGCATTCTTTAATGCCCATTATCGTGTCATGTCATAATTATGACATAATTATAAGTGTTACCTATTAACCCAAATGAATCACCAAAGAAGCTGCACTGGAATATAAGCCACAGGATTCAAAATGAAGGGAAAAAGTAGCGTCTTATAGTCCGAAAATTACGGTAGCTTGATTAAATCACTTTGTTTTGCAGCGATAAAGAAAACAAGATGAGACATTGATATGTGAACATTTTTTAATAAAGAATTGAATATTTCCTGGGGTGTCCTAATTTTGTCACATGACTGTTTCTATACATTTAAAATGTTAATGTCATAACCAGTATGTACAGTGCCCTCCATGATTATTGGCACCCCTGAAAAAGAGGTGTTTTTTAGCTTCTAATAAAATTTTTTTATTCAAATAATATGGGACCGTGGGGGAAAAAAATCCAACCTTCAATACAAGTGCATTCATTCAGTGGGGAAAAAATCCCACATAAAGAAATAATTATTTGACTCCAAATAATGTGTGTCACAATTATTAGCACCCCTGCTGTTAATACTTTGTACAACCCCCTTTTGCCAACAAAACAAGGTCTGGGTACTGAGATGGCCATGGGAGGAGCTTGATATTGTGTCTGGTGAACCATTTCTGTGTAGATTTGGCCATATGTTTAGGGTCATTGTCTTGCTGAAAGACCCAGAGACGACCCATCTTCAGCTTTCGGGCAGAGGGCAACACATTTTTAAAGGGTTGTTCCGATCATGTTTTTTTGCTCCCGATCCGATCCCGATCGTTTTAGTTTGAGTATCTGCCGATCCCGATACTTCCTGATCCGATTGCTTTTTTTTGCTCCCGATTCAATTCCAATCATTTCCAATATTTTTTCCCGATCATATACATTTTGGCAATGCATTAAGGAAAAAAAGGAATAAAACTCAGACGAATATGTACATTCAACATACAGATGGCGATATAGTGTAAAGCGCTTTGAGAGCCTTGAAAGGTGGACAAAGCGCTATAAGAAAAGTAAAAAAAGAAAGAAAAGAAAGAAAGTACATAAGTAATGTATTTGTTTATTATGACAATCCTCAAGATGGCATTTACATTATTAACATTCTTTCTGTGATAGGGATCCACGGATAGAAAGACTTGTGACTTTGTATATTGGGACTAAATATTGCCATCTAGTGTATTTGTTGAGCTTTCAGTACATGATACTGTAGCCATATCCAAATGCATGATGGGAAGTGGAACCATGACTGTGAGTAGTGCTACCAATCTTCGTTGGCAAATAACAGAAGGTGTTAAGAAAAAGATCAATTGCTACCTTGCTTCCCCACATTGCTTCCCATGATATTTCTAATCGTAGGGAGAGGGATTGTAAGGCTTTAACCATTTAAAAAAAAAAGGCTCCAAAGGCTGCCAAAATTCACTCTACTCATTTTACGCTGCCTTTAAGCTCTCTATATAGGTAAAACGGCGCCATTACTGATTGAGCGCAACAATGCGTGTGTGGGTCGTGCAGCGCATGGATTAATTGCGTTAAATATCTTAACGTGATACATTTTTTTAAAAATGAATTACCGCTGTTATCGGGATAAATTTGATAACCCTACTTTAAGCCTAAACTAAAGCCTAAACTCTGGATGAGTGTAACCTATTATGTATATAAAGTTAAATACAATTAGAAGACGATTTAATTAAAAAATATGTATATATTAAAAAAAGGCATGTCCGATTTTTTTTTGCCGATTCCGATACTTTGAAAATGTTGTGATTGGACGGCACACCGATCGATCGGGACATCTCTAGGATCCGCCACAGCTCCCCATAAATGGTGGTCGAATTCCAAATCATTTACAAAGTATATCATAGAACAAATGGGACGTTAAACTAGCGATGTAAGTATCTGAAAATGACCCATTTCGAAGATTTAATAGGGAATTTACACCAGTATTGAGTCCTGATAGTCCTGTCAGGTTTCCAGGGAGCTTCTGGAACTTCTTTAGAGAGACTTTTACAGCCCAGACAAGTGCATTTATGAGCAATGACGGCCAATCACCACCGTTTACATTGTCCATGCAGAATTCCACCTCATATGCCAACACCCCCGTAGCAGCCATCACCCGGGACTACTAGTGGATTGTGTTTGTCCAAATGAATTCACACTTGACAGATGTACTGTACAGCTGGACAATATATATGGCCGCGCATCTAGTCTCCGGCAGAAGCTCTTATCAGCTTGGCAGTGCTGTAATTCCCGCTTCCACTGCCAGGGTTCACTTTTGGAACGTTTGCAAGCAGACAGCCAAGAATTAGATTTGGGATTAAGGTGCGTGTATGAGTGGGTTCGGCTCGGCTCTCCATCACTGAAATTGGAATGGATGAGTACTCCCCACTAGTGTCTCGGTTACTGTTCATTAACGTGCAGATTTGAGGAACTGTGCCTAGTAACACAAGATGAAAAGACGTTGTTTGCTCAACCTTTCACATCTGTTTATGATCGTCAACAACATGCGAGGAACAGGGGTGCTGTTATTATGTTTCTATGCATGTGTTTGGTTTGATTTGGATTTATTTAGGTTTGACTGGATGCAGGCTCATCTCATGTCTTTGCACGGTTCACCAAACGTCCTCACTTATTCACTTTGAGCAAAGCCAGATCATGCACGCAAACACGTACACTCGCACGCCATCATGTGCACACACATACAAGGTGAAGGACACTTTTGACTTTGTAGCCACTTTAAAATTCCTCTTTCTTGATAGGAATCCTTGGATATTGCATAAAAGGCAGCGCGGTAGACAGGCATTCCAAAACATGTACTTTTTGTATAAGCAGCCTTGTGCTCCTACAATGTTGCTTAACCTTTCTCTTAAAAGGCTAATGGCACATCCTTTCATGCCATACAATACCTGCAAGACCCCACTTGAGTTGCTAGTCTGTTTCTTGCAAATGTAATACATTTTTTTCCCTGTTACATTGTACCAAAAATTTAAAAGTCCTCTAATTGTTTCGGAATGCATATTTTACAGATATTTTCATGATTACCAGATTATTTAACATCTTCCAACCAACCAAAATGTTGGTTATCTGAGTTATTACAGTTGATCATTTTAATTTATTGTTAAATTCCCTTTTTGAAAGATTCACAGAAGAAATGGAAGCTTCTAAACTAAAACTTCACCTTTCTATATCAGTATATCGAACCTTTTTTTTGTGGGTTTACTCTTACACCGACCGAATTATATGTTGGTATTTTCACTAATGTCAGGGATTGAATCGAGTTGTTTTGGGTTGAAAACTCCTTAATGCGGCGATGTACAGCGGGGCAAATAAGTATTTAGTCAACCACTAATTGTGCAAGTTCTCCCACTTGAAAATATTCGAGAGGCCTGTAATTGTGCACATGGGTAAACCTCAACCATGAGAGACAGAATGTGGAAAAAACCCAGAAAATCACATTGTTTGATTTTTAAAGAATTTATTTGCAAAACATAGTGGAAAATAAGTATTTGGTCAATACCAAAAGTTCATCTCAATACTTTGCTATGTACCCTTTGTTGGCAGTAACGGAGGCCATACGTTTTCTGTAACTCTTCACAAGCTTTTCACACACTGTTGCTGGTATTTTGGCCAATTCCTCCATGCAGATCTCCACTAGAGCAGTGATGTTTCGGGGGCTGTCGTTGGGCAACACAGACTTTCAACTCCCTCCACAGATTTTCTATGGGGTTGAGATCTGGAGACTGGCTAGGCCACTCCAGGACCTTGAAATGCTTCTTCCGAAGCCACTCCTTTGTTGCCCTGGCTGTGTGTTTGGGATCATTGTCATGCTGAAAGACCCAGCCACGTCTCATCTTCACTGCCCTTGCTGATGGAAGGAGATTTTCACTCAAAATCTCTCGATACATGGCCCCATTCATTCTTTCCTTTACACAGATCAGTCGTCCTAGTCCCTTTGCAGAAAAACAGTCCCAAAGCATGATGTTTCCACCCCCATGCTTCACAGTGGGTATGGTGTTCTTCGGACGCAATCCAGTATTCTTTCTCCTCTAAACACGAGAACCTGTGTTTCTACCAAAAAGTTCTATTTTGGTTTCATCTGACCATAACACATTCTCCCAGTCCTCTTCTGGATCATCTCCTGGGTGGCGTGGCTCAGTGATAGAGTAGTTGTCCCCCAAACCAGAGGTTGTGGGTTCGATTCTCCGCCCTGATGAACTCGTCTAAGTTTCCTTGAGCAAGATACTGAACCCCACGTTGCTCCTAGTGTTTCGTCACCAGTAGGTTGATGGCGAGATAGTGTAAAGCACTTTGATCGCCTTAAAAGGTGGAAAAGCGCTATGTAAGTATAACACCAAATGCTCTCTAGCGAACCACAGACGGGCCTGGATGTGTACTGGCTTCAGCAGGGGGACACGTCTGACAGTGCAGGGTTTGAGTCCCTGGCGGCGCATCGTTTTACGAATAGTAGCCTTTGTTACTGTGGTCCCAGCTCTCTGTAGGTCATTCACTAGGTCCACCCGTGTGGTTCTGGGATTTTTGCTCACCGTTCTTGTTATCATTTTGATATCACCGGGTGAGATCTTGCATGGAGCCCCAGACCGAGGGAGATTATCAGTTGTCTTGTATGTCTTCCACTTTCTAATAATTGCTCCCACAGTTGATTTCTTTACACCAAGTGTTTTACCTATTGCAGATTCAGTCATCCCAGCCTGGTGCAGGTCTACAATTTTGTCTCTGGTGTCCTTCGACAGCTCTTTGGTCTTGGCCATAGTGGAGTTTGGAGTGTGACTGACTGAGTTGTGGACAGGTGTCTTTTACACCGATAATGAGTTAAAACAGGTGCCATTAATACAGGTAACGAGTGGAACCTCGTTAGACCTCGTTAGAAGAAGTTAGACCTCTTTGACAGCCAGAAATGTTGCTTGTTTGAAGGTGACCAAATACTTATTTTCCACTCTAATTTGGAAATAAATTCTTTAAACATCAAACAATGTGATTTTTTGTTTTTGTTTTTTCACATTATGTCTCTCATGGTTGAGGTTTACCCATGTTGGCAATTACAGGCCTCTCTAATCTTTTCAAGTAGGAGAACTTGCACAATTGGTGGTTGACTAAATACTTATTTGCCCCACTGTACTTGGTCTAAAAATAATAGCACTACCAAGGGTGGATCAGTTGATCCAAATCTCTTTTGTATCCAGAGAAGGGTCATCTGACTCTAATCAGCATATCTTTTGCGAGCATTGAGGTACTCATTAGTCGTTCCCATTCACGCTCGCAAAACCACAGAGTTGGATTGCTCCAATTAGCATCTTGAGTGTTTGAAGGGCAGGGCTGCCTGTTTGCGGAGGACTGTCTGACATTACAGCATTGAGAAAGAACAGCTGTCTCAATCTCTCTGAATATTTATTTGTACTATTTCTTGTATGTACAGAGCTCTAATTTGCATATTGCTGATGATGGATGGCTGATGATGCACAACACTAGTCATTTTTTGCACAAAAAGCTTTTTATTCAATAAAGAAACGTATGTGAAAAAGACAACAAAAAACTTTTCCCGGGGCTAGGTGTTGGAGGTTGTTGCCGAAGAATTTTTTTTTCCTTCTGCGCCTCTTTGCGCCAAAATGAGAGTGAGCAAATTCCTTTGCAAGACCCACCAAGAAGTCCATCCGTCTCTCTTGCCTTCCGGTGCATGCCTGATACAACAGGTATGCATTCAAAGGCACAAATGTGCCAATCATTGTTAAACTTGCATAAGTGTGCTGTGGCAACTCATTGCGTAAATGAGAAGCTGTTCTTAGCAGCATGAGCGGATTTGAGTGGACCCACTCAATGAAGCATTTAACTCATTCACTCCCAGCCATTTTCACCGGTGCAACCCCCTTCGCTCCCGGCCGTTTTACTGGATTTTGAGTGATTTTGCAAGGCCCACAGAAAAATATGTTCTATTGCTATATAAACATGGAGCCCACCAAACGAAAGATGACGCTCTTTTTTCAGCGGGAAAAAAAGTTTGATCATATCTTTTTCCATTCTTTAGAAATCAGCATTAAAAAATAGCTTAGTTTGAGCAATTTTCCAATTTCTGATGAAAAAACAGAGAAATTGAGCTTTTTGTAAAAGCATACATTTCAAACATAACTTTGACTTTAACACAACTATTTTTTGCTTTTGTGACATCCCAAACATCTGAATAATGTTTTCCTTCTATAAAATAACTTAAACAACAAGACAAATAGAGCTTTTGATAGCAAAGTAACAATTTATTTACATATAATTAAACTATTGAACTGAGAGATGACGCTGTTGTGGCCACGACAATCAGGGTAAACTTTTCCCTCATCACCACCGGTCTCATCAAGATGGATTTTTTTTTGTCTTTCTTTTGTCGTGACCCCTGCCTCGTGGCGGAGTTCGCCTGGGGAACTTGTGTTCCTGTGGGGGGACTGGTTTGGCCGTGCGAGTTTCCGGCTGAGTCGTGGGACACTGGAGGGTTGCGGGGGACGCCAGCGGCCGAGCACGGCGGCGCAGGCTCTGCTCGGCAGGCATGTTCTCCATAAAATTGTCAAGATTTCAAAGAGCTCTGATTATGAACATGCTCAAAAAAACATTCAAAGTTTGTATTACATAGAAGCACATTGCATTGCTGTAGCAGTCAAAATTATAATTAATCAAAACTTAACTTTCGTTGCAGTCATGTCATTTTCCTACAACCGAATACTTGGCATCTTTTCTTGGCAGCGAGTTTGTTTGTGTCTCGTCGGAGGGGGTTCTGTGTTGTCGAGATTCTACTGCAGGTGTTCATCAGTGAAGCGTATCCCATATTTTGTTAACTTTCATTACAGAAAACATCTGCTAAACCGTAAATGTGCTACCAAAGATACTGAAAATTTGAGCCTCATCTTGATGACGCTATCAGTGTCTTGGAGCCTCACTCCATAATCACAAACATTTTGGGAAAGCAAAAAGGCAAAAATGCTCCAAAAAAGAGAGACAGCGAGAACTAAAGGATGTATTTGCTATGTGGCAAAATGTATTTTGGAATGTGGCATTTTTTTGGTATGTGGCAAAATGGATTTTGGTACGTGGCATTTTTGCAGGCCATGCACGTCCATGCCATTGATGACTATGCAACTCCAAATTTTCCATTCATTTTAAATGGTAGAAAAACGTGTAGCTGTGATTTTTTTTTTTCACCATAAACTTACCATTACAGCGCATTGAATTTCAACTGGCACCCAAGTCAGGCTATGCCATTAACGGCTATGAACGGCCAAATTTTCCATCCATTTTCAATGCCACATGCCCAAAAAAAAAAAAAAAAAACCACATGCCAAAATCCATTTTGTCACATACAAAAAAAATGCCAAATGGCAAAAAAATGTCACATGCCAAAATCCATTTTGCCACATGAAAAGAAATGCCACATGGCAAAAAAAAAAAAAAAAAAAAAGTCACATGCCAAAATACATTTTGCCACATAAAAAATGCCACATGACAAAAAAAATGTCACATGCCAAAATATATTTTGCCACATGGCAATATAAAACTTACATGCTAAAATACATTTTGGCACATGGCAAAAAAATGCCACATGCCAAAATACATTTTAATGGCAAAAAATGCCACATGCCAAAATACATTTTGCCACATACAAAAAAATGCCACGTGGCAGAAAAATGTCACATGCCAAAATACATTTTAATGGCAAAAAATGCCACATAGCAAAAAAAAATGTCATATGCCAAAATACATTTTAATGGCAAAAAATGCCACATGCAAAAATCCATTTCGTCACATACAAAAAAAAAGACCACGTGGCAAAAATGTCACATGGCAAAATACATTTTGCCACGTGGCAAAAAATGTCCCATGGCAAAATGCATTTTGCCACTTGAAAAATGCCACATGGCTAAAAAATGTCACATGCCAAAATATATTTTGCCACATGGCAAAATAAAACTCACATGCCAAAATACATTTTGCCACAAAAAAAAAAAAAAATGCCACATGGCAATAAAATGTCACATGCCAAAATACATTTTAATGGCAAAAAAATGCCACATGCCAAAATACATTTTGCCACATACAAAAAAATGCCACGTGGCAAAAAAATGTCACATGCCAAAATACATTTTAATTGCAAAAAATGCCACATGCCAAAATACATTTTGCCACATAGCAAAAAAAATTTCACATGCCAAAATACATTTTAATGGCAAAAAAATGCCACATGCCAAAATCCATTTTGCCACATCCCCCCCAAAAAATGCCACATGGAAAAAACATGTCACATGCCAAAATACATTTTGCCACATGGCAAAAATGCCACTTAGCAAAAAAAATCATATGCCAAAATACATTTTAATGGCAAAAAAATGCCACATGCCAAAATACATTTTGCCACATACAAAAAAATGCCACATGCCAAAATACATATTCCCACATCCCAAATACCACTTTTTGTTCTCGGCCCTGTTGGCGAAAAGTTTGCAACATACATTTATTTTCCTTATGACGGTTATTGAAAAAACGTCACAATTACCTCAATAGCAACAACAAAGGAAGGATTACTCCTTGGTGAAGTTAACATGAGTCAAACCAACATTTCTTTCCGATATGCGACGATTCTGATCAGCTCTGCAGCTGGGTAAATCCGCCATTCCCTAATCTCACTGCTGAGGAACAATGTGGTTCATTTTATGACACTATAAATCCAATCTCATGCTTCACGCTCTGCAGAGGAGTTAGCAGAGAGAGTGAATGAATAGGATGGCAGGGGTAAAAATGTCAAGTCTTTCAATGGCGATGCCAATGGGTCACTGATAGAGACCGCTGAGGGATTGTGAGCAATTACCTAATCAATTAAAGAGTTGATTGGCCCCTTGAAGTTGTTTAATTGCTTTGATTTGTAGTGATGTACTGTTTCGTTCATGTAAAATAATTCTAAATTCACCAAAATAAACACGCCTCAGTCTGATAAACTGTAATTTTGTGTATGAAAGTATGTAAATGGTGGACATGGTCAGCCTGCGAATTAGTGTTCACAGAACTCTTTCATCACATATCCTTCACATGTAAATTAATAATGATCTCCTTTTCTGGCATTAAACATTTAATAGTTCTTCACATCTGTAGACATGTGCAATGTTTACAGCTGCTTGCTTCTAAAGGTGTTACATTGACTTTCATCTCATGACTGATAAATAATGTTTTAGTGATATTCCACTGAAATACCCTGCGCTTAATTCAGGTTTACAGTATCACTATCATTGGAGCATTACTCTTATTTTACTAAAACTTAATGTCGACCTGTTTAATTTGTAGTGAAAAAAATGCAGAAATACATGATGACGATGGTATTAAAAATAAAGTCTACTTTTTATTCTTAAAGTGCATATGACGTGAAAAAAAAAATCTGAAATAGCATTACTACATGAATTTTGAGACGGTTCAAATATATACAACAATTTGGCAAAGCGCAGATGACGAGAAATGCGTCTTTAAATCTGCCATTTAGCTGCTCCTGTTATCATAGTGCTCTGGCGCCTCCATTTTGTTGATGATGTCAGAGAATGAGCGATTTCAGCGGATTTAGCTTTGAGCCCAATGGAGGAGGAAGTGTTTTTCAGCGATTCTGGTTCAAGAGTGGATTTTTTGAACGATACTGTCGATCTAGATCCGTGGTCCTCAATTAGCGGACGGCGGTCCACTACTGGACCACTGCACACCTCTCTGCAGACCCACGGATGTATGAAAAAACGAAAGAAAAAAAACCCTTTTTTTCAACATACATCATTTGTATGAATCACCAATATCGTTATGCGCTACTATTCTATTGCTAAATTCTGTTTGATTTTTAGTCAAATACAGTGCTCTCCATAATTATTGGCACCCCTGGTTAAAATGTGTTTTTTAGCTTCTAATGTTTTTTTTTAATTCAAATAATATGGGACCTTAATGGAAAAAAGAGAAAAATCCAACCTTCAATACAAGTGCATTTATTCAGTGGGGAAAAAAATCCCACATAAAGAAATAATTATTTAAATATTTAGAAATAATGTGTGTCACAATTATTAGCACCCCTGCTGTTAATACTTTGTACAACCCCCTTTTGCCAACAAAACAAGGTCTGGGGACTGAGATGGCCATGGGAGGAGCTTGATTTTGTGTCTGGTGAACCATTTCTGTGTAGATTTGGCCATATGGTTAGGGTCATTGTCTTGCCTGGGACCGTGTGCTTTGGTCAGATGAGACCAAGATTGAGCTTTTTGTCAACAAACACTCACAGTCACAAAAGATGCGCATGCTGAAAAGCACCTCATACCCACTGTGAAGTATGGGGGTGGGTCAGTGATGCTGTGGTGCTGTTTCGCCTCCAAAGGCCTTAGGAACCTTGTTAGGGTGGATGGCATCATGAATGCTTTGAAATACCAGGACATTTTAAATCAAAATCTGTTGCCCTCTGCCCGAAAGCTGAAGATGGTTCGTCACTGGGTCTTTCAGCACGTTCACTCCGGTGTTAACCCTTTGTACTGACTCCATGGTCCAAAAGTTTGAAGAAGGCTCACCGAAAACAGGTTGACAATTTTTTCGTTGACAATGGTCAAAAACAAGGCAAAAACAGACGACGGAGAGACCCTGCTGGATCCAGGGTCAGCAAAACATGGCTACATAGAAATGTTCCCGAGCAACGACTGTGTTATCTAAATGTTCAGTTCTTTTTGAAAGCTGCGGTGGAGTGGGCCGGGCCGAAGGCGTGGCTGGGTGTTGTCTTGGGATCATCCCTCTTTGGCAGGTCAGGTTCGTGCGTCATCTTTTGTGGCTGGGACGTGGTTGCCACGGCGACTAATGCAGGTCCTGACGTCCTAGGCGCCCGCGCTATCAACTTGTTATCCTAGTTGGGCGAGGGTGTTCTCCGATACTACTTGTTTTAGGACAGAGCGCCCCTGCTCTTTGTCCTGGAGTGCCCGGGAGAACTGATTGCAAGAGTTGGTGCGTCAATCTTGCTCATGATGCATTGGGCTTCTGTGATAAAATGGAGTTGTGTATCTTGTATGCCCTCTATTCTGCTTCTTTTCATTAAACTATGGTGTAAGTGCTATTTCTTTATATTAGGTGTGTTAGAGTAATACAAAGAGTCCTACAGTAAATATGAGAAATGATACTATTCCCTGATTCATTATATTACGTGTGTTAAAGTAATGCAAACAGTTATATGGTGTGTGCGAGAAAGGTAACTATTCCCTTCAATATCGATCGCTTCAACACATATCCAAGCGGTCCATTTCATTCAGGAGCATAAAATACCGCGTGTGTTATGAAATAAACGTGCTTTCTTGTGTCGTATGCACTTTAAGGTGCCTTTCTAGCTACACAAAGTCAAAGTTAAAATACTGATTGTATAAAATCCAAACAGGAGGGGACCAAAGACTCAGCTCTGGGTAACACCAGAAAAGGGGAGTGGTCTGAATAAGACTTTTCTTCTTAATCAATAAACTACTGAATACCAATCGAACCAATGTAGTCTAAACCAATTAAAATCATGTAGACGACCTAACTCAAGTGCTCAGGAAAACTTTTCTGACTCATAAAATATGCCACATTACCAACTACATGCAGTTACTTTTAAAACACAGTCCTTGACAACTATGCTTGCCCCAGCACTGACTTTTAACCTTGTGTCTGAAAATTTGGCTCTAATTAAATTTAATTATCTTATTCCCAGTGGTGCAAAACAATCACCCAAATGTCCTCTTCACTTGTTAATGTGACTCTTTTTCTGGGGGGGTCAAATCTCGTCACCAATTGGAGCTTGCCCAGTAGCACAAGTTTGCAGATGATTGATGTCTGTACTTTCTAATGAGGTCCCTTTCCATATTGCAGACTCATTAGAAGCAAGAGGAACTCTGCATTACTGAGAATTATAGGAAATCATAATACCCCGGTAATGACAATTATAATTGTCCTTTAATGCGCATTCTCAATGCTATTTCTGGCCTGATGATTCTTTTGTTTTCCTTTATGGAACAATAAAATGGCTGAGTGATCTATCTACGTAGACACATTGGACTAGTCACTAGGCAATGCATGAATATGTTACTCAGGTCCTACCAGAAAAAGTATAATGGATAGACAGGAAATATATTGTGTACAGATCAGGGACGATTGCTCTCAGAAGCCCAGATTCCCCTAAAATGTCAAAAATAAGTGATCAAATCTGTATTGTTGTGTCTACATGTCATTGACTAAATTTGCGCTACATGCGCGCAAAATTTGTTCAGAATTAGCTTATCTCTGGATACAACGTGGCTTACTTTCCGTTCATTTGCACAGCTTCACTGTCCTCTAAATAGTGTTGACGCTGTGCATTTTCCGAGTTGTGAGTACACTGTTCCACTACTGCTAAAGAAGACGAGTCATTGACTAAAGGCTATGTATATTTATATTTATATTTATACACTCACCGACCACTTTATTAGGTACACCATGCTAGTAACGGGTTGGACCCCCTTTTGCCTTCAGAACTGCCTCAATTCTTCGTGGCATAGATTCAACAAGGTGCTGGAAGCATTCCTCAGAGAGTTTGGCCCATATTGACATGATGGCATCACACAGTTGGTGCTGATTTGTCGGCTGCACATCCATGATGCGAATCTCCCGTTCCACCACATCCCAAAGATGCTCTATTGGATTGAGATCTGGTGACTTTGGAGGCCAATTGAGTACAGTAAACTCATTGTCATGTTCAAGAAACCAGTCTGAGATGACATGGCGCATTATCCTGCTGAAAGTAGCCTTCAGAAGTTGGGTACATTGTGGTCATAAAGGGATGGACAAGGTCAGCAACAATACTCAGGTGGGCTGTGGCGTTCCAACGATGCTCGGTTGGTACCATGGGGCCCAAAGAGTGCCAAGAAAATATTCCCCACACCATTACACCACCACCACCAGCCTGAACCGTTGATACAAGGCAGGATGGATCCATGCTTTCATGTTGTTGACGCCAAATTCTGACCCTATCATCCGAATGTCGCAGCAGAAATCGACGTTTTTCCAATCTTCTGTTGTCCAATCTCGATGAGCTTGTGCAAATTGTAGCCTCAGTTTCCTGTTCTTAGCTGAAAGGAGTGGCACCCGCTGTGGTCTTCTGCTTCTGTAGCCCATCTGCCTCAAAGTTCAACGTACTGTGCGTTCAGAGATGCTCTTCTGCCTACCTTGGTTGTAACGGGTGGTTATTTGAGTCACTGTTGCCTTTCTATCAGCTCGAACCTCTGGCATCAACAAGGCATTTCCGCCCACAGAACTGCCGCTCACTGGGTATTATTTCATTTTCGGACCATTCTCTTTAAACCCTAGAGATGTTTGTGCATGAAAATCCCAGTAGATCAGCAGTTTCTGAAATACTCAGACCAGCCCTTATAGCACCAAAAACCATGCCATGTTCAAATTCACTCAAATCACCTTTCTTCCCCATACTGATGCTCGGTTTGAACTGCAGGAGATTGTCTTAAACCATATCTACATGCCTAAATGCACTGAGTTGCCGTCATGTGAATGGCTGATTAGAAATTAAGTGTTAACGAGCAGTTGGACAGGTGTACCTAATAAAGTGGCCGGTGAGTATATATATATATATATATATATATATAAGGCCAAATACTCAATCAAAGAAACTTAAGTGAGCTCACCCTGAAGACCTGAGTTGGATCTGAAAAGAATGAATTGTGTTTTGAAAAACTGTTGCAATTGAAGTCAGACAATGGTGAACAGCTCATATACTACTTTTATTTCCCCTTTCCTGGTCCATCAATTGAAGCCCCGAATAGGTGAGGCGACAAATATAGTTTTGATGGACCGCCATAAAACAAATTTCTTAAACAGACCATCTCTTCCTCAACATATCATTTTAAACTCAAACGATGGCCCAAGACAAATGAGTCTGATGAATTATATATACATTCTTTAATTGACTGTTGCTGCCCTTTGTGCCTTGAGAAGATTACAATGCGCAGGGTGGTGCCAGTTGTCCCCCACCATGGATTACACATTTCTTGAGTACTTGCATAAGTGGCTTCATGTTTTCTATTAACATAATCACGGGCAGATTTTGCATATCTATCTTCAGTGAAATTGATTTTTGGTCCAATAAAACCTCTGACAGGGAATGTACAATTCTAAGTTAGACAAGTCAGCAACTGCGAAAGCTTTACGGGTTTCAAGTGTCCACATATGCGATTGTCTTGTGCGGGCTGAAGCTCGCTCATTTTGACATTAATTAAATCTCCAAACTGCCCTTGGGGGCAAAACCTTCACATCTCCAAACTATCAATTCCCATGATTGAATTTTGCAGATCATCTCTCTAGATCTTACCGTCGCCCATTCACCGATGGCAACTGAAAGACGAAAAGGGTCTTCTTTTAGAGATCACAAAGTAAAAGGGCTAAAATAGCGGGAATCTTGGTAGGAACAAAGAAAGAAAAGAAAAAAAGAGTAAGATGACCCCCAGACTAAGCTGCTACATTTCATTATGTCACTCAGTCTATTCATTCACTGCTTTCTTTTGAAAGTTTGGGCCCCTTTGGCGCATTTTTATGCTACGCTGGTCGATTGGAATTGTATTGTCAGAACCTTGAGAAGAAATCAGCGATAACGAACAAAATAGTATTTCAAATAGTTTGCCTTGACAAGGTTTTTACGAGATGTGAAACTATTCTGCAGATCAAAACTTGCTCCTTGAGCTGTCACTTGCTACGCCCCCACGGCCCCCCGTTAATCTCCACATATGATTTGAATTTCCACCTAGGTCGCATTTCCTGCTGGAGAACTGCGAGTTTCCGAGATGGACCTTTCACTTTTCAAAATGGCAGAGTGCGAACAAGAAGTTTTGAATTGTAAGAAACTAATTTTTTTTCCCCCTCCTGTTGCACAGACATGCGCGAATCACTCAGTTTATTCACATACGGGTCACGAATCCACTCCTTCGCAGTTCGTGGGTCTTTAGTGATTGGGAAGTAGCATAGATTTTGTTTTCGTCGAGGTTGTAGGCTCATCTTCTGGCTCGTGAGGTTCCCCGTAGAAAAATTTGTCCAAAGACGTCTTTTTCAGTTATTCTAGTGTGGGGGCTAATTATTTCCGGTGTTCTGTCAAAATTTGCTCTCTTATAAAATTTTGCTCCCAAAGCTTTTGTGGCGCTGAAAAAGCCCTCTTTTACATTCAGTTGGACTCTCAATGTTATCCAAAGTTGCTAACTAAACTAGACAGTGTTGGGCACGTTACTTTAAAAAAGTAATTACCGTATTTTTCGGACTATAAGTTGCGTTTTTTTTTCATATTTTGGCTGGGGGTGCGATTTATACTCAGGAGCGACTTATGTGTGGAATTATTCACACATTATGATATAATTTCACATGTTATTTTGGTGTTTTGCTGTGACACTGATGGTTTTGTAAAGTTATTAGCATGTTCTTATGCTATAGTTATCTGAATAACTCTTATAGCTATGGCCACGTTCGCGTTCTGCCTTTGGCAGTGTATGTTCAATTGTATTATTGACTTTTTTATCTTGAAATGGATGCATTTAGTTTGTGGCGCTTTCACGCCCACGTGAGGGCGCACTCGCACTTGTTTACGTGAAGAAGAGTGCTCACACGCCAGAAGAAGACAGACAGCTACGTAGCTCTGAGTGAGTGAGTGGGCGAGTTAGCGAGAGAGAAAAGACGGCTGCGAACCTACTTTCATTGTTTATGCTTTTAAATTATCTCTACAGAGGCAACGCCTGCGTGTATCATCTTTTCTGTTGTTGTTGTGTGTTTTCCACCCGCGATCGGACACTTAGAGCCAGTTGTGTGGTTGTTTGAACAATGTGCTAATGATAGCGAACGCATGCTAACCTGTTACTTATTACTGTAATAATACCTAATTATCATTTATTTACGTTGATGCGAACCTGTTTGCTATCGAGGACCAAATTGATTCAGCAAATTATACG
This sequence comes from Corythoichthys intestinalis, assembly GCF_030265065.1. Classification (NCBI taxonomy): domain Eukaryota; kingdom Metazoa; phylum Chordata; class Actinopteri; order Syngnathiformes; family Syngnathidae; genus Corythoichthys; species Corythoichthys intestinalis. The sequence goes on along the minus strand of NC_080414.1, from coordinate 8,235,497 downwards.
GACGTCCAGCATTGTCTTTTGGGAGTTCGCTGTATAGCCAGGACCGAGCCGTAGCGTAGGACAGTATATTCACATTTCGTTGTTCATGCACTGTACACTGTACATTTATTTAGCATGTTGTTCTCTATTGTATTTTTATATTAAATTGCCTTTCAAGATGACATGTCTGTTCTATGTGTTGGATTTTATCAAGTAAATTTCCCCCCAAAATTCGACTTATACTCCGGTGCGACTTGTATATGTTTTTTTTCTCTTCGTTGGGCATTTTATGGCTGGATCGACTTATACTCAGGTGCGGCTTGTTGTCCGAAAAATACGGTAGTTACATTACTCACTACTTCTTCCAAAAAGTAACTGAGTTAGTAACTGAATTACTCTATAGTAAAAATAACTAGTTACCAGGGAAAGTAGCTATTTCCGTTACTTTAAAAAGAACTTGTTGTATGTCAAAGAATTTGAAATTTTCTGAGCAGTATTTGAGTCAGTGGAATAGAGAAGAACAGACAGGTAGTTAACTTGTTAGGTGCTTCAGCAGATTTGAATTGCTTACCACAGATGTCGACAAAAGCTTTGCCCCGGGACATAAATTACACATTACATGCAGGTTCTTTCCTTTAATTTCGACAAACTTGAAATAGTGTCTATATCTCCACCTCTTAACTCTTTCACTCCCAGCCATTTTCACCAGAGCAAGGCCCTTCGCTCCCGGCCGTTTTTTCTGGATTTTGACTGATTTTGCAAGGCCCACAGAAAATTCTGTTCTATTGCTATATAAACTTTGAACCCAACAAAAGAAAGATTGGACTCTCTTCTTTCAGCAGAAAAAAAAAAGTAGGTTCGTATCTTTTTCCATTCTTTAGAAATCAGCATTAGAAAATAGCTTAGTTTGAGCAATTTTCCAATTTCTGATGAAAAAACGGAGAAAATGAGCTTTTTGCAAACGCATACATTTCAAACATAACTTTGACTTTAACAAAGCTATTTTTTGCATTAGTTACATCCCAAACATCTGAATAATGTTTTCCTTTTACAAAATACTATGAACAACCAGACAAATAGAGCTTTAGATAGAATAGTAACAATTTATTCACACACAACGACTGAGAGATGACGGTTTGTCGCCGAGATGACGCCGTTGTCGCCACGTCAGCTGTGTAAACTTTTCCCTCATCGTTGTCTGTCTCACAAAGATGGATTATTTTTGCATTTCTGCGGGGTCTGCTAGGCGAGCCGCTCCACGGGGGGTTTCACTCGTTTTGCACGATCGTCCAGCGCCTGGTGTCCCAGGCGTCCTCTCGTTGTTTTGTCCGGTCGGAGCGCCGCCTGGGCTCAATCCGCCAGCGCTTTGACAATGCTGGCCGGCCGTTCACTGCTGTTGAATCGGCTTGTCTAGTCTTCCAAAATGCGCTACTGCCCTCCAGTGGCCAGTTTTATTGCTTTAAAATTGGTTTGGAGCGTTTTTCTTTGTTTCTCAGATACAGCGGAAGCTATATATGCTTCTTATAAAAAAAAAAAAACGCAAAAGACGTATAAATACGGTTGCGGGACAGTTGAGCATTTAAAAATAAAACGTATTTATACGGTTCCGGGAGCAAATGAGTTAAAGGACAATTTTTCTTCTGAATGCTCTGCCATCCCGACCCTGTGCATCTGTTTTGCGTGTGTGTTTGCTGCACGCGCTGTTCCGGTTTGCTTGTGAAATCACCGACTCTGATTGGCTGACCACGACACATGACTCTAACCCTCAGCCAATCACAATCACTTCCATCACATCTCTCGAGGGGCTGCATTTAGGTAGGCTCGTTTCCCGACAATTCACGTCACCTTCAAAGCGTCTGCCGTCCTCAAGATGGAAGCAGAATTATTGCTGGCTGACAGTGGGAGATGGGAACGAGGCTAGCATCAGGTGTAGCAAACAGAGAAACGTTACCAAACTTTGGAAAGCATTGTCTAATTGAATGAGCAGGGACAAACAGCTTGGAGTCAGAAGTACGTGCGCTATTCTCGAACCTGAACGCACCCCAAGTCTTGGATGACAAATCAACAGAGCAGAGAGTCGACTCGACACGGCTTGTAGTTTTTCAATTTATTCAGAGTAAGTAACGCACCGCTTTTGACCGTCAGTAACGGTAACAGCGTTGTAACGGCGGAAAAAGTAATTAGTTAGATTACCCCGTTACTGAAAAAATAACGCCGTTACGTAACGGCGTTATTTATAACGACGTTACTCCCAACACTGAAACTAGATACGTCATAAACATACATGTGCAACACGAAAATGGCGTAAATTAATACTTAACGACACGGCGAAGTCGTTAACAGTGAGAGCGCGGGTTGCAGTTGCTGTCTGCAGCTAACATGGTAGGATGTGTCTGAGAACTTTTGTACATGTCTTAACATGATCAAACCTAAGTAAATATTCCTTTCTTTAAAGAAAGTTTGGAGTGTTTACTTGGAATCGCCGCATTCGCAGCCATTTCTAACGTTACGCGCATGCGCAAAACCGCAAGGTAGAAATTTTTGATGGGCTGCAAAATTTGTCAGAACAACGGGAACAAATGTGGTGGGTGACGACCTACGTCATACCTTATTGTCGAGGCCAAGCGCACATAGATATACAAAACAAGATGTACTGCTAACAGTCCAATCAATGGTTTTCTATGACGACCTCCCATTCTGTAGTTGTATATCTAGAGTAGAAAGGGATATTGGTGTGTTAAGCGGCACAGGCCAAAGTCAATCGGCCAGAATGCAGTCGTTAATAAATTATTTATCATTTCTGCGCGGCCCGGTACCAAATGCGCCGCGGACCCTGTTCTATGGGATTCAGGTCTGGACTCATTGCTGGCCACTTCAGAAGTCTCCAGTGCTTTCTCTCAAACCATTTTGTAGTGCTTTTTGAAGTGTGTTTTGGGTCATTGTCCTGCTGGAAGTCCCATGACCTCTGAGGGAGACCCAGCTTTCTCACACTGGGCCCTACTTTATGCTGCAAAATTTGTTGGTAGTTTTCAGACTTCATAATGCCATGCACGCGGTCAACCAGTCCAGTGCCAGAGGCAGCAAAGCAACTCCAAAACATCACCGCCATGTTTGACTGTGGGGACAGTGTTCTTTTCTTTGATGGCCTTGTTTTTTTTCCCTGTAAACTCTATGTTGATGCCTTTTCCCAAAAAGCTCTACTTTTGTCTCATCTGACCAGAGAACATTCTTCCAAAACATTTTTGGGCTTCTTAGGTAAGTTTTGGCAAACTCCAGCCTGGCTTTTTTATGTCTCTGGGTCAGAAGTGGGGTATCCTACCATAGAGTCCCTTTTCATTCAGACGCCGACGGATAGTACAGGTTGACACTGTTGTACCCTCGGACTGCAGGACAGCTTGAACTTGTTTGGATGTTAGTCCAGGTTCTTTATCCACCGTCCGCACAATCTTTCGTTGAAATCCCTCGTCAATTTTTCTTTTCCGTCTACATCTAGGGAGGTTACAGTGCTATGGGCTTTACACCTATTGATGACACTGCGCACGGTAGACACAGGAACATTGAGGTCTTCAGAGATGGACTTGTAGCCTTGAGATTGCCTATGCTTCCTCACAATTTTGCTTCTCAAGTCCCCAGACAGTTCTTTGGTCTTCTTTCTTTTCTCCATGCTCACTGTATTACACACAAGGACACTGGACAGGGGTTGAGTCGACTTTAATCCATTTTAACTGGCTGCACGTGTGATTTAGTTATTGCTACCACCTGTTATGTGCCACAAGTAAGTAAGAGGTGCTGTTAGCACACAAATTAGAGAAGACTCACATGATTTTTCAAAGGGTGCCAGTACTTGTTTTTGGAGTTATGTGTAAAATGATAATGATTTAATTTTTTTCCTCCCATTTTCTTTTGTGTTTTTTCACTGCAAGCAAAATAAATGAAGATATTACTACCAAATCATTTGAAATTGCAATCATTTTCTGGGAGAAATTTAGCATAATCTGACAGAATTGCAGGGGTGCCAATGCTTTTGGCCAGCAGTTTTTGCTTAAAATAAGTCTGTTAAAGCTTACTTTCAGCAAGCTATTTGTCTTATTTCAAGAAATCTGTGTAAAATTTACTCGAACCACTGGCAGATAGTTTCACTTATTTCTAGTGGATTTACACAAAAAACAAGGGAATTTAACTGGTTTTAAGGAGGTGTGTTTTTGCACTGTCCATAATAGTTATGACTATATTATTCTTTTTTTCCCTATCATTATGTTTGTTACATTGTGACATTTTTATACCTTCTAAAACACTCATTTCAGTATGGTATTAATATTCCTTAGAGTTTCGCTGATGAATTAACCATTTAATAATTTTATGCTGAGTTTTAACATCTCCCTGGTGGCACAAATACTTCCTCCCAGTCAGTGACAGTTATGGCACCATTGTCCAATCCTTCTTCAACGGAGCGTGACAGTGAAAGTAGACTGTGTGGACTCCTCAAGGCTGCGGTCTGCTGTAGGAGGGCCACCGTGAGGCTGAGGGATGACGTAGCGTTGTGGCCGAGATGGCTCGTTGAGCGTGTAGAAAAGGAGGCGAGGATGAAAAATGGTTGCGTGCTTTCACAGCTGGAATGGCCTTTGTCATTCTCCTTGTTTTCACTTGCGTCATTCATCCCCATTCTCACGCCTCCTCCTACTTTTCACCTCCCCTTTATCAACTTCAGCACCCCTGGCAAGTCAACATACAGTGTGTGTGCAAGAGAGTGTATTTTGCTCGCCGCTATCTGTCAGCAAAAGTGTGTGTCTTCGGAGGGTGTTTCCAGGTTTCGAGATGACCTAAGGCTTGAAAATGCTGACAAAAGGCTACATGACGAATAACTTGTTTTCAAGGTTCAAGTTACAGCCGAAAAATTCAACTTAGTGTAGGTGGTATAGTTTAAGGAAAAAGTCCTATTTCAGTGTGGACAGTCTTACTTTGTCGTGAAGGTCAATTAACGTTTTGTGAATTAAAGCAACACTAGGTAACTTTTCAACCTTTGTAAAATATTTTCATAACATTTGTGTTATATGTCGACTGACAACTAGTTGAATGACATTGCTTTTATATCTTGAGGGGTTCTGTATCGCTTTCACCAGCACTAATTAACTTTGAAGAGGGTGGCAGGAACCCTGCAACACTAGGCCGCAAGGTTGCTAACCGTCATATGCTAATGTTTAGCCACAACTGGTTTCATTATTTTATATATATACAGTATATGTATATTTACATACAGTGCCCTCCAAAATTATTGGCACCCCTGAAAAAGATGTGTGTTTTAGCTTCAAATATATATATTTTTTTTTAATTCAAATAATATGGGACCTTAATGGAAAAAAAGAGAAAAATCCAACCTTCAATACAAGTGCATTCATTCAGTGGGGAAAAAAAATCCCACATAAAGAAAAAATTATTTGACATCAAACAATGTGTGTCACAATTATTAGCACCCCTGTTGTTAATACTTTGTACAACCCCCTTTTGCCAACAAAAAAAGGTCTGGGGACTGAGATGGCCATGGGAGGAGCTTGATTTTGTGTCTGGTGCACCATTACTGTGTAGATTTGGCCATGTGTGTAGGGTCATTGTCTTGCTGAAAGACCCAGTGACGACCCATCTTCAGCTTTCGGCCAGAGGGACAAACTGTTTTGATTTAAAATGTCCTGGTATTTCAAAGCATTCATGATGCCATGCACCCTAACAAGGTTCCCTGGGCCTTTGGAAGCGAAACAGCCCCACAGCATCACTGACCCACCCCAATACTTCACAGTGGGTATGAGGTGCTTTTCAGCATGCGCATCTTTCGTGGCACGCCAGACCCACTTAGTGTGTTTGTTGCCAAAAAGCTCAATCTTGGTCTCACACAAAAATACACATGGTCCCAGGCTTCAACTGGGACCGTGTACTTTGGTCAGATAAGACCAAGAACAACAACAAACACTCTAAGTGGGTCTGACGTGTCACAAAAGATGCGCATGCTGAAAAGCACCTCATACCCACTGTGAAGTATTTGGGTGGGTCAGTGATGCTGTGGGGCTGTTTCGCTTCCAAAGCCCCTGGGAACCTTGTTAGGGTGCATGGCATCAAGAATGCTTTGAAATACCAGGACATTTTAAATCAAAACAGTTTGTCCCTCTGGCCGAAAGCTGAAGATGGGTCGTCACTGGGTCTTTCAGCAAGACAATGACCCTAAACATATGGCCAAATCTACACAGAAATGGTTCACCAGACACAAAATCAAGCTCCTCCCATGGCCATCTCAGTCCCCAGATCTTGTTTTGTTGGCAAAAGGGGGTTGTACAAAGTATTAACAGCAGGGGTGCTAATAATTGTGACACACATTATTTGATGTCAAATAAGTATTTCTTTATATGGGATTTTTTCCCCACTGAATGAATGCACTTGTATTGAAGGTTGGATTTTTTCTCTCTTTTTTTCCATTAAGGTCCCATATTATTTGAATAAAAAAAATATTAGAAGCTAAAAAAAACACATCTCTTTCAGGGGTGCCAATAATTATGGAAGGCACTGTATATATTAGGGTTGTCAAAATTATCGCGTTAACGGGCGGTAATTATTTTTTTTAATTAATCACGTTAAAATATTTGACGCATTTAACGCACATGCCCCGCTCAAACAGATTAAAATGACAGCACAGTGTCATGTCCACTTGTTACTTGTGTTTTTTGGTGTTTTGTCGTCCTTTGCTGGCACTTGGGTGCGACTGATTTTATGGGTTTTCAGCAACATGAGCATTGTGTAATTATTGACTTCAACAATGGCGAGCTAGTAGCTTATTTTTGATTGAAAATTTTACAAATTTTATTAAAATGAAAACATTAAGAGGGGTTTTAATATAACATTTCTATAACTTGTACTAACATTTACCTTTTAAGAACTACAAGTCTTTCTATCCATGAATCGCCTTAACAGAATGTTAATAATGTTAATGCCATCTTGTTGATTTGTTATAATAAGCAAATACAGTACTTATGTACAGTATGATGTATGTATATATCCATCTTGTCTTATCTTTCCATTCCAACAATAATTTACAGAAAAATATGGCATATCTTGCAGATGGTTGGAATTGCGATTAATTACTATTAATTATTTCTAAGCTGTGATTAACTCGATTAAAATTTTAATCGTTTGACAGCCCTGATATATACAATATATACTGTATATACAATATTCTTATTACTATTCATCCTTCATAGAGCCGCTGGAAACTGAAAAGTTAATTAATCCATCTGAAGGTGACTGGGAGATTGATTTTTGATTGACTGATGATTTTACGACACAGTGCAGGTGTGCGCCAGTGCTCAAGGGAAATGCAGTCTTCCTTAAAGTGCCTGTAACAGCATAACAAAAAATCATAAATAGCATTATTATGTGAATTAGAATCATATTTTGAGACGATTCGACAATACTGTGTTCAACAATTTGGCAAAGTGCCGAGGACGAAAAATGTGTCTTTTCATCTGCTGTTTAGCCCCTGCCTGTCATTATAGCGCTATAGCGGCCCCAGCTGGAGGATGAAGTCAGCAGGGTCACAATTTCATCTGATTTAGAATTCAGCCCACTGAGCTAAATAAATAGTATGGTCATGACAAACAACAGTCTTGTGCTAAATGGAATATGAAATATACCATTGAAAAATCGAACAATGTGATTGTTTTTTTTCCCACATTCTGTCTTTCATGGTTGAGGTTTACCCATGTTGACAATTACAGGCCTCTCGAATATTTTCAAGTGGGAGAACTTGCACAATTAGTGGTTGACTAATTACTTATTCGCCCCACTGTATTTTGAGGTAACTAAAATATGACTAGGAGTATTATCGTCCAAAAAACTAAGACTAAAATTAAAAGGGCTGTCAAAAACAACACTGGTTACAAGGATCCCCCTGCCCCTCAATAACAAACGCATTTTTTTAATTTTTAGATTAAGAGAGCGCAGTCACACTAAAAAGTCATGCCTTCACAGCTACTTGCTGGGAAGCAACGCAACGTGAGCTGACATCACAGGAATTAGTACTCTAATTAGCATTGTGTCTTCTCAAGATAAAAGTGGGCTTTCAGCACCTTTCATCATAGCAGTGCTTTAAAAATATGTGGTCACTGCACCGAGAGGAGCAGCACAAACATATCTTCAAAAAGCTAAAAGATGAAACACATGCATGCACACGCACGCATACGCACATGACCAGGTGTAATTTAGGAGGCTCCTTTTTCCACACTAAAGATTTTATCATGTTGCCAGGCAACTTGAATTGGGTTGTCCCACATCAAAATAGTAACGCTGAACAATAACACATAGTATACACACAAACACATAAGATTTTATTCTATTTCTATGTAGAGAGAGGAAGAATAATTCATCATTGTGCCTTATGTTTCCTTGAGACATTGCATTGTCGTTTTTTTTTTGTAAAGGATAAAACTTGCTCACTCGGTGCACCTCTCACAGCTCGAGGTCCACTCTGAAACATAGCTGGACCTTTCTGGGTTACGGTTTTGGCCGTGAGCAAGTGGCACATCTATTGTGCAGGGGTGCCAAGCATGCAGAGAAAAAGAGATGCTGAAATTTCTGAAGTGAAAAGGAAAAGTTCTGGAGGTCGAAGCTGCTGTGAATCTAAGTACATTTACCAAAAGATAGTATACTCTTTGAAAATGAAATTACAGGCAAAATATACACTCACCGGCCACTTTATTAGGTACACCTGTCCAACCGTTCGTTAACACTTAATTTCTAATTAGCCAATCACATGGCGGCAACTCAGTTCATTTAGGCATGTATACATGATTTAAGACAATCTCCTGCAGTTCAAACCGAGCATCAGTATGGGGAAAAAAGGTGATTTGAGTGACTTTGAACGTGGCATGGTTGTTGGTGCCAGAAGGGCTTGTCTGAGTATTTCAGAAACTGCTGATCTTCTGGGATTTTCACGCACAACCGTCTCTTGGGTTTACAGAGAATGGTCCGAAAAAGACAAAAATATCCAGTGAGCGCCAGTTCTGTGGGCGGAAATGCCTTGTTGATGCCAGAGGTTCGAGCTGATAGAAAGGCAACAGTGACTCAAATAACCACCCGTTACAACCAAGGTAGGCAGAAGAGCATCTCTGAACGCACAGTTCGTCAAACTTTGAGGCAGATGGGCTACAGCGGCAGAAGACCACGCCGGGTGTCACTCCTTTCAGCTAAGAACAGAAAACTGAGGCTACAATTTGCACAAGCTCATCAAAATTGGACAATAGAAGATTGGAAAAACGTTGCCTGGTCTTATGAGTCTTGATTTCTGCTGCGACATTCAGATGGTAGGGTCAGAATTTGACGTCAACAACATGAAAGCGTGGATCCATCCTGCCTTGTGTCAACGGTTCAGGCTGGTGGTGGTGGTATAATGGTGTGAGGAATATTTTCTTGGCACTCTTTGGGCCCCTTGGTACCAATTGAGTATTGTTGGAACGCCTACCTGAGTATTGTTGCTGACCATGTCCATCCCTTTATGACCACAATGTACCCAACTTCTGATGGCTACTTTCAGCAGGATAATGTGCCATGTCATAAAGCTGGAATCATCTCAGACTGGTTTCTTGAACATGAGAATGAGTTCACTGTACTCAAATGGCCTCCACAGTCACCAGATCTCAATCCAATAGAGCATCTTTGGGATGTGGTGGAACGGGAGACTCGCATCATGGATGTGCAGCCGACAACTCTGCCCCAACTGTGTGACACCGTCATGTCAATATGGACCAAACTTTCTGACGAATGCTTCCAGCACCTTGTTGAATCTATGCCACGAAGAATTGAGGCAGTTCTGAAGGTAAAAGGGGGTCCAACCCGTTACTCGCATGGTGTACCTAATAAAGTGGCCGGTGAGTGGATAATGTAATTCAACAGTTTACCATTGGTCTTTGGATTTTGGCATTGCTCTATTTTCGGAAATTAATGTTTTTGAATACCGTATTTTTTGGACTATAAGTCGCACCTGAGTACAGTGGTACCTCTACTTACGACATTAATTTGTCCAGGAAGTACTCTTGTAACCTCAAAATTCCGTAATAATGCCATAATAATACTATGCACACATTCAAGCAGTCCAGGGCCAGAGACAGCAAAGCAACCCCAAAACATCACTGTGGGGACTAGGAGTAGGAACCTCTTGGTACCTCACGATACGATACGATGATCTGACGATATGACGATACAACGATTATCGATGCACTGGTCAAGAAATCATTCTAGTATATTCTAAAAAAAAACAACTAATAAACAAAAAAAAAGCTTCTGCTGTGAATTGGAATGAGTTTATCAGTAGTAGACGTTCAATCCATTTGAACTGGGAGGGCGGCAGCGAATGAACGAATGTTCATTGGACGTCTATGGTCATCATGAGCAACCAATGCTAGGCAATGAGGTAATTTTGGGCCATTTAAGGTCATTTACCTGTTGATTTTCAGTTACTTCCTGTTGATTTTGGAGTATTTTATGGGTCACTTCCTGTTCATTTTGTGTTACAGAACAGGAAGTGACCTGGGAATCCCCCAAATGAATAGGCAGTGACTCAAACTCAACAGGAAATGACCTGGAAATGCCCTAAAAGGAACAGCAAGTGACCTATAAATGCCCTGAAAATCTGACAGAATGACTGTGAATGCTCTGGTTTCGAATGAACGAACGTTCCCAGTCCAAATGGATTGGGTGTCGAGCACCGTCAAGGCAGCCTTAGACTTAACTGAGACACTATTATGGTGGAAGATTTTGGTAGCAACTTGTTGGTTCCTTTTTTTTTTTTGTAGACATTGACACCTTTTTAAAATGATATCTCGATTCTTGCAGGAGCATATTGATAACTTTTTGGGATACAAAGTATCACGATATATCACCATTTCGATATTTTGTCACACCCCTAGTGGGGACTGTGTTCTTTTCCTTGAATGCCTCGTATTTTTTCCTGTATACTGTATGTTGATGCCTTTTCCCAAAAAGCTCTACTTTTGTCTCGACATTCTTTGAGAATGTTTTTGGCTTTCTCAGGTAAGTTTTGGCAAACTTCAGCCTGGCTTTTTTATGTCTCTGGGTTAGAAGTGGGGTCGACCTGGGTATCCTACCTTAGAGTCCCTTTACATTCAGACGTGACGGATAGTACGGGTTGACACCCTCGGACTGCAGGACAGCTTGAACTTCTTTGGATGTTAGTCGAGGTTCTTTATCTACCATCCGCACAATCTTTCGTTGAAATCTCTCGTCAATTTTCTTTTCCGTCCAAATCTAGGGAGGTTAGCCACAGTGCCATGGGCTTTGCACGTATTGATGACACTGCGCACAGTAGATATAGGAACATTCAGATCTTTGGAGATGGACTTGTAGCCTTGAGATTGCCCATGCTTCCTCACAATTTTGCTTCTCAAGTCCTCCTACAGTTTTTTGGCCTTCTTTCTTTTCTCCATGCTCAATGTGGTACGCACGAGTACACAGGACAGAGGTTAGGTCAACTTTAATCCATTTTAACTGGCTGCAAGTGTGATTTAGTTATTGCCACCACCTTTTATGTGCCACAGGTAAGTAACAGGCACTGTTAATTAGTCAAATTAAAGAAGCATCACATGATTTTTCAAAGGGTGCCAATACTTTTGTCCAGCCCATTTTTGGAGTTTTGTGTAAAATGATCATGATTTTTTTTTTTCCCATTCTCTTTGTGTTTTTTCTTTGCAAGCAAAATAAATGAATGTTTACTACTAAAGATGATGCCGATTGATCGGGTCCGATCACGTCATTTTCAAAGTATCGGAATCGGCAAAAAAATATCAGCGATGCCTTTTTTAAATATATATATATATATATATATATATATATATATATATTTTTTTTAATTAAATCGTTTACTAATTGTATTTAACGTTACAAACATAATAGCGGCACGGTGGCTGAGTGGTTAGCACGTCTGCCTCACAGTTCTGAGATCAAGGGTTCAATCCCGGGCTTCGGCCTTCCTGTTTGGAGTTTGCATGTTCTCCCCGTGCCTGCGTGGGTTTCCTCCGGGAACTCCGGTTTCCTCCCACATCCCAAAAACATGCATGGTAGGCTGATTGAACACTCTAAATTGTCCATAGGTGTGAGTGTGTGCGTGAATGGTTGTGTGTCTCCTTGTGCCCTGCGATTGGCTGGCAACCAATTCAGGGTGTCCCCTGCCTACTGCCCGAAGTTAGCTGGGACAGGCTCCAGCACCTCCGCGACCCTCGTGAGGAATAAGCGGCATGGAAATGAAACATAATATGTTACACTCATCCAGAGTGTTTAGTTTAGGCTTAAGGTAGGGTTATCAAACTAATCCCGATAACGTTGGTAATTAATTTTTTAAAAAATGTATCATGTTAACGCAATAATGCATGCGCTGCACGACCCACTCACGCATTGTCGCGCTCAATCTGTAATGGCGGCGTTTTACCTATATAGAGAGATAAAAGGCAGCGTAAAATGAGTAGGGTGAATTTTGGCAGCCTTTGGAGCCTTTTTTTAATTGGCTAAAGCCTTACAATCCCTCTCTCTACAATTAGAAATATTATGGGAAGCAATGTGGGGAAGCAAGGTAGCAATTGATCTTTTTCTTAACTCCTTATGTTATTTCCCAACGCAGAGAAGATATATCAATTGGTAGCACTACGCACAGTCATGGTTCCACTTCCCATCATGCATTTGGGCATGGCTACAGTATCATTTATTGAAAGCTCAACAAATACACTAGATATCAATATTTAGTCACAATATACAAAGTCACAAGTCTTTCTATCCGTGGATCCCTCCCACAGAAAGAATGTTAATAATGTAAATGCCATCTTGAGGATTTATTGTCATAATAAACAAATACAGTACTTATGTACTGTATGTTGAATGTATATATATTCGAGTTTTATTAATTTTTTTCTTAATGCATTGCCAAAATGTATATGATCGGGAAAAATTATCGGGAATGATTGGAATTGAATCGGGAGCAAAAAAAAGCAATCAGATCGGGAAATATCGGGATCGGCAGATACTCAAACTAATACGATCGGATCGGGAGCAAAAAAAATGTGATCGGAACAACCCTAGTTACTACCAAAGACTTTGTAATTGCAATAATTTTCTGGGAGAAATTGAACATTATCCGACAAACTTGCAGGTGTGCCAATACTTTTGGCCAGTACTGTAGGTAAAACACGCTTGCACTGTAGCCATATAGTTTGTTGTTGCTGTTCAGATGCCGCCGTGCAGAGCACTGTTGGATATTCGTGTGCAATTTATTTGAGTGTTGTGAAAAGTGGGTGTTTAACTGAGGCTTTGGATCTCTTTGTTTTCAAATGTGTTTGTGTGTCATTGTGCTGTCTCGCTGCAGGGATTTGCATGATAGTACACAGGTGCTTTTATTTTCAATACAAAAACTCCAACACATACTGTAGGTGAAATAAAACTCTATCTTTGTAGTAGCCCAGTAGTAGTCCAGTATTCATTTCTACTACCATTGTCCATGCCTTGTATGGTGAAAAAGCGGGAGCATGACAAATTTGTGCTGAAACAGCTGTTTTGGATGGGAAAAACAAAATAAGATCCTCAGCACCCCCTGCTGTGAGTGACTTCCTGCGCCCCTGCCCCTAATGATATAATAATATGTTAATAGTTTCGCACATACAATGGGGCAAATAAGTATTTAGTCAACCATTAATTGTGCAAGTTCTCCCACTTGAAAATATTAGAGGCCTGTAATTGTCAACATGTGTAAACCTCAACCATGAGAGACAGAATGTGGGGGGAAAAAAACAGAAAATCACATTGTTTGATTTTTAAAGAATTTATTTGCAAATCATGGTGGACAATAAGTATTTGGTCAATACCAGAAGTTAATCTCAATACTTTGTTATGTACCCTTTGTTGGCAATAACAGAGGTCAAATGTTTTCTTTAACTCTTCACAAGCTTTTCACACACTGTTGCTGGTATTTTGGCCCATTCATCCATGTAGATCTCCTCGAGAGCACTGATGTTTTGGGGCTGTCGTTGGGCAACACGGACTTTCAACTCCCTCCACAGATTTTCTATGGGGTTGAGATCTGGAGACTGGCTTGGCCACTCCAGGACCTTGACATGCTTCTTATGAAGCCATTCCTTTGTTGCCCTGGCTGTGTGTTTAGGATCATTGTTAAGCTGAAAGACCCAGCCATGTCTCATCTTCAATGCCCTTGCTGATGGAAGGAGATTTTCACCCAAAATCTCTTGATACATGGCCCCATTCATTTTTTCCTTTACACAGATCAGTCGTCTTGGTCCCTTTGCAGAAAAACAGCCCCAAAGCATGATGTTTCCACCTCCATGCTTCACAGTGGGTATGGTGCAATTCAGTATTCTTTGTCTTCCAAACACGAGAACCTGTGTTTCTACCAAAAAGGTCTATTTTGGTTTCATCTGACCATAACACATTCTCCCAGTCCTCTTCTGGATCATCCAAATGCTCTCTAGCGAACCGCAGACGGGCCTGGACATGTACTTTCTTCAGCAGGGGGACACGTCTGGCAGTGCAGGATTTGAGTCCCTGGCGGCACATTGTGTTACTGATAGTAGCCTTTGTTACTTTGGTCCCAGCTCTTTCTAGGTCATTCACTAGGTCCCCCCATGTGGTTCTGGGATTTTTGCTCACTTATCATTTTGACGCCACGGAGTGAGATCTTGCATGGAGCCCCAGATCGAGGGAGATTATCAGTGGTCTTGTATGTCTTCCATTTTCTAATAAATGCTCTCACAGTTGATTTCTTTACACCAAGCGTTTTACCTATTGCAGATTCAGTCTTCCCAGCCTAGTGCAGTTTTACAATTTTGTCTCTGGTGTCCTTCGACAGCTCTTTGGTCTTGGCCATAGTGGAGTTTGGAGTGTGACTGACTGAGGTTGTAGGCAGGTGTTTTTTATACCGATAATGAGTTAAAACAGGTGCCATTCGTACAGGTAACAAGTGGAGCCTCGTTAGACCTCGTTAGAAGTTAGACCTCTTTGACAGCCAGAAATCTTGCTTGTTTGTAGGTGACCAAATACTTATTTTCCACTCTGATTTGGAAATAAATTCTTTAAAAATCAAACAATGTGATTTTCTGTTTTTTTCCCCCATATTCTATCTCTCGTGGATGAAGTTTACCCATGTTGACAATTACAGGCCTCTCAAATCTTTTCAGAAGGGAGAACTTGCACGATTGGTGGTTGACTAAATACTTATTTGCCCCACTGTAAATCACTCCAGAGTATAAATCACACCACCGGCCAATTTATGGAAAAAAAAAACTGCGACTTTATCGTCTCAAAAATACTGTACTCGCAGTATTCTAAATTTGAATGATTAATGTCCTCATTATTGTCGATGAACTAACGTCCATCCACCTTTCTGGAGTGGTGCAATCAACACAGTCACTAATCCGTTGATCCGTTCAATCCCCACGGAGCTCATACTTATTTATTATTGAGGTTTCTGCTGCCTAATTGTAGTTATTAAAGCATTTTGTGAAAATACTTAAATCCTTTGCGATGTTTCTCATAAAAATGCATGCAAAGCCAGTTTACGATATTAGAATTCACATTGCATTGTTGCCCTTACTATTTGTTTACTATTTCGCATATCCACTTCCTTTGCCTCTACCGCAGCGGGGGGATCGAGTGGGCCGGCCCTCCCACGCCTGTGAGCTGCAGGGGAGACTACTCACATCGCATCCAACATAAGAAGTCGGCGCTGAAAGTGACTTGATTTGAATGTACTGTAGGCATATGTGTGAAGCGCGTTCAACAAAGAAGTATATTTACTGGCTGGTGCTGATGCTGCTGTGCACAGCACGACACACACACACTGCAGCTCTAAAGCTGTGTGTACGACTCTCGTGGAGTGCAGCACCTGATGATGGTCCATTCACTGAGGGATAAACAGGTAATTGAACAGAGGATGTGATGATTAAAGCACACAAAAGAACAAAAATACATTGCCATCATTTTTTTTTCATCTCTTCAAAAGTGACTTCGATATGTTTTCATGATGAAACACTGCTTTTCAGGGCTGGCCTCTTGAATTTGAAGGTATCTCAATTTGCTGTGTGATTTAAAAAAAAAAAAAAAAAAAAAAAAACATGAACAAGATCAACATCCGCTTATTTTTTCGTGCCGTTTAGTGTGCGCCTTTCCGTTTTTGCAGACTGCATTTTTTTCCCAGACAGGTTCAATTCTATTAAAAGTGATTTCTTCATTAAACTGCTCAGTAGGTAATCAGGTTTGGTTGCGATCAGTGAAAATGAACTCGGCTTTCTGAGAAAAAAAAACAAAAAACACAGGAAGTGAGAAGCATGAGTTAATTATTTTTTCTGTTTCACAAATGGGGCTGAAGCTTTGAATAGCGGATGATAGATCAATAAAATCAACAATTTAGAGTTTGAGTATAACAAAACACGAGAAGGGGGTAGATGAGATTGGGGTAATATTAGACACCTCTTGTATCTACAGTGGGCTAAATAAGTATTTAGTAAACCACTAATTGTGCAAGTTCTCCCACTTGAAAATATTCGAGAAGCCTGTAATTGTCAACATGGGTAAACCTTAACCATAAGAGACAGAATGTGGAAAAAAAAACATTAAATCACAGTTTGATTTTTAAAGAATTTATTTGCAAATCATGGTGGAAAATAAGTATTTGGTCAATACCATAAGTTCATCTCAATACTGTGTTATGTACCCTTTGTTGGCAATAACGGAGGCTAAACGTTTTCTGTAACTCTTCACAAGCTTTTCACACACTGTTGCTGTTATTTTGGCCCATTCCTCCATACAGATCTCCTCTAGAGCAGTGATGTTTTGGGGCTGTTGGCGTTGGGCAACGCGGACTTTCGACTCCTTCCACAGATTTTCTATGGGGTTGAGATCTGGAGACTGGCTAGGCCACACCAGGACCTTGAAATTCGAGATCGAGGGAGATTATCAGTGGTCTTGTATGTCTTCCATTTTCTAATAATTGCTCCCACAGTTGATTTCTTTCCACCAAGCATTTTACCTATTGCAGATTCAGTCTTTCAAGCCTGGTGCAGGTCTACAATTTTGTCTCTGGTGTCTTTCGACAGTTCTTTGGTCTTGGCCATAGTAGAGTTTGGAGTGTGACTGACTGAGGTTGTGGACAGGTGCCTTTTATACCAATAATGAGTTAAAACAGGTGCCATTAATACATGTAACGAGTGGAGCCTCGTTAGACCTCGCTAGAAGACATTTGGCCTCTTTGACACCCAGAAATTTTGGTTGTTTGTAGGTAACCAAATACTTATTTCCCACCATGATTAGCAAATAAATTCTTTAAAAATCAAACAATGTGATCTTCTGTTTTTTTTCTTCTCCACATTCTGTCTCTCATGGTTGAGGTTTACCCATGTTGACAATTACAGGCCTCTCTAGTCTTTTCAAGTAGGAGAAATTGCACAATTGGTGGTTGACTAAATACTTATTTGCCCCACTGTAAGTGAGGGAGCACATTTGTGATCATGCAACCAGCAATTTTTCAAGCCCCTATCAATTCACCTTGTCCTTGATGAACAGACCCTGCTCCTACTGTGGTAGACATGTTTTTTTTTGCATGGAAAAGTAAATTTTCTGTCAACTCAATCGGCTGTTGTGCCAAAGCAAATCTATTTAGCCTAATTTAAAAAATATATATATTATCACAAGTGTTGATGAACTAGCATATAAAACCATGTGATGATGCTAGCTTAACATTGGAAGTCCCTATCTTTTGGGGGGGGGGGGGGGGGGGGGGGCTATAAAGAAAGACCAGAAAGGCCTCCAAAACCTAGCCCCAAGAAGAGGGTGAAGTGTCATATGTCATCACATAAAAATGTTTTTTTTTTTTTTTTAATGACACCGTCCCTTGTACTGTACAGTCCCTGACAAAAGTCTTGTAGCCTATCCGTTTTGTAGAAACAATTGCTAATAACATGACTTTGGGGTGTTAGCTTTCATAAGAGCAATTTCTGAAACCAATTGAAAAATTAAAAGTCAGGTTATTAGCAATTGTTTCTACAAAATGGATAAGCGACAAGACTTTTGTCAGGGAAGCTTTTGGAAGATGTAAAAAGGTTGTCCGCCCGATTGCCTGCCTGAGCAGTCCACTATCCGAGAAAGCCAAGGCACCCCTGCCCTGCAAACACGCAAGATGCTAAATGGAGCAATCCAACCATGTGGTTTTGCGAGTGTGAATGGGAATGACTAATGAGGACCTCAATGCCCACAAAAGATATGCTGATTAGGGTCAGATGGCCCTTCTCTGAATAAAAAAGGGATTTGTATCAACTGATCCACCCTTGGTAGTTCTAGTGGTAACCCCCGCTAAATCAAAGATTGGGCCTAATGTAAAAAAATTCAGAACTTCCCCTTTAACATTAGCCTGATTTGCTAGGAGAGGTTTTTTCAAAATTGTTGAAACATCTCACTTCATTCCTTCATGTCAGCAGTGACTCTACACAACATCACATCTAGATTTAGATCTACTGAATTTTCTCTGATTAATCACTCGCACCATCTATGATGTCAGACAGGCCAAAACCTGAGCTGCAGCCCATCATCTGCAGATGATCCACCTGCAGATGACCAACTCGCTTCAGACAATTCAGTAACTGATACTAATCCATCCACTGCACATGGTCCACCTGGATAAGGTAGGTTAGCTTACTCAGATGTGCCGCATGGTCCTAGTCAGAAATGGGTTGGGAAAAGGCAAAGTTGTGAAGACCAACCTGAAAAAGAAAAAAAAAACAAAAAGAAAATTGTAGTTTGCAGCTCTGGTGAGATTGATATCCTTGTCCCACTTGCCCAGTGAAGAGAGTTCTGAAGATTAAAGAAGTGATCCAGGAAATATAGATCTTGCCATGGGTAATTTTGTCATATTATGTTATGATGTTTGATGATATTCAATTATGGTGTAGTAGATCTTGATTTGCGTTCAGATGTTAAAAAAAAATGTATTTAATCGACCAAACCCAAGGATGCTGTTACTATTCTGATGGTGGTGGTGCGTGCACACTTCCCTCTACTTTGACTTTTATTGTTGTAACACTTCCTGTTTTGATATGTAGCATTGGTTCAAACTTGGCAGACTGGGTGTGGCAGACCTGGGAGTGCACCTGTAGCTCATCAGCAATCACCATGGTTTTAAGGGGCAGCCTGGGCAGCAAGCAGGTGCCAGATCATTCTGCCTGTCAACATTGGTAGATCGTCCAACTAAACTTGTAGTTTTTGACTTGTTGTTGAACGCTTGACTAATTCATTCTTTGCCTTCTGGAACCCCACCTAGCCAGGCCTCCTGTCTAAAGGAAGCCACCTGCCACAGCCATTTACTCACTCATCACCCCTGCTAGCTACTAGTGATAGGTCCTGCAACACCAACTCATTGAACTGTGTCGACACAGCCAAGACGCGGCAAATTGTGCTTAAAAAGAAGCGCGTCTGTCAACACTATGCGATGGAGCTGCTGAAACAATCCACATCTCACGGTTCCTTCCTCATTGTCTTCCGGCTGTGGAAAATGGACCAAACGCAGGGAAACGCAAGTTTTTTAGCCATGTGGGACCATTTTGATCTCATCGGAGAATAAGGTATTTCAATCCCAGTTTCACAGATTTTTGACTTGTCATGTTCCCTTCCAAATTAAAATTCATTTTAACAGGGCCGTTCCTGACCAATTTGATGCCCCCCACATTTTCACTATATATATTTAAACTGCTGTCAAACGATTAAAATTTTTAATCGAGTTAATTACAGCTTAAAAATTAATTAATCAGAATTAATCGCAATTCAAACCATCTATAAAATATGCCTTATTTTTCTGTAAATTATTGTTGGAATGAAAAGATAAGACACAAGACTGATATATACATTCAACATACGGTACATAAGTACTGTATTTGTTTATTATAACAATAAATCAACAAGATGGCATTAACATTATTAACATTCTCTTAAAGCGATCCATGGATCGAAAAACTTGTAGTTCTTAAAAGATAAATGTTAGTACAAGTTACAGAAATTTTTATATTAAAACCCCTCTTAATGTTTTCGTTTTATTAAAATTTGTAAAATTTTCAATCAAAAAATAAACTAGGAGCTCGCCATTGTTGATGTCATTAGACCATGCTCGCTTCCCAAACCCATAAAATCATTTGGACCCAAGCGCCAGCCGAGGGCGATAAACAACAAAAAACAAGTAACAAGTAACACGCGGACATTACACTGCTGTCAATTTAATCTGAGCAGGGCATGTGCGTTAATTGCGTCAAATATTTTAACGTGATTAATTTAAAAAATTAATTACCGCCCGTTAACAAGATAATTTTGACAGCCCTAATTTAAACACACTGAAAAAGCACATTATCTCTTTGCAATTTATTATATAAAAAAAGACAACGAACAAGTGCAGAAATGAAAAGGAAAAAGGCTGTAATAACTATTCAAAAGCACCAAAAACACTTCAAAAACAAATGCATTAAATGAATTACAATTGTTATTACAATATGATTAACACCCACCCACAAAAACCTATATAAAGACACACAGAACACTTTAAAATGAAACTTTTTTTTTTTTTTTCCCCCCTTGACCTATAACCTTACTCAGCTTGTCTTTACTGATGCAAAAGCATCTATTGCACTTTAATATGACGGTTGTTTTGGAAGGTGCACTTCTTTCCTGGACTTTGTGGGCTTGGACTTGGTGCTAATGTGGATAAGTTCGCTGTAAAAGATGGCCCAGGATGTACAGAGGTAGAAGGAAAATATTTCAGAAGAGCATCTACAAAGAGAAGAAAGTGGAATGTTACATTATATTAGTCAAATAGCTGTTGATTGTGAAACCAGCATGACATAACCATAATAGCGCCTAAATTCTTGCAGCCTACTGTACCGGTCTATTGGATCCGGCCACTATCTTTAATGGGCGTAGTTAAAAGAAAATAAATTCTTGAAGCACGGCAACTACACAGGACTATCTAGCAATAATGAATTAAATAATAAATAATAGCAAAAAAAAAAAAAATACATTGAATGTTTTTACATGAACTTGATCGCCATTTTAGTGAATTAATGACACATTTAATAACAAATGTTTGCATCCGTGGCACTTTTAATCCCCCATACCACAGAACTTTGAAATTATTAATTGCATATTCAATGGTGTATTTATTTAATTAACCTTGGCACTTTTAGGCAAGGCAAATTTATTTGAAAAGCACAATTTAACACAAGGTAAAAGTGGTTCACATCACATGAAAATAAGCAAGACAATTTTAGTCTCCCATACACTTTGTCCAAATTTCTCTAAAATTGGAGGGGGGGGGGGGGGGGTAAAATTAACTGAAACTAATCCACAGCTGGCTGAATACTGAAAATATTTCTAAAACAACAGCCTGGCTAATGATACAGTACAATTTAGCTTTAGCACTAAGTCATATGAACTCTATGTAAATAACCGCTAGCTTGCAGTTGAGCTAAGTCTACGTGCTTATGCTGTTGAAAAAAATCATCACAATAAACCTCTGTTTTTCTTCACGTCTTTGCTCTCTTCTTTTTCTTCTGACTCGGAGGGCTTTTGTCTTTTCATGAAGTTGACTTGTCACCGTAACGTCGCTCAATTGCGGAGGCTAAAAATAGCACCTTCAGGTAGCTAGCTGGTCTGCTGGGTGGTGAGTGAGACTAGGGTCTGTGGTGAAATTATCGCATCACAGGAATAAGTGAAAAGGGCAGAAGGCACACTAGAAAAATAATTTCATTATTATTAAAGACGTATTATGAACGGTTTTCTTGTTCTTTTGTTTTATTGTATATTTTTTTTTAATACTGCCATTATCAAATATTTGAATATTTTTCTTGATGCCCTTTGGGACGCTGGTGCGCCCTTAGGTGGTTGCTTAGCTCGCCTTATGGGCGGCATGTGTCTGCATTTTAAGCCAACTTTAATTTTATTATTCACATTATTTTTTTTGCAGGTGAAATGTCGCATTTGTACTTTCGACCTGTCATACACAAACAGTAGCCACCTCCTCAATGCTGATGCATTATTGGGCCAAGCATGAGAATCTGATACACCCAGGATAAACACACACATGCAGGCATATAGTCATTCCTTCACTTTCCCACAGTAGCTTTGTTGATAATTTATTAGAAATTGGTAATTAACTCATTCACTCCCAGCCATTTTCACCGGAGCAACTCTCTTCGCTCCCGGCCATTTTACTGGATTTTGACTGATTTTGCAAGGCCCACAGAAAATTCGGTTCTATTGCTATATAAACATGGAACCCTCCAAAAGAAAGATTACTCTTCTTTCAGCAGGAAAAAAAACTTAGTTCTTATCTTTTTCCATTCTTTAGAAATCAGCATTAGAAAATGGCTTAGTTTGAGCAATTTTCCAATTTCTGATGAAGAAAAGAGAAATTAAGCTTTTTGTAAAAGCATATGTTTCAAACATAACTTTGACTTTAACAGTTATTTTTTGCTTTTGTGACATCCCAAACATCTGAATATTTTCCTTCTACAAAATAACATAAACAACAAGACAAATGGAGCTTTTGATAGCAAAGTAACAATTTATTTAAACGTAACTAAAATATTGAACTGAGAGATGACGCTGATGTGGCCGCGGCTGTATCGGCAGACGGGGTATAATTTTTCCCTCATCACCGCCTATCCTTGTCTCATCAAGATAAAGAAAGAATGAATGGGGCCATGTACCGAGAGATTTTGAGTGAACATCTCCTTCCATCAGCAAGGGCATTGAAGATGAGACGTGGCTGGGTCTTTCAGCATGACCATGATCCCAAACACACAGCCAGGGCAACAAAGGAGTGGCTTTGTAAGAAGCATTTCAAGGTCCTGGAGTGGCCTAGCCAGTCTCCAGATCTCAACCCCATAGAAAATCTGTGGAGGGAGTTGAAAGTCCGTGTTGGCCAACGACAACCCCAAAACATCATTGCTGTAGAGGAGATCTGCATGGAGGAATGGGCCAAAATACCAGCAACAGTGTGTGAAAAGCTTGTGAAGAGTTACAGAAAACATTTGGCCTCAGTTATTGTCAACAAAGTAACAAACAATAACAAAGTATTGAGATGAACATTTGGTATTGACTAAATACTTATTTTCCACCATGATTTGCAAATAAATTCTTTAAAAATCAAACAATGTGATTATCTGTTTTTTTCCACATTCTGTCTCTCATGGTTGAGGTTAACCCATGTTGACAATTACAGGCCTCTCTAATATTTTCAAGTGGGAGAACTTGCACAATTGGTGGTTGACGAAATACTTATTTGCCCCACTGTTTGCTCGGTTAGTAGCTTAGCCCGTGCTCGTAAATACAGGTATTCCAGTTGTGTGTGTGTGTGTGGTGTGTGTGTAGTGGTGTTGGGAGGGATTAAGCTTAGGTTTGAGAAAAATTACGTCATTATCCATCTTTTCTCTTCTGTCCTCGGGTAGTTTTGGCTAAGTAAAGCAAATAAGTCTCTGAAATGCTAGTCACATGTTCGGTTTGAACATTTTTTACCCATCACAGAATTATTTTTTTGCTCATTTAATTTGTTGTTTTATTGCTTTACGTTTACTTTCCCAGGGAAATGTCTATAAATTTGAAATATATCCTGTATAGAAAAAAATTACATGCAATGACATATTTCGGCCACTCGAGACAATGAGGCACAGGTGGGTGACACAAGAGGCAGTAGATTGGTCAACACACAAGGAGCAAACCACAAAAGGTGAAATCAATGTGATATAACATGACAAGACACACGAGGGCACAAACCTGACAACTCAAGGCATGACGCTTTTGCTTTTATGATTTTTCTTTTAAGGTAAAAAAAAAAAAAATTTTACCCCTTTTAATTTTTCTAGTCTGTTTGCACTTTAGATGGGGCAGGGTAAGCCAACTTTTTTTTTTTTTTTTTTTTTTTTTTAACTAGTTATATTTTCAATAATATTCATCCTGAGTACGTTTTGATCATTTCCATTGCTTGGAAACATCCTAACTGAATGGGAAATATGTAAATTGTTGTTGTTTTAGCTTGCTTGGAGAACAAATGTAAAAAAAAAAAAAAAAAAAAAAAAAACTCTCACATTGCTCCATTCTTCCCAACATAATTTTCTGATTAGGCTTTTAACTTTTTATAGCATTTGTTTTTGAAACTTTGAAGCTACCCTGTGGTAAGCAGGATGGATGTTCAGGCTTAATTTAACAAAATATTGTGGTTGTACTCAGCGTGAGATGCATGACAACCATAATACGGAACATATTTTCACTCTCCACCTATCTCACCACTAGTTGCTTCTGTGGCTCTATCCATATTATCTTCCTTCTTTGTCCACCTGCAGGACAGCTGTGCGCCTCTGCCACGTCTCTCTCTTCTGACGCTGTTGAAGACGCGCCAAGAGAAAGAAGCGCATCGTCCACCCACACTGATGCGCGCTCTCTTCTCCCGAGCTGTACTGGGCTAAAGTTGTCTTTCCTCTCCTTCCCGTCGATTTGGGTCTTACACACCCCCACTCCTCCCCTTTCTCTTCCCGAGGGGAGGCACATTGTCTGTGGCGCAGTGTCCGATTTCAAGCCACGCCGTGCGGTGCGCACTCCTGCGTGGGTCAGAAATAGAAGCAAGTGGTCCGGGAGGAGGTTCTGCTCAGAGACACTTTTGGCTTAAGCTTAGCTGTCCCGGGCTCCGACGCCGAACAAACTGAGGATATATGCAGATTGATCCTTCTTGTTTTTCACTGCTTTTCTCCACGGACAAGACACGCTGCGTGGATCTCAACTAAATGACTGCGAGTTGACCACCTCACCAGGTAAGATGACTTCCTAATGTTTAATCATCATCTGCTCTTAAATCGGATGAATGGAGATATCACAGCTGGAATTCATTTCCGAAATATTCTTATCAGTTTATTTTGTGTTCTTATTTTAAACATGCATGTGATTGATCTCTATCTACTAAACCATTGATTTCTGCAAAACCCAACATTCAATGTTTTCATTCGTGTTACAAATGACTAAACAGCCACCCAGTGATTTCTAAAGTCCGTTTTTTAGAAGTTTTAAAAAGACCCTTTACCACCTGTGACCGCTTGGTGGCGCTGGTAGAGTGCAGCCTCCACCAGCATCTTTGACATATTCAACAAATAGCGTTTGGCTTCTGTGCCTTCATTTTAATATCTTATGACAGTAAGGTCATAAGAAATTGGAATGAGAACGAGACGTGAGTACTAATTGATATGTCATGGAAAAGTACACATCGTGGTTTAAACAGTGTTGTGGAGTAGTTTCACTTGAAGTATTCATGTCAAATTGTTCAAATCTGTTATGTTGTTTGTTTTGTTGTCACCCAATTAGAATAGTATGCAGCCTTTTAAGAAGCATGTATATTGGATGACATTTGAAGGATTACCTACCTTCTTCCCTCAACTTTTATCACTTGCATTTTGATAGACGGGGAACTATATGAGAATGACTTCATGAAGCCACATCTGTCAGACAGTGGTGGATGAAGTAATAAATCTGTAGATTCATGAGCACAAAATTACTTAAGTACAGGGATACGAGAAAAAAGACTCAAGTAATAGTGCAAAAGTACTTTCAAATTGCTTAAAAAATGCTTTAAAATTTACCTTACAAGTAAGAAGTGAAGGTATTTTGTTCCGATGCAATAATGAAATATATATATGGCGGAAAACACAGACAAGACTGAAAAAGCAGTTTCTGCTCTTGCAACACTCTATAAAATAAACTGCTGTATTTTAAGCCAAAACAACTGTTGTGTTTGATTAAACAATGTCTATATGCTGCCATAGCAGATTCATGGCATATTAAGCCACCAAACTATTTTTAATTTGTCAGTTTTACCCTGAAAACCCCCGTTTACAGATGTCGCGCAGCCGTTTTTGTTTCAACCCAGCCATAAAACCAAGTTAATTATATTTATTATTCAAAATGTTTTTTTTTTTTTTTTTAGCTTAGAATCATTAATTGATGTCTAATATTTAGTTTTTAAAAAATCGACTCTAAAAAATTATTCACTTGCATATTTCAAACATTTAAACAAATTACGTCACAATGAAAAAAATGGTGTGTGTAAAAACGTCAGGGATAGCTACCTCATAACGATCACTTAATTGTATTTATTTATTTATTTATTTATTTTTTTGTTACTGTCGCATTTTCGCACACATATATGGCGGAAAACACTCAGTTGACTTGAAGTTCCGCTCTGAGACCCCCAATTTGGCCAAATTTCAAAATTGTCCTATATGCATGTGTGATACATTATTGGAAAGCTTAAAATCTCAATTTTCTGGAGAAAAAGGTTTGAACAGAAGGGCATTTTTTAAAAAAAAAGTATATATATATTTTTTTAAACAGCAAAACCCTATCCGGAGGTGAGAGCACGCAAGAGCAGAATGAAAGACGCCATGATTTTAACGCGATATTACTCGTACTTACCTTGTTTTTATCCAACAACTCCATGTAGCATGTATAACAGAGTGTCAACATACAGCTCTGAATGGCCACAGCTGGATTTTTGGGGGGATTTTACGGGTGAAACATGGTAATATAACGAGGGTCGAGATGCAGAAATCGCAGACATCAAGGAGTGGTCGAGATTTTCATTTTCATATATTTACCCTTTTAAATGTTTTTTTTCCAATTTTTCTTTGTTCGGATCAATTATGTATCATCTAATATCAGGGAAAATGCAACAGTAACAAAAAAAAAACAAACAAACAAACAATTAAGCGATAGTTATGAGGTAGATATCTGTGACTTACTTACAGACACCATTTTTTTCATTGTGACGTCATTTGTTTAAAAGTTTAAAATATACGAGTGAATAATTTTTTAAAGTCGTTTTCTTTTTTTAACCTAAATATTAGACATCAATTAATGATTCTAAGCTAAAAATTAGACATTTCGAATAATAAATAAGATTACTTACCTTCTTATGGCTAGGTTGAAACAAAAGCAGTTGCGCGACATCGGTAAACGGGGGTTTCCAGGGTAAAACGGACAGATTAGAAATACTTTGGGGCCTTATTATGCCATAAATCTGCTATGGCAGCATATAGACATATTGTTGTATCAAACATAAGTTCTTTTGGCTTAAAATACAGCAGTTTTTAAAGCGGGGTGCAAGAGCAGAAACTGCTGTTTCAGTCTTGTCTGGGTTTTCCGCCATATATAAGAGATCGACCAATATCAGTTTTTTCAAGCCCGATACAGATTATTATTAGAGGGGACGATAACTGTTTTTGGAGTCGATATTCATTTGCCGTAAAAGTGTAAAAATTGTGGTCAGAAAAATGAATGCAAACACTTCATTGAAATGCTTAAAGAAATTGTTCGGATATTTTAGGTTTGCCCTCCAAACGGGCGCCAGGCACACTGTAAAAAAAAAAAAAAACAACCAATAGAATTTACCCAGTAAAATTGAGGTAAAAATTTACTTTCAGTTTGACAGTGTAAGATTTAACCAATTTTACTCAAATAATTTGGGTAAGGTTTACTTAAACTTTTGAAACGGATTATATCACTTATTAAGTATTATTTACTCATTATTGTAGCATATTGTATATTTTACTGAATGTTTTTAATAAATATTAAAATATCACCTTAATGATAACTTTTGTAGATAAGGTTTGTTTTACCCTAAAACCTAGTCATTGCACACAAGAGAAACATTTGATAACTTTTTTTTTTTTTTTTTTTTTTTTTTTACAATTTGCTCATTAAACATTTAAAAATAAATGTCGGCCCAATATACAGTATATTGCATGCAAATTTTTTTTCGTCATAGTATGAAGTCAAGTACAGTAGTTTTAACTAATGAATGAAGAATATGAAGGCATCAGTCCAAAATAAGTAATATGCGAACAACATGAGTTTAAGAACAGTTTTAACTGAACAGTGAACATGAGTGCATCAAGCATCTTTAAGTTTGAGATACAAATAAGGCAAAAATGCTGTACCATACATGATTGAACCCCACAGGAGTGCTATGTTGTTTCATGATAAACTACAGTGCAAAATAGTTTCATGAAATTAGTGTGGTGATTTTAAGAAACAAATGTAAATGTAATACAGTATTAGCAGCAGAAGAGACTTCCGAGAGAAGTGCTCACCAACTCCAGTCCTCGAGGGGAGTCCGCTTTCTACGATTCCCTCCTCCAACACACGTGAATCAAATAATAAGAATCATTTTTAGGCAATTGGATAGCTTGCTGATGAGTAGTTCCTTAATACATATAGACGAATCGAAGTTGTGGTGGGCTCTAGTGGTTGCCGCCATTACTGGGTTTACATGCCTTAATAGCAGCCCAGCGTCATTTACAGTTGTGGTCAAAAGTTTTCATACACTTGTGAAGAACATGATGTCATGGCTCTCTTGAGTTTCCAGTTATTTCTACAACTCTGATTTTTCTCTGATAGTGATAGAGTGATGGCTTTCTGACATGGACTTGTTTCTTCAGCATTGTCCACAAGTTCTCAATGGGGTTTAAGTCAGGACTTTGGGAAGGCCATTCGAAAACCTTAATTCTAGCCTGATTTAGCCATTCCATTACCACTTTTGATGTGTGTTTGGGGTCATTGTCCTGTTGGAACACCCAACTGCGCCCAAAACCCAATCTTCGGGCTGATGACGTTAGGTTATCTTGAAGAATTTGAAGGTAATCCTCCTCCTTCATTATCCCATTTACTCTCTGTAAACCACCAGTTCCATTGGCAGCAAAACAGCCCCACAGCATAATACTACCACCACCGTGCTTGACGGTCGGTAGGCATGGTGTACTTGGGGTTCAAGGCCTCACCTTTTCTCCTCCAAACATATTGCTGAGCATTGTGGCCAAACAGCTCGATTTTTGTTTCGTCTGACCACAGAACTTTCCTCCAGAAGGTCTTATCTTTGTCCATGTGATCAGCAGCAAACTTCAGTCGAGCCTTAAGGTGCCGCTTTTGGAGCAAGGGCTTCCTTCTTGCACGGCAGCCTCTCAGTCCATGGAGATGCAAAACACGCTTGACTGTGGACACTGACACCTGTGTTCCAGCAGCTTCTCATTCTTGGCAGATCTACTTTTTGGTGATTCTCGGTTGAATCTTCACCCTCCTGACCAATTTTCTTTCAGCAGCAGGTGACCGCTTGCGTTTTCTTCCTGATCGTGGCAGTGACAAAACAGTGCCATGCACTTTATACTTACAAATAACTGTTTGCACTGTTGCTCTTGAGACCTGCAGCTGCTTTGAAATGGCTCCAAGTGACTTTCCTGACTTGTTCAAGTCAATGATTCGCCTTTTCAGATCCATGTATGTATATATTTGACCCAGCAGATTTGATCACTTTTTCTGTTAACCCATAATAAAGTCATAAAAGAACCAAACTTCATGAATGTTTTTTGTGACAAAGAAGTATCTGTTCCAATCACTCTATTGGAGAAAAATCAGAGTTGTAGAAATAACTGGAAACTCAAGAGAGCCATGACATTGTTCTTCACAAGTGTATTTAAACTTTTGACCACAAATGTAACTCATTCACTCCCGGCCATTTTCACCGGAGCAAGGCCATTCGCTCCTGGCCGTTTTACTGGATTTTGACTAATTTTGCAAGGCGCACAGAAAATTCTGTTCTATTGCTATATAAACATGGAACCCACCAAAAGAAAGATTACTCTCTCCTGTCAGCAGGAAAAAAAGTTAGTTCATATCTTTTTCCATTCTTTAGAAATCAGCATTAGAATATAGCTTAGTTTGAGCAATTTTACAATTTCTGATGAAAAAAGAGAAATTGGGCTTTTTGTAAAAGCTATACATTTCAAACATAACTTTAACGCAGCTATTTTTTGCTTTTGTGACATCCTAAACATCTGAATGTTTCCCTTCTACAAAATAACATAAACAACAAGACAAATAGAGCTTTTGATAGCAAAGTAACAATTTATTTACACATAACTAAACTAATGAACTGAGAGATGACGCTGTTGTGGCCGCGACAGCCGGGGTAAACTTTTCCCTCATCGCCGCCTGTCTCATCAAGATGGATTTTTTTTTGGTCTTTCTTTTGTGGTTACCACTGCCTCGTGTGGGGCATGTGTTGTTCCTGGGGGGGGGACTGGTTTGGCTGTGCACGTTTCCGGCTGAGTCGCGTGACACTGGAGGGTGCGGAGGTCGCGAGCGGCCGAGCATGGCGGCGCAGGCTCTGCTCGGCGAGCAGCACGGACTCGAAAGCATTGTCCGCTGCACCGGTGGTCCTAATTGTTCTTCTCGGTCGACCAGCGCCTGGCATCCCGGGCGTCCTGCCAGTTGTTTTGCTTGGTCTTCTGCCGCATGGACGTCCATTCGGTCATCTTCTGGCCGTGCGGCTTTTTCGTTCGTTCTGTTGAATTGGGTTGAGGGTCTTACCAAATGCGCTACTGCCCTGCAGTGGTCAGTTTTATTGCTTTAAAATGGATTTTCAGCATTGTGCTTTGGAGCTTTCTCTTGTGGAAAAAAATGTAAAAGACGTATAAATACGTCTTTGGGACACTGAAACAATTAAAAATAGAACGTATTTATATGGTTTGGGAGCAAATGAGTTAATGTAAACTGTAACGTTAGCGGCTGCGGGCGGCACACCTCAGCAAATGGCGGACGGGGTACTTCCAGTTGGGGAGTGTGTGTGTGTGTGTGTGGGGGGGGGGGGGTTACTCAATTATACCGAAGGGCGAAACATATGACTGTACTGTAGGCTGGGCTGTAGCTGAAAAGTTATTTAGAAAATGGTTCAAATTAAGCCACATTAAAACTCATGTTGCCCTCTGAAGAACATTGTTAGCTAGATATTAGGAAGAAGAATAAATATTGGCCCGGCTTTCACTACCTGGCGTCGGCCCCCCCACCCACCCACCTGAACTCGTCAGCGTTGATGAGTTCGGTTAGCCACATGGTTGCTAACCGTTATATGCCATTGTTCAGCCACAACTGGATTCATTACCTTATTACTATTCATCCTCCACATAGCCGCTGGAAACAGAAACGTCGTTTAATCGCTCTGCAGGCGACCAGAAGATAGAATTTTGATTGATTAATGATTTCACAACACTGTGGGAGTGTACGCTGGTCCTCATGGGAAACAGTCTTCCTTAAGGCAATACTATGTACCGGTAACTTAAGAAAAGTTTATAGTGTTGCTTTAAGTACAGTAACATAGTACTTTTACTCTGTTACTGGACTTCGTAACATTCCACAACTGGTCACCGTAGACTGGATGGCCATCGATACAATCTGTCAATTTAAAAGAAACGTTTGCAGCTCTGTTTTAGCAGTCAAACACTTTTCACTCATTGTTCTCACCGTACTAGCAACAGTTAGGAAATAGGCAGCCCGCAGTAATACTGTATCCAGTTTTGTCACAGATTACTTGAAAAAGTAATTTAATTACTTAGATTACTCCTCAAAAAGTAATCTAGTTACTTTGCTGATTACTTCATCAAAGTAACTAAGTTACTTTAAAAGTAATTTGTCAGTTACTTTTCCCAATTTGTATCCCTTTGCTGCCTCAACAGAAAAATTTCATTGCATGTAATTGAATTTTTCAGATAAGGCTTTATCTTCGAGTTAGCAGAGGTTTAGTTGGTCGATGCAGTTGATTTCAAACACCAATGACTTGCGCTAGCTCAGCCACTCCGGAGCCCTGAAACTAACAAATACCTGACAAACTGCACGGAGTTTGTTCAAAGCAACTCCAACGACTAATTAAACCCCCGCTAACGCGAAGACCTAGCCGTTAAAATGCTGTCTATAAAAGTTGTAAAGCAATAAATCAAACAACAAAAACAAATGAAATGAACAAGAATCCTACAAAGTATTTCATAATGCATGCAGTACAGGCCAAAAGTTTGGAGACACCTCAAGGGTGGATACTTTGAAGAATTTAGAATATAAAACCTGTTTTCAAGTACATAATCCCTCATGTTCATTCATAGTTTTGATATTTTCAGTGAGAATTTACAATAGTAGTGAAAATACAGTATTTGAACAGCACAAATGATGAGGCGTGTCCAGACTTTTGACTTGCTCTTTTGCCCCTCCCAAACTATAACTATAAAATGTACGTAAAAGCTTTTTACAAACTGTAAAAGAGCTGGCTGTCTCGTTACCTGATGGCTTTGTTTCGATTTTTGTTGCGTTGTGCTGTAATTCCAAGTGGTTCCTTGAATTAGAAGTAGAGTTATTAGCGGTCGACTGCCCTTTTGAGCCAGCGCAAAGTTTGCGACGCACGGAGATATTTTTGGTCATCTTTATTGGAGAGAAATGTGAAGTCATGGCTGTATGTCCAATAAGCAAATGCAGCCGTCTGTGGTTCTTCTCCTACGTCTTCCACTGTTAGCATCCCGAGATGTAGCCAGTTGTTTGTTGGCCGCCAACAGTGCTCATAGCATGGTAATACACGTGACCCGTTTTTTTTTTTTTTTTTTCTCCCCCCGATGAAAAAACGTGACATCCGATGTCACTGCCAAACTCGAGATATATCAATATTTTCTATTCAGATTCTCTTCGTACATGACTTCAGTATTCTTTATTCTACATACATCATGAGGAAAAAAAAATAGTAACGCACAGACACTAAGGAAACAAACTTTAATCAGATTACTGGCTTCCAAAAATGAATGCGTTAGAACTCGTTACTGAACGAAAGTACCGTAATTTTCGCACTATAAGGCGCACCTGACTATAAGCCGCCACCCACCAAATTTGACATGAAAACGATATTTGTTCATAGATAAGCCCCACTGGACGATAAGCCGCAGCTGTTCTGACTGTATTATGGGATAATTACACCAAAAGATATCAAACGGTAACACTCTATTTGACAGCGGCGTCATAAGACCGTAATAAAACTAAATGAACCAGAATGAAGCTTTGAACCAAGTGGCTCCAAAACCTCATTGCTTCAAGAAGCTTCATTTGGCCATCACTGTTCTCTTGGGGAGACCGTCAACCTCTGCTGCCACCTGCTGTCATCCAACATGCCTCCTTGCGTGCATTGCAGCGCTACAGATGTAAATAACGAATCAAAATTCATGTTCTGTGCTAATTGTTTCTTCAGTTACTGTTCTAGTTGTTTCATCAATTGCTGGTTATGGAATTTGGTAACACTTTATTTGAAGGTGGCACCATCAGACTGTTATAAGACCATCATAATTATGACATGACGCTGCCGTGAGCATTAATGAATGCTTATGACAGATTTAATTTTCTATCATCTGGCAAATTATCTCCCTTTTGAATGGATGTAAAAGATCCAAGCTGGACATAAATGGACTTAGTGACATAATTTGCCGGATAACACTTAAAGACATCTGTCATAAGCATTCATTAATGGACATGATAACGTCATGTCATAATGCTGACTGTCTTATGACAGTGGCTGTCTTATGACGCCACTGTCAAGTAAAGTGTTACCTATTAACCCAAATAAATCAACAAATAAGCCGCACTGGACTATAAACTGCAGGATTCAAAATGAGGGGAAAAAAGTAGCGGTTTATAGTCCGGAAATTACGGTAATCAGATTACAGTAACGCGTTACTTAGTAACTTAGTTACTTAGTAACTTTGTTACTTAGTAACGCGTTACAACCCTGACCGCATCTCATCCTCACACCCTTCACGATGCTCCAATCCAACATCCAGATGGTGGAATAATTTTAGACCAACAACATTTAGTCTTTTTTTTTTTTTTTTTTTTTTTTTTTTTAATGTGAGACTATGTGAAAAGCACTGATGTCAACATATGACCAATCAAAATGCTCTTCCATGATTGGAAGTGATCATTACAGCCGTGCATTCCTTTGCATCATGCCCAATCAGCGTGATGGATATTAGAGTCCAGGCGCGCAAACAAAGCAATTAGTTTCGCCGGGAGAATTCCTTGATGACACTGACCCCCGTGGCTTGAGCGAGCTGTGCGGTCGCCATGACGACCGCATGAATGACGAGGCTATTGTCGCTGACCTTTGTGATATGGCTTCCCTCACGGGGGTTCCTGTCCCACTGTGAGTGAAAGTGGAGAGGCATTATCATGCACATGTAAACTAAACAGTCATTACCCTCTGGCCCTGTCGGTGCTCTTTTAAGGTCTTTTGGCGGCTTATTTATCTGACATATGCACCATGGGGCTTTGGGCTACTTTGTCTTTGGACAACACACACACAATTCAAGCTTTAGCACTGAGCCAAGGAGGTCGTTTTCATCTTTTCTTTGTCATGAGTCGTTAACATCAGAGTGGCTTCAACTGAACTCTAAACTCTTTTATCAAAAATAAAAGATATTTAGCGGTAACTATACATCTACAGTGTGTGCATAGCGTTACAAAGTGACATCGTCAGTACCTAATGGGTCATCATACATTTTAAGTGGAACTTCTAGGTTCGGCAAACAGTGCAATCAGAGAAGCTGGTTTATGTGATAGTTCTGTATTTTTAGTGTAGGAAAAGGAATTCATGGTGTATAGACCGTCACCACAGTAAAGCCTTCATTAACTCTGCAGGTAACATAAAACGCAATCATAAAAATCTTAATGATGAAGGGAAAGCAGCATGTTCTAACTGGAGTCTTGTTGTGTGATAGAATAAGTGTTGATATGCTGTAGTAATTGATATTTTTATATTGCAATACATTGCGGTGCATATTTTGTAAGGCGTTGGTTGAAATCCGTGTTGTCAACATCCATTATAACAACAACAAAATTAGGGCTGCAGCTATTGGTTACTTAAATAATTGATTGATCTATTAGTTTGAATAATGAAGTACCATACATTTTACACTATAAGGCGTACCTGACTGTAAGCCTCCGCCCACCAAATTTGGCACGAAAACGGCGTTTGTTTATAGATAAGCCGCCTCACTGGACTATAAGCCGCAGCTGTCCTCATTGTACTATGGGATACTAACACCAAAAGATGTCAACATTTAACACTTTATTTTAAAGCGCCATCATAAGACCAAATGAACCACCATGAAGCTTTGAACCAATTGGCTGCAAAGCTTCATTGCTTCATTTGGCCTTCACTGTTCTCTTCGGGGAGACTGCCAACCTCTGCTGCCACCTCCTGTCAACACTGTTGTCATACAACAGTGGTCTCCAAACTATTCCACATAGGGCCGCAGTGGGTTTTGTTTCACTCCAACAAAACAAGACCACAGCTTTTCACCAATCTGGTGTTTTATAAATGTAATCAGTTGATTGCAGTCAGGTGCTGCTTGTTTTAATAGAAACGACATTGGTTAAAAGTAGAGATGGCCGATCGATCGAGCTGATCGGTCTGGTCCGATCACGTCATTTTCAAAGTATCGGAATAGGCAAAAAAATATCGGACATGCCTTTTTTTAATATATATATATATATATATATATATATATATTTTTTTTTTTTTTTTTTTTAATTAAATCGTTTTCTAATTGTATTGAACGTTACAGACATAATGTTATACTCATCCAGAGTCTTTAGTTTAGGCTTAAGGTAGGATTATCAAATTTATCCCGTTAACGGCAGTAATTAATTTTTAAAAAATTTATCACGTTAAAATATTTAACGCAATTAGCACATGTGCTGCGCGACCAACTCACGCATTGTCGCGTTCAATCTGTAATGGCGCCGTTTTACCTACAGTTGTGGTCAAAAGTTTACATACACTTGTGAAGAGCGTAATGTCATGGCTCTCTTAAGTTTCCAGTTATTTCTACAACTCTGATTTTTCTCCGATAGAGTGATTGGAACAGATACTTCTTTGTCACAAAAAACATTCATGAAGTTTGGTTCTTTTATGACTTTATTATGGGTTAACAGAAAAAGTCATCAACTCTGCTGGGTCAAAAATATACATACAGCAACACGAGTTGGCAATTTCTTGTGAGTGATTATTGACTTGAACAATCATTGACTTGAACAAGTCAGGAAAGTCACTTGGAGCCATTTCAAAGCAGCTGCAGGTCACAAGAGCAACAGTGCAAACAATTGCTTGTAAGTATAAAGTGCATGGCACTGTTTTGTCACTGCCACGATCAGGAAGAAAACGCAAGCTATCACCTGCTGCTGAGAGAAAATTGGTCAGGAGGGTAAAGATTCAACCGAGAATCACCAAAAAGCAGATCTGCCAAGAATTAGAAGCCGCTGGAACACAGGTGTCAGTGTTCACAGTCAAGCGTGTTTTGCATCTCCATGGACTGAGACGCTGCCGTGCAAGAAGGAAGCCCTTGCTCCAAAAGCGGCACCTTAAGGCTCAACTGAAGTTTGCTGCTGATCACATGGACAGCCCACAATGCCCAGCAATATGTTTGGAGGAGAAAAGGTGAGGCCTTTAACCCCAAGTACACCATGCCTACTGTCAAGCACAGTGTTATGCTGTGGGGCTGTTTTGCTGCCAATGGAACTGGTGCTTTACAGAGAGTAAAGATAACCTAACGTCATCAGCCTGAAGATTGGGTTGGGTGTTCCAACAGGACAATGATCCCAAACACACATCAAAAGTGGTAATGGAATGGCTAAATCAGGCTAGAATTAAGGTTTTCGAATGTCCTTCCCAAAGTCCTGACTTAAACCCCATTGAGAACTTGTGGACAATGCTGAAGAAACAAGTCCATGTCAGAAAGCCATCAAATTTAACTGAACTGCACCAATTCTGTCAAGAGGAGTGGTCAAAGATTCAACCAGAAACTTGCTAGAAGCTTGTGGATGGCTACCAAAAGCGCCTAATTGAAGTGAAAATGGCCAAGGGACATGTTACCAAATATTAGCGCTGCTGTATGTATATTTTTGACCCAGCAGATTTGATCACTTTTTTCTGTTCACCATAATAAAGTCATAAAAGAAAGAACCAAACTTCATGAATGTTTTTTGTGACAAAGAAGTATCTGTTCCAATCACTCTATCAGAGAAAAATCAGAGTTGTAGAAATAACTGGAAACTCAAGAGAGCCATGACATTATGTTCTTCACAAGTGTATGTAAACTTTTGACCACAACTGTATATATAGAGCTAAAAGGCAGCGTAAAATGAGTAGAGTGAATTTTGGCAGCCTTTAAAGCCTATTTTTAATTGGCTAAAGCCTTAAAATCCCTCTATCTACAATTAGAAATGTCGTGGGAAGCAATGTGGGGAAGAAAGGTAGTAATTGATCTTTATCTTAACAACCTGTTATTTCCCAACGTAGAGAAGATATATCAATTGGTACCACCATGCACAGTCATGGTTGCACTTCCCATCATGCATTTGGGCAAAATAGTTAAATGGCTACAGTATCATCTACTGAAAGCTCAACAAATACACTAGATGGCAATATTAAGTCACAATATACAAAGTCACAAGTCTTTCTATCCGTGGATCCCTCTCACAGAAAGAATGTTAATAATGTAAATGCCATCTTGAGGATTTATTGTCATAATAAACAAATACAGTACTTATGTACTGTATGTTGAATGTATATATTCGTCCGAGTTTTATTCATTTTTTTTCTTAATGCATTGCCAAAAAGTATATGATCGGGAAAAATTATCGGGAATGATTGGAATTGAATCAGGAGCAAAAAAAAGCAATCGGACCCGGAAATATCGGGCTCGGCAGATACTCAAACTAAAACGATCGGGATCGGATCGGGAGCAAAAAACATGATCGGAACAACCCTAGTTAAATGGTCTGTGCTTGATCGGTATGAACAAAAACCAGGACCCCGGAGCGGCCCTCCCGGGACTGGTTTGGAGACCCCTGTCATACAACATGCCTCCTAACATGCATTAGAGTGCTACAGATAGAAATAACGAATCAAAATTCATGTTCTGTCCTAATTATTTCTTCAGTTACTGTTGTAGTTGTTTCATTAATTGCTAATTATGGAATTTCTTAACACTTTATTTGGCAGTGGCGCCATAAGACAGTCATAACACCATCAAAATTATGACATGACACTGCCATGAGCATTAATGAATGCTTATGACAGATGTCATTTGGTGTCATCCGACAAATTATCTCCCTTTTGAATGGATGTAAATAGTCTTTTCTGGAATAGTCAGACATAATTTGCTGGATGACATGTCATAAGCATTCATTAATGCCCATGTCATAATTATGAGGATCTTATGGCAGTGTTATGACGCCGCTGTCAAATAAAGTGTTACCTATTAACCCAAACAAAACAAATAAGCCACACTGGACTATAAGCCACAAGATTCAAAGGCAAAAAAGTAGCGGCTCATAGTCTGAAAATTACAGTAATCGGATTAGGAACATTTAATGTTCCTAATTTATTTAAAGAATAAATTTGAGATGGCTTGCACTTCCAAAAGAGCATTAAATGCACATTTTAAAAAAATAAATTCCTAGGTGTTGTTTCACACTATGCAGAATTGCATTTTTATTTCACAAGAGCAATAAATGCATTTAAAAAATTAATTAGCTTAGCCTCAAACGATGTAAAAAAAATAGGATAAAATAAATGATGCTCGACATACAACAAAACAATTGGCTAACTTGCGTAATAAAAATCCGCTAGTTTAAATACTATAAAATGCTAACATTTTTTTTCTTAATTTTTTTTTTTTTTTTTTTTTTTTTTTTTTTACAATGCTCTTAACAAATCGTTCTAACACGTATTCCCACAAAAAACTGCAAAATATACTTCCAAACTAAATAACAAATGCATAAACAGATTAGCGCAAACCAAAACATACCTTATGTTGGTCTTAACAGGGAGCAGCTGAATCCAGCCATGTTAGATGAGTTGTATAATATTCACTGTTGCCGCGAGAGGGCAGTGTATCCACCCAAATGAATAAAACAATGATGGGTGGCATTGGTGCATTGGTTAAAAGTAGAGATGGCCGATCGATCGAGCTGATCGGTCTGGTCCGATCACGTCATTTTCAAAGTATCGGAATAGGCAAAAAAATATCGGACATGCCTTTTTTTAATATATATATATATATATATATATATTTTTTTTTTTAAATTAAATCGTTTTCTAATTGTATTGAACGTTACAGACATAATGTTATACTCATCCAGAGTCTTTAGTTTAGGCTTAAGGTAGGATTATCAAATTTATCCCGTTAACGGCAGTAATTAATTTTTAAAAAATTTATCACGTTAAAATATTTAACGCAATTAGCACATGTGCTGCGCGACCAACTCACGCATTGTCGCGTTCAATCTGTAATGGCGCCGTTTTACCTACAGTTGTGGTCAAAAGTTTACATACACTTGTGAAGAGCGTAATGTCATGGCTCTCTTAAGTTTCCAGTTATTTCTACAACTCTGATTTTTCTCCGATAGAGTGATTGGAACAGATACTTCTTCCAAAAAGCAGATCTGCCAAGAATTAGAAGCCACTGGAACACAGGTGTCAGTGTTCACAGTCAAGCGTGTTTTGCATCTCCATGGACTGAGACGCTGCCGTGCAAGAAGGAAGCCCTTGCTCCAAAAGCGGCACCTTAAGGCTCAACTGAAGTTTGCTGCTGATCACATGGACAGCCCACAATGCCCAGCAATATGTTTGGAGGAGAAAAGGTGAGGCCTTTAACCCCAAGTACACCATGCCTACTGTCAAGCACAGTGTTATGCTGTGGGGCTGTTTTGCTGCCAATGGAACTGGTGCTTTACAGAGAGTAAAGATAACCTAACGTCATCAGCCTGAAGATTGGGTTGGGTGTTCCAACAGGACAATGATCCCAAACACACATCAAAAGTGGTAATGGAATGGCTAAATCAGGCTAGAATTAAGGTTTTCGAATGTCCTTCCCAAAGTCCTGACTTAAACCCCATTGAGAACTTGTGGACAATGCTGAAGAAACAAGTCCATGTCAGAAAGCCATCAAATTTAACTGAACTGCACCAATTCTGTCAAGAGGAGTGGTCAAAGATTCAACCAGAAACTTGCTAGAAGCTTGTGGATGGCTACCAAAAGCGCCTAATTGAAGTGAAAATGGCCAAGGGACATGTTACCAAATATTAGCGCTGCTGTATGTATATTTTTGACCCAGCAGATTTGATCACTTTTTTCTGTTCACCATAATAAAGTCATAAAAGAAAGAACCAAACTTCATGAATGTTTTTTGTGACAAAGAAGTATCTGTTCCAATCACTCTATCAGAGAAAAATCAGAGTTGTAGAAATAACTGGAAACTCAAGAGAGCCATGACATTATGTTCTTCACAAGTGTATGTAAACTTTTGACCACAACTGTATATATAGAGCTAAAAGGCAGCGTAAAATGAGTAGAGTGAATTTTGGCAGCCTTTAAAGCCTATTTTTAATTGGCTAAAGCCTTAAAATCCCTCTATCTACAATTAGAAATGTCGTGGGAAGCAATGTGGGGAAGAAAGGTAGTAATTGATCTTTATCTTAACAACCTGTTATTTCCCAACGTAGAGAAGATATATCAATTGGTACCACCATGCACAGTCATGGTTGCACTTCCCATCATGCATTTGGGCAAAATAGTTAAATGGCTACAGTATCATCTACTGAAAGCTCAACAAATACACTAGATGGCAATATTAAGTCACAATATACAAAGTCACAAGTCTTTCTATCCGTGGATCCCTCTCACAGAAAGAATGTTAATAATGTAAATGCCATCTTGAGGATTTATTGTCATAATAAACAAATACAGTACTTATGTACTGTATGTTGAATGTATATATTCGTCCGAGTTTTATTCATTTTTTTTCTTAATGCATTGCCAAAAAGTATATGATCGGGAAAAATTATCGGGAATGATTGGAATTGAATCAGGAGCAAAAAAAAAAGCAATCGGACCCGGAAATATCGGGCTCGGCAGATACTCAAACTAAAACGATCGGGATCGGATCGGGAGCAAAAAACATGATCGGAACAACCCTAGTTAAATGGTCTGTGCTTGATCGGTATGAACAAAAACCAGGACCCCGGAGCGGCCCTCCCGGGACTGGTTTGGAGACCCCTGTCATACAACATGCCTCCTAACATGCATTAGAGTGCTACAGATAGAAATAACGAATCAAAATTCATGTTCTGTCCTAATTATTTCTTCAGTTACTGTTGTAGTTGTTTCATTAATTGCTAATTATGGAATTTCTTAACACTTTATTTGGCAGTGGCGCCATAAGACAGTCATAACACCATCAAAATTATGACATGACACTGCCATGAGCATTAATGAATGCTTATGACAGATGTCATTTGGTGTCA
Organism: Corythoichthys intestinalis; assembly: GCF_030265065.1. Taxonomy (NCBI): domain Eukaryota; kingdom Metazoa; phylum Chordata; class Actinopteri; order Syngnathiformes; family Syngnathidae; genus Corythoichthys; species Corythoichthys intestinalis. The sequence continues at coordinate 8,194,232 of NC_080414.1, read as the reverse complement.
TCCGACAAATTATCTCCCTTTTGAATGGATGTAAATAGTCTTTTCTGGAATAGTCAGACATAATTTGCTGGATGACATGTCATAAGCATTCATTAATGCCCATGTCATAATTATGAGGATCTTATGGCAGTGTTATGACGCCGCTGTCAAATAAAGTGTTACCTATTAACCCAAACAAAACAAATAAGCCACACTGGACTATAAGCCACAAGATTCAAAGGCAAAAAAGTAGCGGCTCATAGTCTGAAAATTACAGTAATCGGATTAGGAACATTTAATGTTCCTAATTTATTTAAAGAATAAATTTGAGATGGCTTGCACTTCCAAAAGAGCATTAAATGCACATTTTAAAAAAATAAATTCCTAGGTGTTGTTTCACACTATGCAGAATTGCATTTTTATTTCACAAGAGCAATAAATGCATTTAAAAAATTAATTAGCTTAGCCTCAAACGATGTAAAAAAAATAGGATAAAATAAATGATGCTCGACATACAACAAAACAATTGGCTAACTTGCGTAATAAAAATCCGCTAGTTTAAATACTATAAAATGCTAACATTTTTTTTCTTAATTTTTTTTTTTTTTTTTTTTTTTTTTTTTACAATGCTCTTAACAAATCGTTCTAACACGTATTCCCACAAAAAACTGCAAAATATACTTCCAAACTAAATAACAAATGCATAAACAGATTAGCGCAAACCAAAACATACCTTATGTTGGTCTTAACAGGGAGCAGCTGAATCCAGCCATGTTAGATGAGTTGTATAATATTCACTGTTGCCGCGAGAGGGCAGTGTATCCACCCAAATGAATAAAACAATGATGGGTGGCATTGGTGCAGTTGGTAGCTTGAGTTGTCCTGTGAGCAAAGGATCAGCAGTTCGATTCCAGGCTGTCGAAGTGCCCTTGGGCAAGGCACAGAACCCTTATTTTTCCCCAATGGGTTAGCAGCGCCTTGCATGGTAGCAGCACCATTAGTGTGTGAATGTGTGCGTGAATGGGTAAATGTGTGCTAATTTAAAGCGCTTTGGCCATGGTAACCATGTAGATAAGTGCGCAATAGAAATACTCTTTACCATTTAAATGCAAACAAACACAAACCATCACAACATCACTCTAAAAGAGCCCTGGAAGCGGCAAAATGATTCGAAGCTCTTTTCTGATCTAATTACTCGGGTTATTTGATTAATCGTTGCAGCACTAAACAAAATATATTTGGAGTTAAGACTTTTGGGTGCTTAATGAGCTGAAGTGATTCATATTTTCTGATTGATGGTACGCTCCAAATTTTGTCTGACTTTGGAGGTATATTTTTAGAGGAAAATCTTGGTTTAACGCTCAATTTTGGCTTGTTTGGGGCATTTGACTTGACGCGCTGTCTTGCCCATTTGTTGATGTAAGTACAGGTAGTCTCCGAGTTATGTTCCTATGCTGGCGACTTAACCCGAATCTCCGCGCAAGTCTGAATGAACCCTTTAAGTACCCCTAAATCTCAAAATAACTATCCAACAAGTCCAACAGTATTGCACTTTGTTTAATGATGGAGGATACACTGCCCTCTGGTGGCAGTATTGGCTTGATTGTCGCCTTGTATGACTGAGGAGCAGACTCATCTGACATGAATAATGGATAGCTGCGCTCTGGTTTGGCCCACATAAGGCTGTAAGTTGTTTCAGCTAATTTTTGAGTATGCATTTGTAATTAAGTTAAAGCTACAGTTTTTGGGGTTACGTGTGAGCAATTTGCTATGAGAATTGTAAATACGTTAGCACTCATAGCATTTAGGCTAGCGGACTTTTGTAAGGCAAATTAGGCTAATCTATTAAATTTATATATTGATCAGACTCGATGGATGCTTGAACACCAATTGTTTTGGGTCAAGTGTTTTTTGTTGAAATGTGTGTCGTTTTAAACATGTGTGTTACAAAATGGTGGATGAGACTCCGGCAAAAGTCAAAATCACTTAGAGTACGTCGTAACCAGGGATTACCTGTATTTCACTTAAATTTGGTCCAGAAATGGCACAGATAGCCGTCAAAGCCATGGAACCCGAAGAAAATAAAAAGTTATCAGAGCGTTGAAATCCATTCTTAAATGCTTAACCAACTTCTTTACCAAACTTTAAATTGAATTACTGTACATGTAATCGCCTTCTTGTTAAGTGTCCTTGTAAGTAAAGCGAGACAAAAGTTGAAGTGGTTTGCTCCTTCCTCCCTGCTGTGCTTGCTCCCCTAAGCTGACACTCTCTATTTATACATCATAACCATGCCGCAAATTGTCCCCTCCCCTCCTCACCTTCCTTTAGTTGCAACTGATGAGTTCATTCCACTTGAAAACACTGCCTGTGTTTGCCATTCTCACTCTATGGTGTTGTGTTTATTGAATAGAATAGCATCACATTTGCTACTTGTTTCCTTAGGGGAAGAAAAGTTGTCAGGGTAAAAGCAAATAGGTACTCTCTTGTTATTGCTGTTACTTAGTGGGATGATACATTGTTGCCAAGGTGACCAAGTCCATCAGCAGACGGGCCATCTATGCCACTTGTGGTTTAGCAAAGGCAGTATTTTCGCAGTTGCCATAGAGATTAGTTGGAAGCTAAAAAGTAACTTCTGTTTATACGTCCATACATCAACCAACCACAATATTAGGTACAAATATAACTGCTCACTTTTGATTGATAGGTATGTAAGAGGTCTTTGGAGTTAGATAGTGATGCAACGATTAATCGATTAACAGAGTAATTCGATTAGAAAAAAGCTTCGAATCAAATTTTGCTGCTTCGAATGTTCGTTTAATTGGAGTGGCTTTATAATGGTTTATTTTGAAAGTGTTTGCATTTAGTTTTATTGATTTGGGTGGACACACTGCTCTCTAGTGGCAACAGTATATATGAAATAACATGGATGAAACCAGCTGCTCCCTGTTAAGACCAACATAGGCTAATGTTTTTAGTGCATTCGTAATTTAGGGGCCGTTTACATGGTGACTCTCCGAGAATACGAAAAATTTCCAATTTGCATTTATATGGGCCCGTTTCCATTTGAACAATGTCTCAATTCCGCATGAAAATTATGTAGTATTTATACCAAGCCCTAGGGGGCAGTGCAGATTTACAAGGTGACAGCGAATGATGCACTTTGACCCCATCAAGCTCCTCAACCCGGGAAAAATAATCCTGACCACTCGAAGCGATGGCATTTTTCTTTTGTTCAAAAAGGCACAAAAATGGGAACATTCAACATATTTAATTTTAAAATATTATTAAAATGGTAAATTAAAGCAGAAATTCCGCCATATTTGCTGTTTTTATTCATAAGCGGATTTTAAGGGGGGTCAGTGGGCCAGGCCCCCCCCCCCCCGGTAGCTGAAAAGTGTCATTGCATGAAATTGACTTTCCTATATAAAAGTTGTAAAGCAATAAAACTGCAACTAAAATGAACAAAAAAATATATTTATAATGGATCAAAATTATTTTTCGAACAGATCATGTGACTACCACCTCAGACAGTCATTTACTATGCATATAATAATAATAATAATAAAAAATAAAAATAGGGAGGGCAATTTTATTTTTCAAATGATTTTTTTTCTTTGATTGAAAATATTTTTTTGATTGAAGCAAGTTTTTTGGGGGATTGAATAATATAGACACAAATGTCCTACCCATAATATTGCCCAAACACAAAAAGGATTGCTTCAATCAAATAAAACTTTTTTCAATGAAAAATTAAGTGTTCAAATGCAAATTTTTCAATCTCAAAGATTTTTTCGCATTCAAAAACATTTTCTATGATTGATTTTTTTCTTTTTTTTGACTGAAGTGATTTTTCTTTTTGAAAATATACATTTTTTTGATTGAATAATAAAGACAAAAATGTCCTAGCCAAAATGTGCCCCAAACACAAATCAGCATAACTTCAATCAAAAAAGTTAATTCAATCCCCCCACAAAAAAACTCAAAGAAAAATAGCTTTCACATGCATTTTTTTTTTTTTTTTTTTACTTTCAAATTTATTTTTGCACTTTTTTTTTTTTTTTTTTTTTTTGGATTGAAGCGACATTTTTGGATTGAAAATATATATTTTGATTGAAGCGACTTTTTTTTTTTTTTTTTTTTTTTGGATTGAATAATGGACGCAAATCTACCTCCATATGGCACCGCCCAGGGGATACAATTTTGACTGGGGTAACTACATTGGCACGACACCGGTGGGCGTACCATATTCAATGGTTGACTATCTTGGTGAAATGTATTGCCTAAGCAGCCTGATTTAGAACTCCCCTCAATGATGGGAAACAAATAACGCTCATTGTCAACTTATTATTATAAATATTCTTGTAAATTAATTTTATTGCTGACACTGCGTTTCGGGGTCATCAACATGTTGTGCCCCCCCCTGCCCCAAAAGTCAAACTCCACCTATGTTTTTAATGTTTAGTAGCACCGCTGCGCACGCCCAATGTGACGTGTAAGAGTGCTGACGTTATCGGCGCGGACTCGCGCCGCGGGAGCCTTTGATATGCATGCGGAGCAAGTCCCCCTCAATCCCCCGCAATTGAATTCTTCCACTTTGGAGGCAGGATTCAGAATTTTTCGTCTTCGCCGACACCATATGCACGCGAGGCCATTCCGCTACTCAGTCATTGCGTCTTTGTATCGCAGAGTCGCCATGTAAACTGCCCCTTAGTTTATAGGTATATTTAGCTGTTTTTTTGTGGGAACAAGTGTTTGAATAAAGTGTATTGAAAAAAAAAAAAGTTGGCATTTTATAGGATTTAAGCTAGCTGACTTTTGCTATGCAAGTTAGCCAATTGTTCTTTTGTTGTACTTGGATCCTCATTTACTTACTGTATATATTTTTTAAAATACCGTTTGAGGCTAAACTCAGGTATTTTAATTTTTAAATGAAGGTGCACCCCAGGCATAGTTTGAAGTAGGGCTGTCCCAAATGACTAATTTCCTCCCGATTAGTCAGCCGACTATTTTTACGATTAGTCGACTAATCTAATAATTTTTTAAATTTTTATTACTTTAATAATGACATTTTTGTCGAAGCTTTATTATTTCACTAAAAAACATTTTGGAACACCTAAATTCTTTATTAACGTATAAATAAATAAAACATATAATAAATCACAAACAATGAGGTCAAATGCTGCTAGCATTAACTAGTGCACAAAATGTAATCGGAAACACTGAGACTTCACCTATTTAACAGGAGTCAAAACAATTTTTACTCTTTTTGTGGAATGCCATTGTCGATATTGTTCGAAATGTTAAAATGAATTGCAATGTCCCGGACAACCATTTTTAGAATACTTTGTGTGAGTTCAGATGCTTTTTCTGGTGTGCATTCCGCATTTTGGGGGGAGGAGAAAAACTGTTCAACTTTTGTTTGTTTTAACCTGAAAATAAAGTAGAGGGCACACTGAAATATTACCACAATTATTTTGAATGACAGGCACACATACTCACAGTAACAAAAATTAAATACTTCGTATTAATATATTTATTTAAATATAGTATACTACTATATGTATATACACAATGATACTTTATCATATAAAGTAACTAACATTAGTGCAGTCATGGATTAGAGTAAGCAGGCCAGTGCTGTTTCCATATATATTTTTATTATATATGTATACGGGATATATGTATATATTTTCCCCAAGTGGGAGCTTCCATGATCCTCATAAATTTAATAATAATAAAAAATATATACATAATTATATATATTAATTATTTTATTAAATAAAAATGCATGTTGATACGACGTACATAAAGGTAACTTCCATTTTAAAAAATCGTTAGAAAGTTGTATGGACTTACAATCCGCTAGCTTGTTGTTTCTTGTTGTCTTCGAAAATTATACTTGGGTGACGGCGCTTCAAGTGTTAGTCCATAGCCGACGTGCTACCGTGGTATGCGAGCTGAGCTTAGCAAAGAGTACACACAGTGGCACCCTCCATATTTATTTATTTTTTTTTAAATAATTCCAGGCTCAGGCTATTCTGGTCCGCTTTTTTGGCTTTATGCCACTTTCACGTGTCACCAATTCTGTCCTTTTTGGTAACTGGCGGTGTTTTCAACTCCTCGCCGTAGTGAGGAGTGAACCGGTTATTCACTTGGCTCGTTGTCATCGGTTCGTCCGATTTCCTCAGGAAGGCGGCGGCGTGCATAAAAACACCGAGAGGCGTTGGATGGCTCTTTATGAATACTTTTATTGACCAAAACAAAAACATGGGGGATGCAGCCACTGAACTCCGCGCTACCCGTACACTTTCCCAACTCAGCGATCTCGCTCCCTCTCTCTCGCTAGCCCACTTTCTTCCTCTTTGCTCAATCTGACAATGCGGGTCACATTGAAATAACAGCGGCCCCCTTGGGGGTGCCAGTAACAACCGCTTGCATTGCGAGCGCCCGCCTTTCTACTTTTTATTGTAACTTTATCGGCATATAATTTTTTTTTAACCCGTCATTACCCGTCGACGGTATGTTTTGCCCGTCGACGCATTTACGTCATCGATGACGTCGACAACGTCGACTAGTCGGGACAGCTCTAGTTTGAAGAAACTCGAAATTTTATTTTGTGTATCGGCCTACATTTAATGCTCTTGTAAAACAACTAAGATTGCCCTTTTAAATCTCCTAAAATTTATTCCGCAATGCATTAAATGTTCGTAAGCAGATTATTCGAATTAAGTAGTTGATTAATTAACTACTAAAATAATCGATAGCTGCAGCCCTACTTTATATCCAGTGTGGTGGTGTCTGCATTATTAACTCAGCTGTCACCACCGTGTCAATCCAAGAATAAATGTCTGTGGTTTGTAGGGAACATGTCCACATGTCAGTGGGAATTAGCACCACTTAAGCAGCGTTGACCTGCCAGCGCTGTTACGGTGTTGAAGTACTGTCCCGCTCTTCACAGCTCAACCTCAAACTCCCCTAGAATAGCAGAGGAATTTGTCTTTAAACCAAGATGACTGTAACAAGGCGGCAGGCTCTATTTGGGTCATCATTAAATAATCCCCAAAGCCCATTTTTCAAAGGGGGATCAAGAAAAGTGGCTCTAGGAAAAGGTTGGAGAGAAACTGATTAAAAAAAAAAAAAACTTGCAGGGGCATTGAAATGATTTTTTTTTTCCCAGACTGATTGTATTATATTGATATTTTGATATATTACAATGTTAATAGGATTAATCGCATAGAAGAGTTTTCTACTATTTTTGCAGTAGTTCTGCTATACTTCTGTGTCTTAAATCATGACTGTTTGGAGTGAGTCGTTGTTAGCTGTTTAGGGTGAGGTGCTTATATGTTTAAATAGATGATGCATAAATAAATAATTAGAGACAGTAGCTCAGAGGTCACCAACCTTAATATAACTTGGGGCTGTCAAAATTATCGCGTTAACGCGCGGTAATTAATTTTTTAAATTACGTTAAAATATTTGACGCATTTAACGCACATGCCCCGCTCAAACATTAAAACGACAGCACAGTGTCATGTCCATTTGTTACTTGTGTTTTTTGGTGTTTTGTTGCCCTCTGCTGGCACTTGGGTGCGACTGATTTTTTTGGGTTTCAGCACCATGAGCATTGTGTAATTATTGACATCAATAATGGTGAGCTACTATGTTTTTTGTTTGAAAATTTTACAAATTTTATGAAAACGAAAACATTAAGAGGGGTTTTAATGGTAAATGGTGTTACACTTATATATAAAATTTCTATAACTTGTACTAACATTTATCTTTTAAGAACAAGTCTTTCTATCCATGAATCGCTTTAACAGAATGTCAATAATGTTAATGCCATCTTGTTGATTTATTGTTATAATAAAAAAAATACAGTACTTATATAAATTCAACATACTGTACGTATCAGTCTTGTCTTATCTTTCCATTCCAACAATATTATAGAGAAAAATATGGCATATTTTATAGATGGTTTGAATTGCAATTAATTACGGTTAATTAATTTTTAAGCTGTGATTAACTCGATTAAAAATTGTAATCGTTTGACAGCCCTGATATAACTACAAGCTAAGCTTTTTTTAGGTAAATTTCTGAAATAACAGATTTGCCCAACTTTTTGAAGCGGTATCATCTCATCGTTGTTGCATACCTTAGGCTAGGTTCATACCGCAGCTCTTAAAGTGCCTGTGACAGCCTAAAAAAAATCTTGAATAGCATTATTATGTAAATTAGTATCGAAATTTTGAGACGATTCGGCTATATACAACAATATGGCAAAGCGCAAATGACGAGAAATTCGTCTTTTAATCTGCCGTTTAGCCCTGCCTGTCATTATAGTGCTCTAGCATCCCCAGCTGGAAGATGACATCGGCTGGGTCACGATTTCATCCGATTTAGAATTCAGCTCATTGAGGGGGAATTATTCAGAATGAGGAAAATGCAGCAAAATGTCATTGTTTCTCTCGACTCCAATCTTTTTACAGGATATTCTTTTAATCTAAGTATTTTCCCCAATTGCTAAATAAATGACATAAAAAGTCATGTGCTAAATGGAATATGAAATATTCAAAATGCACTTATTCAGTATGACATGGCAAAATTACTCCATAATGGTCGAAACTGTCGACTTCTTGCACCTCCCGAACGATATTTTATGCCACCAGAGTTAGTCCGGCTTGTGTCATTTCCCTGCCCTGGCTTCGGAGAGCGTAAACCAGGGGTAGCCAACTCCGGCCCTCGAGGGCCCCTATCCAGCTTGTTTTCCATGTCTCCCTGCTTTAAAACACTTGAATCAAATGATCAGCTCATCAGTAAGCTCTGCAGGAGCCTGATAACGATCCTGATTATTTGAGTCAGGTGTGTTGGCAAATTGTTGTTGGATTATCTTTAAATACCCGCAACCTTTTGAGCAGAGTTCTAGCTTTGTATAGGCTAATGTTCCTATTGTTGAAAGCACAAAGGTGTGTAATAAACAACTACCACATTTATATTTTGCATTTTGTTTTCTTACTGTACCGAAAAGGAACCGAACAGTGACCTCAAAACTGAGGTACCGAACCGAGATTTTTGTGTACCGTTACACCCCTAACCTTTATAGCTGAACTCATTGTATACTGCCAAATAAGGTTGCTTAAAAGTTGGTGGGGACAATTTGAGCATCCTGAAAAGTTGCTAGTGTTATGTCCCTACCATCCCTAGGCAAACCTACGCCCTTGGATGGATGGATGATATTTTTAGCCGTGTTTTTGTGTGTTTCCATGTAATATCAGACACTCTAGCTCTTTCAACATGGGATTAGTGAATGAGGCCTTAAAGTAAAAGAATGGGAGTCAAAGGGAAAGTGCTCGTGTCTGTTTCTTGACTAAATGTTCCACATGCCACTTAAATTCTCAGGTCAAATACTGCTGTGTTCTCCTCCCTCTATTTATCTGGTAAAGGAATGACTTTAAGACCTAATACCTTGACAAGTTTATTTCCCTCGACACCTAACAGATTTACCCACCGCGCCATAATTCACAGAGGTAAAACGGACCTGCCTCACTGCAACATGTGGTGCTCTGTAGAGTCACTTCAATTAAGAGCTAACAGCACACATTCTTGTTTTTAGTAGGGTTGTTCCGATCATGTTTTTTTGCTCCCGATCCGGTCGTTTTAGTTTGAGTATCTGCCGAGCCCGATATTTCCTGATCTGATTGCTTTTTTTTGCTCCCGATTCAATTCCAATCATTGCCGATAATTGTCCCCGATCATATACATTTTGGCAATGCATTAAGAAAAAAATGAATAAAACTCAGACGAGTATATACATTCAACATACAGTACATAAGTACTGTATTTATTATGACAATAAATCCTCAAGATGGCATTTACATTATTAACATTCTTTCTGTGAGAGGGATCCACGGATAGAAAGACTTGTGACTTTGTATATTGTGACTAAATATTGCCATCTAGTGTATTTGTTGAGCTTTCAGTAAATGATACTGTAGACATGCCCAAATGCATGATGGGAAGTCGAACCATGACTGAGCGTAGTGCTACCAGTTGATATATCTTCTCTTCGTTGGAAAATAACATAAGTAGAGGTGGGAATCTTTGGGCACCTAACGATTCGATTACAATTCAGAGGCTACAATTCGATTATTAATCGATTATTGATGACACCCCCCCCCCCCCCCCCCCGCTATTAGCTGCTAATGTTTTGTACATTAATTACAAAAACTTTAAAAAATAAATAAATAAAAAGCCTTGCAGGCTTAAATAAACGACTATTTCAGTATCAAGTTAAGTTAAAAACAATAAATAATATACTCAAATCCCCATTCTGTATCAGCAGCTTTAAACTACATTCAATTAATTTAATGTTGTCAATCAACCGTTAAAGTTGTTAAAATTGCTCCTGTTAATCCATAATTTCCTTTTTGTCTACTTTCGACATGTGAAAGTTTTAAAACTATTTTAAAGATAGATTCAAGTCAATATTTTACCGATTTAGGAGTGTTTTAGATAAAAAGTTAATTAGTTTCACTTGGAAGGTTCGCTACAACAGCCTTGCAGGGAAGTCTACTGCTTTAAGATGGCAGCCGTTTACTAACGCCCGCATCTAGCTTTCTCTCCATGTGCTGCTATCGCCACAGAGTCTATTCTACATCTAGTCCTATATAAATATATCTACCTTAACATTATGTATTGTGGACGTTCTTTGTAGCAGCTTTCGGCAGCAGTCAGGTATGTTTTTTTTTTTTTTTTTTTATCTCGCGGCATGAGTTGAGCTAGAGCCCTGAGTTGAGCATTGGCATTACCCGAGGGGCCGGGTAATGACAAGCATGATGTTTAGCTACTCTCGTTCCGTTCCTCATTGCGTCCCGAAGACCGTGCGGTGCCCTGAGTGTTTTTTACTTCCGCTTTACTTGACATATTTCAATAATCGGAATTTGGATGTTTGTGAATTGTTCTCGAATCTTCCACGGCCGAATCGCGAATAATCTAAGAATCGGAAATTTCGCACACCTCTAAACATAAGGTGTTAAGAAAAAGATCAATTGCTACCTTGCATCCCCACATTGCTTCCCGTGATATTTCTAATAGTAAAGAGAGGGATTGTAAGGCTTTAGTCAATTAAAAAAAGGCTCCAAAGGCTGCCAAAATTCACTCTACTCATTTTACGCTGCCTTTTATCTCTCTATATAGGTAAAACGGCACCACTACACATTGAGCGCGACAATGCGTGAGTGGGTCGTGCAGCGCATGCATTATTGCGTTAAATATTTTAACGTGATACATTTTTTAAAAAATTAATTACCGCCGTTATCGGGATAAATTTGATAAAATATGATTCTAATTCACATAATAATGCCATTTAAAACTTTTTTTCTCGTGTCATATGCTCTTTAAGCCTAAACTAAAGACTTTGGATGAGTGTAACATTATGTTTGTAACGATAAATACAATTAGAAAACGGTTTAATTAAAAATATATATATTAATAAAAGGCATGGCCGATATTTTTTTGTCGATTCCGATACTTTGAAAATGACGTGATCGGATCCCGATCGATCGGGTCCGGATCTCTAGTTTTTAGTGTTATTTGTTGCCTTAACATTACAAAAGGGAGAATTTCGTGGATAAGTATTTTCCCTTGACTCATTTGGGGTTCCGAGACGAAGTGTCTCATCTTTATACAGCATATCATTACACTATAAGTCGACTTTGATCGAATATGTTTACAACTGTATGTCGCAAAGCAACCACACCAATTTGATCAATGAGCGTTAGTAAATACTTTTTGAAAAAAACACATCCTGTAATTTCTAGCAAATGAAAACAGATGACTTTGAAATCGTTACAAAAAGGCTAATCAGAGCAATATCCTCTGAAGTGAAATCAAAGTTGCACAAGGAAGCGTCCCTTGGCAGATGAATGGAGAAAGGAAATTGCAGCGCGTGCTACATTCGTTTTATCCCTCCCCTATACCAAAGTTTGCGATAACATCAGAAAGATAAAGTGGCTCACGGGTTGTGATGCAGGAAAAATGGAAGGAAGATACAGAAAGAGATTAAAGGAGAGTTAGAGAAAAGGAAGATTGGACAGCGTTGATAGAAGTGACTGAGCAGATCAGCAGACAAAAGGGTGAATGCAAAAGATGCAGGAAAAGGATGAGGAATCATCCGGATAGAGAGGATAATATCTAAGGCTGTCAAGTTGACAGGTTGTCCCGAACAGGCTGGAGGGAAATTGCTCAACATTTGAGCAGGGGTTTCTCTCAAGGGGCAGCAGTCTCGCCAGTCCCTGATGTAGTGCAGGGACAGAGAAATAGACAGGATGGCGGCAAATGCTCCATGATAAATGGAGGAGGAGAAAGCTAAAAAAAAGTCCAGCTCGGATTGTACAATCATGTCAACAAAACGGGTGTGACAATATATCAAAAAAGGTGATATATCGCGATATCTTGTAGCGCAAAAAGTTACTGACATGCTCCCTACAAGAATCCATATAAGACATACTCGACTTATGCGATTTCGACTTTACGACGCCAGATTCTCGTCCGCAATTTTTTTTCCACATAAACAGTACTGTTTTCCGAAATTTCCGGGTTCGCGGTGAGTCAGCAACCAGCACACTTTTGCTCAATAGACTATGTTTATTGATTTTAGAAAATGCAGAATAAATGAGATTTATTGATTACAATCCCACAAGAGCAAGCAACAAGTATAACAAATAGTAACGATGACGTTAGATCTAGTTTGTCAATCCCAGAATCCCCGCATTACCGTTACAGCACAACAAAATGTTCCTTAACAATGAAAATCGCTTACCGTTGACAAATGAGCGGGGAGCCAACGCTCCGGCAAAGGAACAAAGCCGAGCGACCCGTACGTAATCCTCTGGCAGACTTCGGGGGGGTGGCTTGGGGAATCTCCCGACTCTTATAGGCACGTCTGAGGCGGGGACGCGGGTGGCCACTCCTCGCCCCCACGAAAACGCACCACTCGTGAGACCCCCCCCCACCCAGTTGAGGCTCCCAGCAGTTAAAGAAGGTTTATTTATCTTGTGAGATTCCTTCCTAACTATGGAACCCAAGCGCGTACTATGGTGCAAAACCAGTTGTTACAATCTAGGTCACAGAGGCAATCATACATCACAAAGGCATAATGTGCTAATGTTAAGGCATCACATAATATTTTCTCCCATCAAATACCTTATTGTACTTCACAGTATCTTACTTTTTACATTACTTTATTAATATGTAGGGCTGTCAAATTTATCGCGTTAACAGGCAGTAATTAATTTTTTAAATCAATCACATTAAAATATTTAACGCGTGGAACGACCCACTCTTGCATTGCCCTAAACAGACTACAATAGCGCAGTTTTTTGTATATTTAGAGCTAAGAGGCAGAGACAAGCAAGTGGAGTGGACACGGGTATTCTTTGGGGCCGCGCCATTTATTGGCATAAGCTTTGGCATCTCTTCCACAACAATTATAACTATTGTGGTGAACGACCTGGGAAAGAATGACAGGAGATCTTTTTCTTAACACTCTGTATTGAACACAACGTAGAGAAGATATACCATTTGCAGCCACCACTGACAGTCATGGTTGCCCAACTTCCCATCATGCAGTTGGGCGGAACAGGTAAGTCGCTACAGTATCATTTACTGAAAACACAACAAAAATAATAATCCTATCTCTCCAAAAAAATAAAAGCGCTCAATACAAAGAGAACTGGCATTCCCAGTCAAAATAGCTATGCAAAATAATACTCAGACTTTGGTCAAACTCTATTCAAATATTTCGTTTAGCTCAACAAATACAATAGATGGCAATATTTAGTCACAATATACAAACAACTATTCAAATATTTCGTGTAGCTCAACAAATACAATAGATGACAATATTTAGTCTCAATATACAAACAATCAGAGGTCTTGTACGTTGTGAAGTCAACACTCAAATGAACGTACCAGGAAACTACGGCGTCAGTCGAGGGGCAAAACGCACTAGAAAAACTTCGGTAGATCCTAATTAATTTAAAACTCGCCCTTGATACTTTGTGATGTATTTCAATCACTACCTTCCACAATGGCGAGCTATTAGTTTATTTTTTTGATTGAAAATTTTATTAAAACGAAAACATACAGAGGGGTTTTAATACAAAATTACTATAACTTGTACTCACATTTATCTTTTAAGAATTACAAGTCTTTCTATCCATGGATCCTTTTCACAGAAAGAATGTTAATGACATCTTGTGGATTTATTGTTATAATTAACAAATACAGGACTTATGTACAGTATGTTGAATGTATATATCAGTCTTGTCTTGTCTTTCCATTTCAACAATAATTTACAGAAAAGTATGGCATATTTTAGATGGTTTGAATTAAGACTAATTTTTAAGCTGTGATTTACTCGATTAAAAATTTTAATCGTTTGACACCCCTATTAGTACGACATGTAGGGCTTTAGCTATCGAATATTTTAGTAATCGAATATTCGACTGAAAAATCGGATTAAACATTTTTTATAGGTAAAGCGATTATGAATATACATGCGAAATCAAAACATTTCACCTAATATTGAACCATTTTCAGACTATTAATGTCTTTATTTTCGATGTACATTGTTCAAAACAGCAATCAATTGCATCTCGGATGTGACTAGAAAAAAAAACAACAAATTCACGGCTTTCACTCAAAAAACTTCTAGATCTTATTAAAAAAAATAATTGTATTTCTTACCTAAAATGTCATTACGCTTGATGATAACACATCAAATAAAAGTTAGGTGTTTTTCCTATAAATAAACAGTACCTTATTGTAATTTCAAGTATCTTATTTTTACTTTATTAATATGAAATGTAGGGCTGCAGCTATCGAATATTTTAGTAATCGAATATTTGACTGAAAATTCTATCGAGCAATCGGATTAAACTTTTTTTTTTTAGATAAAGAGCAATTATGAATATACTAGTACTGTACATGAGGAAAATAAAACATTTCACCTAATACTGAACCATTTTCAGACTATTAATGTCTTTATTTTCGATGTACATTGTTGAAAGCAGCCAACAATTGCATCTCGGATGTGACTAGGAGGGGGAAAAAAAAAAAAAAAAATTCACGGCTTTCACTCAAAAAACTTCTAGATCTTATTAAAAATAATCGTATTTATTACCTAAAATGTCATTATGCTTGATAACACACATCAATTAAAAGTTAGGTTTTTTTCCTTATTGTACTTCCAAGTATCTTATTTTTACTTTATTAATAAGAAATGAAGGGCTGCAGCTATCGAATATTTTAGTAATCGAATATTTGACTGGAAATTCAATCGAGTAATCGGATTAAACTTTTTTTTTTTTTTTTTTTTAAGGTAAAGAGAAATTATGAATATACTAGTACATGAGAAAACAAAACATTTCACCTAATATTGAACCATTTTCAGACTATTAATATTTTTATTTTCGATGTACATTGTTGAAAGCAGCCAACAATTGCATCTCAGATGTGACTAGAAAAAAACAACAACAAATTCACTCAAAAAACTTCTAGATCTTACTAGAAAATAATTGTATTTCTTACCTAAAATGTCATTATGCTTGATAACACACATCAATTGAAAGTTAGGTGTTTTTCCTATAAATAAACAGTACCTTACTGTACTTCACAGTATCCTATTCTTTACTTCACTTTATTAATATGACATTTCGGGCTGCAGCTATCGAATATTTTAGTAATCGAATATTCGACTGAAAATTCTATCGAGTAATCGGATTAAACATTTTTTTTTTTTTTTTTTAGGGTAAAGAGCAATTTTGAATATACATGAGAAAACAAAACATTTCATCTAATGTTGAACAATTTTCAGACTAATAATGTCTTTATTTTCGATGTACATTATTGAGCGCAGCCAACAATTGCATCTCAGATGTGACTAGAAAAAACCCCCAACAAATTCATGGCTTTCTCTCAAAAAACTTCTAGATCTTATTAAAAAAAATAATCGTATTTCTTACCTAAAATGTCATTACGCTTGATAACACACATCAATTAAAGGTTAGTTTTTCCCATATGTTTCAATTTAATTTCCATTAGTGTCGAGCCATTTATAAATTCTAGTTGAGTTTTAAATTTGTCTAAATTGTAATTCCTGATAAGATTTTAAGAAAATAACTTAGTTTGAGCAATTTTCTAATTTCTGATGAAAAAACAAATTGAGCTTTTTGTAAAAGCATACATTTCAAACATAAGTTTGACTTTAACACAGCTATTTTTTGCTTTTGTGACATCCCTAACATCTGAATTATGTTTTCCTTCTACAAAATAACATAAACAACAAGACAAATAGAGCTTTTGATAGCAAAGTAACAATTTATTTACACATACCTAAACTATTGAACTGAGAGATGACGTCGTTGTGGCCGCGGCTCAATTGGCAGACGGGGTAAATTTTTCCCTCATCACCGCCTGTCTCATCAAGATGGATTTTTTTGAGTGTCTTTTGTGGTGACCACTGCCTCGTGGAGGAGTTCGCCTGGGGAACTTGTGTGGGGCATGTTGTGTTCCTGTTGGGGGAACTGATTTGGCTATGCGCGTTTCGGGCTGATTCGCGGGACACTGGAGGGTCGCGGGGGACGCGAGCACGGCGGCGCGGGTTCTGCTCGGCGAGCAGCACGGACTCAATGGCATCGTCCGCTGCACTGGGGGTCCCAGTCGTTCTGCTCGGTTGTCCAACGCCTGACATCCTGGACGTCCTCCTGGTCATCGCACTTGGTCGTTCGTCGCCTGGTGTCCCGGACGTCCTCGTGGTCGTTCATTCGGCCGTCTTCCGCTTGCATCCTGGCCGTGCGGCCCAGCCGTTCATTCTGTTGAATCGGGGTTCGGGTCTTACCAAATGCGCTACTGCCCTCCAGTGGCCAATTTTATTGCTTTAAAATGCATTTTCAGCATTGTGCTTTGGAGCTCAGTTGCATCAGAACCTAGAGATGTCTCTTGTGGAAAAAAACATAAAAGACGTACAAATACGTTTTTGGGACACTGAAACAATTAAAAATAGAACGTATTTATATGTTTTTGGGAGCAAATAAGTTAAGTTTTCCACCTCAACTCGAAGATATATAAAAAAAAAAAGCTGTAAAATCAACAACAACACACACACTGACTTCAAGCGAAACTCCAAATAATGTGATGCGGCTGCTGCAAAATATATGAACTGAATTTCTAAATTGCCAGTTCACCCCAAGTAAATAACTTATTTTTTTTATGCAATTTACTTCCTGAATTCTTACAACACTCATGAGACTTTACTGTATGACTGACAGTTCAAAATAATGACTCCAGCCGAGTGCTTGTGACTCAATTAGAGTTCAATAGGCTGCGATTCTGTCATTGCTATGAACATATTTGAAAGACCTTCCCAGCACTGAGCTTTAGCGATAAGTCAGCGTCTTACTGCAAAACACAGTTAAAGAAGTATTCCTTTCCCCTGATGTTTGGCTGTCCCAGTGCTCTTATTTTACTGCTCTTGCAACCTGTGAATCTTTTTATCCCCTCACCGTTTTGTGCTGAATCGCTGGCTCTGCTACCCTGCTGGGACGGATGCGGACTGTTTAAAGCTTCTCTGGAGTCAGACGCTCCCTCATAACTTGCCTTAATGTGAAGAAAAATGGCTCGTATTATAGTGAAGGTTGACTTTAACATTGTTTTGTGATGGCTCGAAACAAGAATGAAGCACTGAAGCTTCCAGTGTTACATTCCACAGAGACTGACAAAGAGGCAGTCTGATTGACACAAAGAGGATATGAATTGAAACACTCAAGAGTTGAAAAACATTGCTGAAATGTATATTCATTGCGCATTTAACCAGTATTATCTTTAAGATTTAACAGCGTATGATGCTGGGAGAAACCACACACTGCTCATACAAACAAGTGATGAATTGTTCATCCACATATTTTAAGTCTCTGTAGGCTGCAAACAAAGGCTCAAGTTTCCCTTTCTCAGGCTATTTTGACCTTTGCTTGACCACTTGACCAAGACACTTCCTACGCCCCTTTTGTGATGGAGGGAAACGTTACGACTCTCTTGCTCATCACAGATCTTAGACCAATGAAGGTGATTGCGTAACTGGCTTCAAAACAAAGGTTAGACGTGGGGTTGTTCCGATCATGTTTTTTTGCTCCCGTTCCGATCCCGATCGTTTTAGTTTGAGTATCTGCCGATCCCGATGTTTCCCGATCCGATTGCTTTTTTTTTTTTTTTTTTGCTCCTGATTCAATTCCAATCATTCCCGATAATTTTTCCCGATCATATACATTTTGGCAATGCATTAAGAAAAAAAGGAATAAAACTTGGACGAATATATACATTCAACATACAGTACATAAGTACTGTATTTGTTTATTAAGACAATAAATCCTCAAGATGGCATTTGCATTATTAACATTCTTTCTGTGAGAGGGATCCACAGATAGAAAGACTTGTGACTATGTATATTGTGACTAAATATTGCCATCTAGTGTATTTTTTGAGCTTTCAGTAAATGATACTGTAGCCATTTAACTGTTCTGCCCAAATGCATGATGGGAAGTGCAACCATGACTGTGCGTAGTGGTACCAATTGATATATCTTCTCTGCGTTGGGAAATAACATGGGGTGTTAAGAAAAAGATCAATTACCACCTTTCTTCCCCACATTGCTTCCCACGATATTTCTAATCGTAGGGAGAGGGATTGTAAGGCTTTAGCCAATTTAAAAAAAAAAAAAAGGCTCCAAAGGCTGCCAAAATTCACTCTACTCATTTTACGCTGCCTTTTAGCTCTTTATATCGGTAAAACGGCGCCATTACAAATTGAACGCGACAATGCGTGAGTGGGTCGTGCAGCACATGCGTTAATTGCGTTAAATATTTTAACGTGATATATATATATTTCTTCCTTTTAATTACTGCCTTTATCGGGATACATTTGATAACCCTACCTTAAGCCTAAACTAAAGACTCTGGATGAGTGTAACATATTATGTCTGAAACGTTAAATACAATTAGAAAACTATTAAATTCAAAAATATATATATTAAAAAAAAAGGCATGTCCGATATTTTTTTGCCGAATCCGATACTTTGAAAATGACGTGATCGGACCCGATCGATCGGGATCAGGACATCTCTAGTTAGACCAGTACTTCTCAAATAGTGGGGTGAGCTATGCTGGGGATGGCGCATGTGACCTCGGGAAAGATACCTTTAGGGCTGCAGCTATCGAATATTTTTGTAGTCGATTAATCGACGGACTAGTTAGTTTGAATAATCAAGTAATCAGATAAGGAACATGAAAAATTAAAATACCTGAGCTAAGCCTCAAACGGTATAATTTTTTTTTTTTTTTTAATTGAGGATCTATGTGCAACAAAAGAACAATTGGCTTATTTACATAGAAAAAGTCCACTAGCTTAAATGCTATAAAATGCTAGTTTTTTTTTTTTAACAATGCTCTTAACAAATGGTCCAGACACATTCCCACAAAAAAATGGTAAAATACAGGGTGACCCAAAAAAAAAGTTTACACTCAGTTGACTGCTTGTTTAAAGGCCATTGAAACATATCTAAATAGGTTGTCATGCTTAAGTGATTCATTAAGGTCACTCAATGCAGCTGGTAATCTCTCGTCTCTACAATTCCTGTGCTTCTGCTGAAAATGAAGAAAACTTTAGCTGTACCTGAATTGCTGCGTGCCGGTCTGACACCTACTGAGATTGCAGCAAATCTGAGAATATCCAGATGTGCAGTCTACAAAGTTAAAAAGAAGCTGAAAGATACTGGAACAGCCACACGAAAACCTGGGTCTGGAAGTGCCGATCTGTGCGGACCAAAAAGTTGATTGACAAGGTGATATGTGGCCACCCCAGAGTCCAGATCTCAATCCCCTGGATTATAGCATATGGGCAACTGTGGAGGACAGTGCCTGTAAGAAGCCACAAACTTCTTTGGCAGCCTCGGAGAGGTCCATTGTTAGATCTTGGGAAAAGATGACAGCATCCTACATAAAGAAGACCTGTCAAGCGTTCCGCAGGCGCCGGGAGGCTGCTGCGACACTAAAGGGAGGACACATTGAAAAATAGTGTACTGTACATGTTCTTTACAATAATGTATAATTTGTGATTAAATTCTAATTCTAAGATGAATAAACATGTTATTTAAGTTGTATTATGGCAGTGTAAACTTTTTTTTGGGTCACCCTGTATATCTATAAACCAAATTATGAATGCATTAAAAAACATTAGCTCAAACAAAAGCTTACGTTGGCCTTATGTGGGAGCGGTTGGATTCAGCCATGTGAAAAGAGGCACACCAGAGGGCAGTGTATCCACCCTAATCAATAAAACAAAATGCAAACAAACACTTTCAAAATAAACCATTACAATGTCACTATAATTAAACGAATACTCGAAGCAACAAAATTTAATTCGAGTATTTTTTTTTCTAATCGAATACTCGAGTTAATCGATTAATCGTTGCAGCACTACATACCTTTTGCCGTACTACAATAAAGTGTAATTGCACATCCACTCAGTGGGTGGCAGTGACGCTCTCATTTTCAGAGTTCGTGCAGTATTTTTGAACGGAACAAAAGCACACAGTAAAGAGGACTGGAGATATGAAGAGCTAAGATGAGGAAATATGACAAAGCGTATGTAAGCTTTTGGCTTTGACTTTTAATACAGTGGGACATGAGGAAACACCAGTCTGTTTACTGTATCTAAAAATGTTCACAGCGGATTCCAAATCGATTACGGGGTCACTTAAAGACATTAGACCCCAATCACATGAATGCGCATTAATCCTCAATATTTTAGTGATTTTATTAAATTTTATTTTTCAGTATCATATGGTCAAAAAATGTACGCTAAGTGTGTTCATATAGTTTGGATGTGACGTTTTTTTTTTTTTTTTTACATTTTTTTTAAATTCAGACAAATTGCTAGAGGGGAAATATTACAGCCGCAAGCCTGTGCGCACATGTGTTGCTTGTGAAGCATCCACAGAGGCAACACCTGGAATAACCTTTTTTGTATTGTGTACAGACTCAAACTGACACACACGGTGAATGAGAAACTCCTATGTGGAAGATCAATTTCCTTCCTGGTGCTTTACGGCAATCGTCTTGTTGTCATTCAAATAAGATTCCTGGTGTCATGAAACTTGAAGTGTGTGTTGAAATTGATCTCTTTAGCACTGGCTTAGCTTTTTGTTGTCTTAAGAAAGGCTAACATGAGAGGAATGTGCTACAGTTAAGTGCAAAAGGATATATTTTTCTCTTTCTCCTTCTTTGTCTTGCTGCTAAATCTGTTCAACTAAAATTAGAAACACTGTTTATCCATTTCTTTGGAGGCTCCAAGGGCGTAGGATTGGTCTCAACATTGGTAGGGACCATATGGCATAACCTGCATGTACTTTTTGCTGGGGACTGGACATTTATAATGATCAATGCAAAATAGATCTGTATTGACTCATACTCAATTTTAATGTGTATTGGGTCAACCTACATTGTTCAATTCAAACCTTTGTTTTCAAAAACTATTAAAGAAACATTCTGAAAACTTCCAGAAAAAAAATGTCCGGATTTAATGAGCAAATTTAAATAGCATTATTTGAAAATTACTATCATATTAACATACAAAATAAATACAAGCTTATCAATCATCTCTTAACTGTCCAGGAATTTAAAAAAATAATAAACATTTGTCTTAAGACCACTCAACATTGTCTGAATAAAGAAATAAATATAACTGAAAAAACTCTTTATGTCAGGGAATAACCATCCTTCAGGTAGAACACTACAGCTTTTGTCAACAAGCACAGCCAAACTCAACAAAAAATGAAAGCTCCAGTGGGCTGCATTAAGACCACATAAATAAAATAAAAATTTAAATTGGGGAGAATGGGTTGAACCTCGGTTCACTACATTTCTCACAGTTAATTTAACGTTAACAGGAGAAAACGCATAGAGGAGGACACTTCTCTCTGAGCAGCTTCCTACTCAAGTTTTGCAAGTTCACACAGTTTAAGGTTATGCTAACTCTGATGCAGGTCAGACTTTCAGTAGCAAAATTATTGGTGTGTTCCCCACTTCCACAACATTGACATCTTTTTACATTTCTTACAGTGGCTTCTGTTGGGGAAAAAAAAAAAAAAAAACATCTTCAATCCCTAATACCTCGAAAATCTAATGTGTGTGTTGGGGGGGTCAAGTCATCAGCCAATCAAATGTGCGTTTAGGAGTTAAATTTTTTTTTTTTTTTTTTTTAAATGGACCGGCACATTCAGCTAGTAAAAAGAGGTACAAGTAAGTCTGAACAATAATGAAAATAATTCACTTAATAATGGTGGGGTCAATTTCAACAACTAAAACATATAGGAAGACAACCTAAAAGACCTATGTATAACTGAAGTCGTTATATAACACAAATAAGGTTGCTTAAAAGTTGGTGGGGACAATTTGAGCATCCCGAAAAGTTGGCAGTGTTTTATCCCTATCGTCCCTAAGCAAACCTATGCCCTTGGGAGGCTCAAAAACAATAGCTACCAGTGTTGTCACGGATTACTTAAAAAAGTAATTTAATTACTGATTACTGATTATACCTCAAAGTAATCTAGTTACTTTACTGATTACTTTATTATCCAAGTAACTAAGTTACTTTAAAAGTAACGTATCAATTACTTTTTACCAATTCTCCTTTTGCTGCCTTAACATAAAAATAACAGAAAAATGTCATCGCGTGTAATTGAGGTTTTTCACATAAGGCTTAATCTTTGAGTAAGCGGGGGTTTAATTAGTCGATGGAGTTGATTTCAACCACCATTGACTCGCCCTAGCTTAGCCATTCCGAAGCCCTAAAACTAACAAATAACTGCCAAACTGCACAAAATTTGTTTAAAGTCCAACGACTAATTAAATCCCCTCTAACTCCAAAATGAAGCCTAACGTAAAAAATTCTGAACTTCCCCTTTGAAATAAAGAACTAGCTGTTAAAATGTTGTCTATAAAAGTTGTAAAGCAATAAAACAACAAAAATTAATGAAATGAACAAAAATCCTACAACGTAGTTTTCATAATGAGTCCAAATCATTTTTTGAACAGATCATGTGACTAACACCTTGGAGACTTTGCTTTGTTTAGCCAAAACTACACCAGAGGAGGCAAGATGGATATTTAGAATTTCTTTAAACCTAAGCTTTCAAACGCTAACAACAACAACTTGAACAGTTGATTGAACTCGAACAGTGTCAAGATGTGTACATATAGACAGTATTGGACAAAAGTTTGGAGACACCTCAAATGTGGATACTTTGAAGAATGTAGAATACAAAACCTGTTTTCAGTTATTTCACTTTTTTTTTTTTGCCATTCCACATGTTCGTTCATAGTTTTGATGTCTTCAGTGAGAATTTACAATAGCAGTGAAAATAGATAAAACGCAAAAATTATGAAGTGTGTCCAAACTTTTGACTTTCATTTCAGTCTTCAACATGCTTCTCCCCCTAGTCCAACAAATGTAAAACTCCGCCTATGATTACAAACTAACTAGAAAATGTACATAATTACACATTTTATAAAGGCTAGTTGCTGGCTGTCTCGTCACTTGTTGTCTTGTTTTGAGTTTTTTTCGGTCGACTGTCTTTATGAGCCAGCGCAGTTTGCAACGCACGGAGATATTTTTGTCATCTTTACTGGACGGATATGTGAAGTAATGGCTGTATGTCCAGTGAGCAAATGCAGTCGTTTGTTGTATCTCTCCGGCTCCTTTACAGTTAGCATCCTGATAGGTAGCCAGGCTATGTGGCACAGTGGCAGACAGCGCGCACACAGCATGTTAATGCACGTGACCAGTTTTTTTTCTGATGAGAAAACGTGAGATGTGATGTCACTCCCAAACTCGAGCAGTATTTTCTATTCAAATGCTCTTCGTACGTGACTACAGTATTCTTCATTCTACATACAGTATGAGGCAACAACAAAATAGTAACGCACAGGCACTGAGGAAACGAACTTTAATCAGATTACTGGCTTGGAAAAATGAACGCGTTAGATTGCTCGTTACTGAAAGAAAGTAATCACATTACAGTAACGCGTTACTGACAACACTGATAGCTACTTAACACTTGCATCAGTCATTGCTTTTCACGGACATCAATATTTACTTGGAAGGGATCAAAAATGTCATTTAATAAAAACATTCGCCAAGAATTTGTTGTAGTTCGTCAAAACGATCAATTTTAGTTACAAACAGAGCTCTTATGGTAAAGTTATAAAACAGAGTTCAAACAACCTAAAGATGTGGATAATTTGTCCCCACGCGCACCATCTCTCAATACTGAAACATCCAACACTTCAGTCATCCCAAGGGGGCTGTAAATATTTTTTCTTGGCCTTTCCTTCAATATAGATGAGTAAGAGTGCAAGGTCAAGTGTGCTCTTGTGTGGTCTAGCTCCAAATAACAAATCTATCAAAACACTCACAGTAGCGCCATATTAAAAAAAACAAACAAAAAAAAAACATGATGTTTACAGTAAAATGTACTCTTGCATAAAAAATGTAAATGTAAAATGCACTTCTTCTGTTTGGTGCTCCTTATCGTGACACTCAAAAGGACACATTCCACACATTTGTCATTGAAACACATTCCGTGACTGAAAAAGAAACTTGACGGGATGATGAATGCGCAGACTTTCCAAGAAAAGAAAGTCAATGTGCGACAAAGATGAAGTTAGGCATATGACAAACATCTATATATATAGAGTAAATTATGCTTCGAGTTTACTAAAAGAGCACCACAGTCCAAGTTTATCTTCTTGTGGTAAGTTGCTAGAACTAACAGAGGTGGCGCTTCGTTCACCTGCGCGCCACATGTGTATTGGTCCCATGCAAAAAACGCCATCGTCATCATTAAAGGCGAGGGTGAAGGGGATCGTTAAGTCATTATTTATGTGCTTTCTGCTGTTTTTTTATCGCCTCCAGACATAGTCACCATGCAGACACACGCTTATAAGAATAGCACAATTGTATGAACCACCCAAGGCGTTCGGGCTAATAGAAGAAAGTGCAGACATTGACAGTCTAGGGCATTTGTAAAGTTGCCAAAAGAGTGCTGTAAAAATAGTTTTGTTCACGTGGAGTCGCTCACTTGTTGCACAAAGGCCCTCCAGTCTTTTTACTGATGAAATCTATAGCACTGGAGTACCTTGCCTTTAAGTATTAGTTGAAGGGAAATGTAAATGTTTCTGATGATGGACAGTATGATATCTTACTGCTCTGCTATGTTTTATGCTATGATAGGTCTATATTAGGCATGTGTTGGTATCATATTCTGACAGTATGTTAACCTTCAGCCAAAATATCACGGTATTGCAATTACAGCTCTAAAACGTGTTTGAGATATGTGGGTTTAAAAGAAAAAGAAAAAAAAAATTTCCATTGAACAGGATTTTTATTTTTCAAAACATATTAGCAAATTGGAGCATAGGTGTAATTTTAAGTTAAAATAAATACCAAAAACTAACTGAAATATTCTAAATTTTAAAAAAATGTCCTTCAGGTGAGCCTAAACACACAGCTCAACACTTTTCCCATCAGAACAAAAATAATTGAAT
This sequence comes from Corythoichthys intestinalis, assembly GCF_030265065.1. Taxonomy (NCBI): domain Eukaryota; kingdom Metazoa; phylum Chordata; class Actinopteri; order Syngnathiformes; family Syngnathidae; genus Corythoichthys; species Corythoichthys intestinalis. Next base: position 8,168,598 of record NC_080414.1, on the reverse strand, counting down.
TATTTTCCATAAAAAGCACGTGTGTATGACTCGTATCATGTTTACATTATGCACACTTTCTCAACACAGTTGCCAGAGAGAGAAAAAACACGTTTTACCATCACTAGACACACTAAACATGCTGGAGTTCATTCTCATAGCTGGTGGGAAACATTTATGATAGTGTTTACTAACTTTTAATTTTGTATAAATTAGGGCTGTCAAACGATTAAAATTTTTAATCGAGGTAATTACAGCTTAAAAATAACCGTAATTAATCACAATTCAAACCATCTTTAAAATATGCCATATTTTTCTGTAAATTATTGTTGGAATGGAAAGATAAGACACAAGATGGATATATACATTCAACATACGGTACATAAGTACTGTATTTGTTTATTAGAACAATAAATCAACAAGATGGCCTTAACATTATTAACACTGTTAAAGCGATCCATGGATAGAAAGACTTGTAGTTCTTAAAAGATAAATGTTAGTACAAGTTATAGAAATTTTAGATTAAAACCCCTCTTAATGTTTTCGTTTTAATAGAATTTGTAAAAATTTCAATCAAAAAATAAACTAGTAGCCCGCCATTGTTGATGTCAATAATTACACAATGCTCATAGGTGCTTAAGCCCATAAAATCAGTCGCACCCAAGCGCCAACAGAGGGCGACAAAACTCCAAAAAATACAAGTAACAAGTGTACATTGCACTCTGCTGTCAATTTAATCTGTTTGAGCGGGGCATGTGCGTTAATTGTGTCAAATTTTTAATGTGATTAATTTAAAAAATTAATTACCGCCCGTTAACGCGATAATTTTGACAGCCTTAGTATAAATGCGAAATCATATTGGAGGTATTGCCTCCCCTGCAGCTACCCTCCGCACTAAGGTTGTGCCATCTTAGGCACCTTCGATTCGATTACGATTCAGGGTGCTATGATTCGATTACTGAACGATGATCAGGGTATGATAATGATCGCAGTTATCACGATCATCACGATTATCGACGCATCATACTTTACTAATTAATAAAGTAGCCAAACAAATTTATGCCCATTATTTATTTAAAATATCCTAATGATTCAACAGGAACAATGGAAACATGCCTATACAACAAAAAGCTGCTCTTAAGCTGCTTATTTATTAATTTTTTTACAAGAAAGTGCAAAAAAATTAACCATTTTAAAGGCAGTACTTATTTCTCTCAACAATAAAATAAAATTTACACAGGTGGAATGAATTCCACATTTTCTGGAAACAAAGTTTCTTTAGGAAAAAAAGACATCTTTTAACCAACATACTTTGTTTTCACAGATTTCTGTACTATTTCGCATGTTTTTAGTGTTACCACTGTACTTAATCATGGTTTTATACATTCTTCATATAAAATACACATTAGGGAATTAGCTAATTAGCTTAGCGCTCGGCGCTAACCCTTAACATCTCAAAAACAGCAACAATAAAGGCTAAACAGTACAAGAGGGTTCGTCTACTCACCTCTTATAGACGCACACGGGTCAGAAAGACTCTTAGTTCTTAAAAGATAAATGTTACTATGAATTTTAATAATCTTAAGAGGGGTTTGAATATCAAAGTTGAAAACGAAAATGTCAACAACAATGGCGACATTAGGTCGCCATTGTTGTTGACACAAAGGAGTGACGTCACTGCACAGTGCTGCTGTACTTCCGCAGTGTCACTCGTTAGCTACATAAACATGTCGTTGGCATTGATACCACTAACAACGAAGGGATATACAAACTGTCAAATCGCAGAAAGTCAATACAAGCCACCTAGGATCTGTTTAAAGACACTGCTGATGAGCTGGAACTGGATGCAGGTACGACGTTGGAAGCTCATCTCACACCTCTAAACAATCTGGCCAGCAGCAGAATGTGACAAAATCATGCCAGTGGTCATACTAGCTTCACTTGCTAACTAGCACAACTTTTCTACCAGCCCAGGCCAAATGCGTCATCACCCTCTGCATGCATTGCACGCGTAAAACATGGCACTCTCCGTAGGTCAAAAAATGTATAAATATTATAGATTTTTAAATTTAATGGCAATAATGTGTTTGTAATAACATATTTTAATAAAAGAGAACAATTGTGGCTTATTTGAGCCTCCTAGTCTTGAAGTCCGAGAATCCCTTTAATAAAGACAGCATTTTTCCACGTTATTCTTGTTTGAAAATAATTCACATTATAAAGGCGGCATGGTGGGACAGTAACATGTTTAAAACTTTTGTTTGGGGAAAAAAAAAAAAAAAAACTTCAGTGTGTGATTGGGACTCTGTATCAGCAGATTCTCAGGTATCAGGTGACTCTGACTCGGGTGCAAAAAATATGGGATCGAGACATCCCCAATATACATATCAAAGTGTAAACTATTACATATTGGTTTGTTTCCAAATTGGCACTTCTGACTTTTTAATGTATCAGTGCAAAAGATGACTCAATGGCTACCTATCATTTGGTTACTTGGAAATTGTTAACCTGTTTGTAAACTTGCATAACTACTAGGACTGGCACATGACTCAATTGATTTTGGCAGAACAAATTGGCCGGCTTGTTAGATACTACAAACATAGTAGAAAGGAAAATACTGCCAATATTTTGCAGTTGATGCAGAAATGCTTTCAGTGCTTGTTTTTTTTTTTCTGTAGGCTACATTTTAATAGCTTGCCAAAATGTGAGGGCATGCCAACATTTTATTATAGTTCCGAAATGGGCTCATGTGCATCTTTATACGGACAACCTGTACTTATATTCCTCTCTGTAGCTTTTCTCTCTTGGTTGGTCGACAACAAGCTGGTGTTCATGTGAGAGCATCTATTCATCTTAATTAGTACTCCTACAGCAATATACAGTGTATCACAAAAGTGAGTACACCCATCGCATTTCTGCAGATATTTATATTTTTTCATGGGACAACATTTGCCACGTTTACATGGAGCCAAATATTCCAATAACAATCGGAATATTTGTTCAAACCGAATAAATGTGTTCCATATAAACACCTCATTCGGAATGAACAGGCCCAAACCGAATGGAATTTCATTCCGATTCACAGGGGTGGAATATTCCTTTTCCCAAACCGATTAGAAGTAAAATTATATCATGTAAACAGGGAAGCGGAATGATGTCTGGTTGCGTTCTTTCTGCGCATGCTCCGTACTGACGTGGTGACGTCACTTGGTGACCTAAGTAACGTCACTTGCAACATGACTTCCAAGCACAGCGCACCTAATCGGAGTCCGGCGGAAAGATTGTATTTAATTCAAACTTTAAAAGAATTGAATATAATTGCTCGCTTAGACGGGCGTAAAACGAGGAACAGTGAACTATTTAAAAAAGTTCACGAGAGGTTACACGAAGCCGGAATAGACCGGAGCGTTGACCAGATTAAAAACCGGTGGAAAACCGGCTACTACAAGGCAAAAGAGCAAAACAGCAGAAGCGGATACGACCCCACAAACACAAGAAGTGGGTTAAAGTTAAAACAGCAGCACTCCGACGATCGATCTCCATGTTTTGCAACGTGATGCTTTGTTTTGATTAATCTGCGCATGTCAGACGGCAGTTGTCAAACGTCCTTTCGGAATAAAGGCAGTCACATGTAAACGCTGGATCGGAATAGATGAAGTGACATGTAAACAGCTGATCTGAAATTTCCATTCGGAATGATTTGAATCGGTATGAATAAAAGTCAGCATGTAAACGTGGCTATTGACAAAATGACACTTTGACACAATGAAAATGAGTCTGTGTGCAGCTTATATAATAGAGTTCATTTATTTTCCCCTCAAAATAACTCAAAATATAGCCATTTATAGCTAAACCCCTGACAACAAAAGTGAGTACACCCCTTAGAAAATACGTACATCCTTAAATGTCCAAATTGAGTTCTGCTTGTCATTTTCCCTCCAATATGTCATGTGACTCGTTACAGGAGTGCTGTCAGCATTGCTGGAGAGATTGAAGAGGTGAGGGGGTCAGCCTGTTAGTACTCAGTCCATACGCAGCACTTTATATCAAATTGGTGTGCATGGCTGTCACCCCAGGAGGAAGCCTCTTCTGAAGACTGTACACAAGAAAGCCCGCAAACAGTTTGCTGAAGACATGTAAACAAAGCACATGGATTACTGGAACCATGTCCTATGGTCTGATGAGACGGGCAGGCTTTCTAGTGTACAGTCAGTGTTGTTAATAACGGCGTTAGAATATGACGGCATTACTAACGGCGTTATTTTTTTCAGTAATGAGTAATCTAATGACTTTTCTCATCTTGGCAACGCTGTTACCGTTACTGAGGCGGGAAAGGCATGCGTTACTATGCGTTCCTAAGTTGGTTGAATAAAAAAAGTCTGAGAGAGACGGACTCACGGAGACAAGAGAGCAGAGCAGGAATGGGGAAGACGCCATTGCAAACGCGATTCTAGGTGGCTCCAATAATACCTGACTGTAGCCAATAGCCTACAAACTACGCCAGGGCCGGCCCAGCCTATACGCAGACTATGCAGCTGCTTAGGGCCCCTAACCACTAGGGGCCCCCAATCTGGCAATTGTTAAATTTATATTCTATTTTGTTTACTACAGTTTGCTTTATTTGACTTTTGTGAGTTTTGATACTTGATTACAAGCTTAAATAATAAAAGTTCTTCCTTAACTTCTTTCTTTCCTCTTTTAGAAAAAGGTTTGGCGCTATCCACTGTAAGTACTGACAATCATTTGGGGTGAAAAGTTTGAAGTATGCAGTGCAACAAAATCTGATTAATATACAAAATATGGACGTATGGCTTGGATTGCATGTATGGGTTTCACAGTACACTGTGACGAAATGGTGTGCCAAAAATATGGGCCCCTTTGCATTATTTTGCTTAGGGCCCCCAAATGGCCTGGCCCTGAACTACGCCCACATGATACGGTAGATATCACATATTATAGAACTAGATGCAAAAGACGTGGCTGCATTGGCAACATGTTTTAAGGACTACATGTGTTAGTAAACAGCCGCCATCTTAAAGCAGTAGACCTCTCAGGAAGGCTCTGATGTAGAGATACTTCCTAGCGAACCTAAGTAACTTTTTTTTTTTAAATCTAAAATGCTCCTAAATCGGCAAAATCATGACTTAAATCTATCTTTAGACAATGAAACAGTTTTAAAACTTACACATGTTGAAAGTAGACAGAAGGGAACTAATGCAATAACGGGAGCAATTTTATCAACTTTAACGGTTGATTCACAACTTTAAATGACTTCCACACATAGCAAAGGTTACTATCTAGTTATCGCAATACCCTTGTGTCTAGTTAAGTGGAGGGTAAAGAATTGGGCTAGGTCCAATTGTCCCCAAAACCCTTTAAACTTCACATTGTGTGACCTTTGTTTTTTTGTTTTTTTTTTTTGAGAAAAAAAACCATGAAAATTGTCACTAGTTACTTTGCCAAGTAACTAATTACTCTTACATTTAGGTAACTGAGTTACTAACGCAATTACTTTTTGGGAGAAGTAATTTGTAACTGTAATTAATTACTTTTTTAAAGTAAAATTAACAACTTTGTACAGTCTTCAGAAGAGGCTTCCTGCTGGGGTGACAGCCATGCACACCAATTTGATGTAGAGTGCGGCGTATGGTCTGAGCACTAACAGGCTGACCCCCCCCCACCTCTTCAATCTCTCCAGCAATGCTGACAGCACTCCTGTAACGAGTTACGTGACATTTTGGAGGGAAAATGACAAGCAGTACTCAATTTGGACATTTAGGGATGTACGTAGTTTCTAAGGGGTGTACTCACTTTTGTTGCCAGGCGTTTAGATATTAATGGCTATATTTTGAGGGGAAAATAAATCAACTCTATTATATAAGCTGCACACAGACTACTTTTCATTGTGTTAGTGTCATTTTGTCAGTGTTGTGCCATGAAAAGATATACTTAAATATCTGCAGAAACGCGAGGGGTGTACTCACTTTTGTGATACACTGTATTTCGTTCCTTTCGCGCTAAGGTTAAGCAGCAATAGGATCATGGGTTACAGTAGGATGAGTATCTTATCCTACATCCACAATCGGCATTTCCAGTAGCTTTGTGGGGATATATTTCCTGGTAGAACTGTCTTTACAGACAAAACCACTTGTTGTGCGGATAGGGCCTCAATCAATTTCACGACTTTTTTGTTTTTTTCACATGATGTGTTGCTACAGTGGTGTAATTTAGGTGGCAGGGCTGGAGGGGCGACTGGGGAAGGATGTAAGGTGGTTCAAATTTAATGAGGGAGCGTTTAGAATAGGCTAGTGTTGCCTCAACACACCATGGTGTTTCCTCTCCATTTATAAGAAGGGTATTGCTGTTTTTCCAGCTGTGGGTGACCATCTCTGATGTTCGCTCCAATGTATTTTTTCACCCGGTCCAGTTACTCTCCAAGACCACAGGCATTCACAGGATTGTGGACTTGTAAGGTGTGTATTTTCCATTCCTATATCCGTCTATTTTTCCATCTCATCTTCTTTAATCACTTCTATTTCCTCTCCGATGGCTCATTTTGTTCCTGCCGAACCTCTTTAAATACGTCTTGCCCTCCTCAACAATCTCTTCTTATCTTTTTCACTTCCTGAACCTCCTTCTCCCTTTGCTCTTCTTTGTCATTCTAAGCAACTCCGCATCAGTGATCTACCTCAAGTGACCCAAGACAAGCTTCTGGCCTTCAACCCTCTTTTTTTTTTTTTTTTTTTTTTTTTTTTTTTCATCAGATGAGAGTGAGACTGTAGGCCATTTATTCAGCTACTTCACTTAGTTGAGGCAAACAAGAATCGACAAAAAAAACCTTGGATTTTCTTTTTCTGTTTTTTTTTTTTTTTTTCCCTCCAATTGTTCACAAAAGAATTACTGAATTAAATGTTGAAACTGTCTTATTCTTTTTAATCCAATATTGTACTTTTGTTACTCAGTTCGGCTGTATTTTCTTTTTAATTCCATTATATAAAAATCTTGCGTTCGACACAGTCCAGTGTTGTTTTCGTCAAGGATGACTACAACGTAAATATTTCGTCAATGAACACTTTTTTTTCATGACCATGACGAGACGATAACGAGCTAAAAATGTGTTTTTGCAAGACTAAGAAACGAAATGGATGCCAGTTTTCGTCTGACGAGACGAAAATGCGCAATAGTTTCCGTCTCATGTAAACAATGTGTGACATTCATTGTGTAGTTAGTGTTGAAATTCGCCTCCCCAGACAAGCCGCACGCAAACGGCGACAGCTGAACAAAGTGCCGCTCTGCCGATGCTGCCTCCGCGCGCGGCAACCCCCCCTGGCCCCCCCTTAAAATCCGCTTATGCGTCTTAGCAACCTGTGACTAATGAGGACCTCAGTGCTCACAAAAGATATGCTGATTAGGGTCAGATGACCCTTCTCTGCTTACAAAAGTGATTTGTATCAGCTGATCCACCCTTGGTAGTTTAAGAGACAAATCTGAATTTTAAAAAAATGAATGAATAAATAAATAAAAAGGCCTCCAACACAAAAGCCTCAAGCACATTGACACATATCTCCGCACATGATGGAAGCGACATTTAAATACGCACAAGACTGTCCGAATACAGCTGACACACAAACTTGTAACACTAAGTCAAACAAGTGAGTAGGGGCGGGGGGGTCAGCACACAAAGAGGCTGTTCAACTCTTAGGGATATATTTGGGTCAAGTAGACAGCTGTGCATACACAAACACACATAAACACACAATGCACCCTGCACAGACGAGCTCATTGAGCAACACAGACGAGTGAAGAAACATCTGGTTTCGGACTCCAATGGAGCCCCCAGGGCATAAGTAACAACAAGAGAGGAGACCTCACATTAAATACTCTCAAGTATGCTTTGAACCCGTCCAGCGTTGTGGGAATATAACGACATCAAAATCAATACCTGCCTCATTTTAGAGAATATTTAATTCACTTGGCCAAAATCCAATTAGCTTTGTCTTGTTTGTATTGTTCTTGTGCGCACGTTGCATGAATATGCATTGAGGTGTGAGCGGGGAAAACTTTGGTTGTCTTTATTTTTAATTGGAGCAGCAAGAGGAGGTTGAGGCTAAACATAGAATGTTGAATGAATGTATTGCAGCTAAAAGTGATGCTATCCAGCTTTGATGTGGAGCCAGCTGAGGCGTCACGAAATAGCTCAGTGGTTCACGGCAGATTTAGCCCGAAGCTTAAATTAGACCTGTCCCGGCGATATACGCAGGCTTTACTGTCTTCTGTGACACTTAGTCACTCGGGGGAACTTGTTGGATCTGGTATTGTTGGCTAGGTACAGTTGCACATGTGCTAAGAACCCATTGTGCACTAGTTTGTGTGCACAGTGTGTCCTTGAATATAAAATGTGCAAATACTGTTTCCACGGTTTCTTGAAAAAGTAACTTAACTACAGTGATCCCTCGCTACTTCGCGCCCTCAGTCCATCGCGGATCTTTTTTCAATTAAAAAAAATTAATAAATACAGATGAGCTGTCCCAAGCCGATCGCAACCTCTCCATCCCATCCCTTCCTTTCCGTGCTCTTTGTTGGTCAGGCAGTGCGCTGGAGTTGCTTAGTAAAGTTAACGATGATTGACAGACGTTTGGGTTTGAACTTCAAAGCGCTGCATGCGTCAATCATAGTTTAACTTGTTAGACAGTTGCTGTGGCAACTCATTGTGTGTAAGTGAGCAGCATGAGCGGATTTGAGTGGACTCACTCAACGAAGCATTTTTCTACTGTATTCTTGTCCAAAAATAATTCGCTGGGACTGTAACATTTTTTAAAACATCATAATTATTATATTTGAAGTGCTTAAAAAAGAATTTAGTCAGGATCAATAACAATATTTAACATATCATGTAAGTTTTTGTCCAAAATAGCAACTTACATTTTTTTCAACAGCTAATAAATCACTCAATTTTCACATTAGAAACTTAATACCTGAAGAAAACATGCAGAATCAATTATAGATAATTTATAAATAGATTATTAATAAATTCTATATGCAACCACAACTTATTATAGAATAGAATAGCCCTTTATTGTCATTATACAGTTGTATGGTTACTTATATAGTTGTAGTGAACGAGGCTAGCGGCCACCTGACGTAAAGAGCTTTTCTGGTGAAAATTATTGTGAATATATGCTTAAATCCCCGAATTCTTCATAGATATGGATAGAAAACATTCTTGATTCTTGGTTAAAAGCAAAGAAACCGTACAGTTAGCATTTATTTTAAGTAAATATGTCGAAGTACAATGCTAATCTGTTAGCGAATGAGGCTAGCGGCCGCCTGACGTAGACGGAGCTTTTCTTGCAAAAATTCTTGTGAAGAAATGCTTAAATCCCTGAATTCTTCATAGATATGCAGTATATGGACGTAAAACGGTCTCGATTCTTGGTTAAAAGCAAAAAAAAGTGCAGTTTATTTCACGTAAATATGTCGAAGTATAATGCTACTCTGTTAGTGAATGAGGGTAGTGGCTGCCTGACGTGAACAGAGCTTTTCTGGAAAAAAATATTGTAAATAAATGCTCAGATCCCCGAATTCTTCATCGATATGCACTTAAAACAGCCTCGATTCTTGATTAAAAGCAAAAAAAAAAAAAAAAACGAGCAGATAGCGTTTATTTTACCTAAATATGGCAAACTATGATGCCAATGGATGCATGGTATGAAAAATATAATAATTACCTTGAATCCTCGAACGAATCACTCCTGAGATGATCCTTCCTGCTTGTATATGGTACAGCTTTCGTACTTTTTCAAAAATCCAAGCTTAAATCCGGCTTGGACATGAGGTTGTGCTGTCTTCTAATGACTATTACTAAAGCTCAGCCCCCTATGGTAAGGTGTGACGCAAAGAATGACGAAGTGTCAGGTCAATAGTTTTGAAGTCAATGATGCACAATATACAACAATGCAAAAGTGCATAATCGAATGGAATATAATAAAAACAACAGTTTTGCAAGACCCTCCTAAATAAATGCCTTTTAAAATACTGTTATCTCATGTGTATATTGTATATATCTGGTAATGTGAACAGATTTGACATCATTTGCATGATTAATTTTTATTTAAAAAAAACAACTGTTTCTGTTCTATTATCAGGGACCCACAGAAATAAACAACCTTATGAGTTTGATCTACCATTACTAAGCATGCAAGACATCCCGTGGAAAATGATTAAAGTAACTTATTTTATTCTCAATGCAATCACTTCCCCCGAGTGACTTTAAATTAGTTGGGAGAGCTGAAAGGGACATTTTAATATTATATGTGCTTGTGTCCGTGTGCACGCCAAACACCAGTTTCTAATAAATTATTTCATAGTTAATTTCAAATTTGCCACAAGGGTACTTCAAAAGGTGACATTGTATATGAAATAAGTAATCATCATAAACTACTTTCTACAGCTTAATATGTATATGCGTGTGTGTATTGTACACACTTAAAAACATAAAGTTGCATTGTTAATGCAACGTAACAAACTAACTCCTGATTCATTCTCTTTGAGGGCAGATGCCAATCTGTCTTATGTTATATTGACAAATAATCAAACTGACTCCTATATCTGTTTACTGGCCCTGTGTGGCCCTTTTAAATCAAACCTACTTTGCATTCCGCATGCTTCCCCGTCCACCCGGTGTGGCACTCTGATGATTTAGGGCGAGGTAGTGAAGTGGATTAAGTGTGCGCTTCACGCTTTCTGCCTCATGCCTCCGAAGGAGGGCACAGTGTCATCGATCACAACGAGACAGTGTGGAAACATTAAAGTGAGACGTGATTAGTAAGAGTGCAGCGTGACACGTCGTGGGATCAGCAGCGATGACACCCTCAAGTTTTTCATGCCTCAGATGCCACTCACGCTGCTTTGATAGGGCAGACTTGAATTGTTAAAACACCACCATGAATACCATTGAAGGAATCTGACCTTTTAGCCAGACTGCTGGAATCACGCCATCCGAACCGCCGGACCCGCGCTGGCACAGCTCCAACGTCCCGGGCTGGCGAGACCAAACAACCCGGCCAAAAAGCCAAACTCTGCGCGATCACCTTAGTCTTAACTAGTGCTGCAGCGATTAATCGATGAACTCGAGTATTCGATTAGAAAAAAATTCAAATTAAATTTTGCTGCTTCGAGTATTCGTTTAATTAAAGTGGCGTTGTAGTGGTTGCATTTAGTTTTACCGATTTGGGTGGATACACTGCCCTCTAGTCTGCCTTATTTCACATGGCTGAATCCAGCTGTTTTTTTTTTTTTTTTTTTTTAAATGAGGTATTAAGTGTATTCAGCCGTTTTTGTAGGAATATGTGTCTGAACCATTTATTAAGATCATTGTGTGGAAAAAAAAACAAAAAAACGTTTGCGTTTTAATAGCTTTTGAGCTAGCGGACTTTTGCTATGTAAGTCAGCCATTTGTTATTTTATTGTTCATAGATCCTTATTTATTTTTTATACCGTTTGAGGCTGACCTCAGGTATTTTGATTTTTTTTGTTCCTTATCCGATTACTCGATTATTCGAACTAACTAGGTCATCGATTAATCGACTACTAAAATAATCAATAGCTGCAGCCCTAGTCTTAACTAAGCTTGAGAACTACAAACCGATACGGATATCCGGTTTTACAGACGAGCGATACGGCTGTATCGATAGGAAACTATCCAGTCGATAATAAATAGCTAGTAAACCCTAAATGTATCGATAGTAGAACAAGGACTTGACTATCGCGAAAGGAAGAAACTGCTATTAGCATCCATATTACTACAATGCTAATTTTATAAATCAAGCTATGTGTCGCAACGCAGAACATATTGTATACCATTTGCAGCCACCACTGACTGTCATGGTTGCCCATGGTTGTCTTTTTCTTAACACGCCTAATTGAACACACCGCAGAACATACTGTATGCCATTACTGACAGTCATGGTTTCCCAACTTCTCATCATGCATTTGGGCGGAGAAGGAGACGATCTTTTTCTTAACACGCCTAATAGAACACAACGCAGAACATACTGTATACCATTTGCAACCACCACTGACAGCCATGGTTGCCCAACTTCCCATCATGCATTTGGGAGGAACAGTTAAGTCGCTACAGTATAATTTAGTGAAAGCACAACAAATATTCCTATCTCTCAAAAAAACAATGTTCACAAAAAGAAAACGAAAATCTTAAGAGGGGTTTTAATATAAAATTACTATAACTTCTACTCAAATTTAGCTTTTAAGAACTACACGTCTTTCGATCCATGGATCCTTTTAACAGAAAGAATGTTAACAATGTTAATGCCATCTTGTGGATTTATTGTTATAACAAACACATACAGTACTTATTTACAGTATGTTAAATGTTTTTGTCTGTCTTTTGTCTTATCTTTCCATTCCAACAATTATTTACAGAAAAATATGGCATATGTTAGAGATGGTTTAAATTGCGATTAATTACGATTAATTTTTAAGCTGTGATTAACTCGATTAAAAATTTTAATCATTTGACAGCCCTAGTTTATACCTTTTAATACAGTTACATAGGGGTAAATATAATAATTTCTTATATTGTGATACATATATGACCATAAAATGCATTAAAATATAATTCAGTGTTTGTGAGAACTTTTACAGCGATGCCTTGATGCTGTTTAATGTTTATATTTCGTTATTGTTGCCCTCTATTCTCATTCTTTTCCTTAGAGAGTTTGATGCTGAAGCGATGCTACTGTATGTAATGCAGTCTAGGCTGGCATTGCACAGAAGCAAATGCAATTACAGCCTCCCAGTAGATTCCTAATCACGTTTGCCCTGATGTTAAAAGTTCTTTTTAATGGGTTTTGAATTTCAAAGACGCAGCAACGGCAATTCACTAGCTTCCGTTTTCGCGGTATGCAAATAAGCTTATTATCTGGCCATTTCAAATATAGACCTCAAGATAAGGTACTAGCTTAATTCTAGCAGGGCCTCAAAAGACACTGCTTTTAAATGAGCAAAGTTAGGGGAAGCGTGTTTGAGTTACCTTTTATTTACAGCGAGAACTTGACTAAAACTGTTGTTTTAGCAAATTTATCGGCAGGGTGCTTGTCACCGTCCCACACCTGACAGAAATAATTTAATACTATTAAACCATGTAATTAGCAAATATATAAGCTAGCAGCATGCGGTGAATTACGAACTTGCATATTCTTGCAGAACACCAGAAGTGAATGTCGATGCAAAGCTACTTCATAATTATATTTCGATTTGATCCAAGGTGCTTTCAAAGGAGTTTAGGTCATTGTTCCGAAATTCATCCATGCCGCACTCCTTACTTTGCTCGACGCTGGAATAGAAGAGACGCTTCCCAAAATTCTCCCCGCAAAGTTGGAAGAAGAATTGTCCGAAATGTCTTGGTCAGCTGAAGCATCAATTAAATCTAAGTGCGCTAGGCCTTCTTCAGGAAAACAAGCCTCTTGCTTCATCCCTCATCAAGCAAACGTTTCAACTGGCACAATGCAGTCAGTCATTAGACAACCAGATGGAGGAGCAGGACTTAGTCACTCCTCAGAAGACATTCCCACTGCTCAACAGTCAGTGGTTGCATGCTTTGCTCCACTCCATCTGATATTTGGCGTGGTGCTTGGTGATGTAAGGCTTGCATGCAGCTGCTAGGCCATAGTATCTCCATCCATGCCAGAAAGTGTGGAGGTTTGGAATTCATAGTTTCTTCCACTTTGCAGTAATGCTAGCAATAGTTGGGTGGGATTCCTAGATCAAAATCAATTCTGCGTAGCAATTAGGGGTGCAACTGTTCAGTTAGCCCACGGTTCGGTTTGAACCTCTGTTTTGGGATCACGGTTTCGGTTCGGTTTGCGTTTTGTATTTTTTTTTTGTGTGTGTTTTTTTTAAACTGCCTTTATTTTGCTTTTTAAAAAATGAAATAAACACTTAAAATGTAAACATTTTTGACTGTTAAAATTAGTGTTGTTCCGATCATGTTTTTGTGCTCCCGATCGCTTGTTTGAGTATCTGCCGATCCCGATATTTCCCGATAATTTTTCCCGATCATATGTAACGGGTACATGCAAGTCCATGTGGAGCGTGGAAACCGCCCTGCCGATTCCTTCATGTAAGGACGCTAGCGGCTGTGCCATTAGCTCGAGCTTATTGGTGCAGTGGTTACCGATCTTGCCTGCCGCGTGGAAGCGTCTTTGGCGCGCGGGTTTGCGTCCCGGCCTAGTCAGAGGTGGGAGTGGAACGCGGGGCGGCGCTGACACAGGGGTTACACATATACATTTTGGCAATGCATTGAGGAAAAAATGAATAAAACTTGGACGAATATATACATTCAACATACAGTACATAAGTATTGTATTTGTTTGTTATGACAATAAATCCTCCAGATGGCATTTACATTATTAACATTCTTTCTGTGAGAGGGATCCACGGAAAAAAAGACTTGTGACTTTGTATATTGTGACTAAATATTGCCATCTAGTGTATTTGTTGAGCTTTCAGTAAATGATACTGTAGATGGGAAGTGGAACCATGACTGTGCGTAGTGCTACCAATTGATATATCTCCGCGTTGGGAAATAATTTAAGGTGTTAAGAAAAAGATCATTTGCTACCTTGCTTCCCCACACTGCTTCCCATGATATTTCTAATCGTAGGGAGAGGGATTGTAAGGCTTTAGCCAATTAAAAAAGGTTCCAAAAGCTGCCAAAATTCACTTTACTCATTTTACACTGCCTTTTATCTCTCTATATAGGTAAAACGGCGCCATTACAGATTACAGGGCGAACCGTACGGTTCGGCTTTGAACCGCAAACCGTTGCACCACTAGTAGTCACGTGGTGCGTTGGATGCACTGCAGGGAAAATAAACATTAAATCATGAAGGCTCATGATGTATTTTTATGGAAAGTAAAGATTCAGAACACTGACTTTGCCTTTCCAACATTATTCAAAACAATTCTTTAAAAAAATTCTAGCAATATTATTATAGTATACTACTATATATAATAGTATAATAATTATAATTATGCATTGCCAATCATATTTGTCATGAAAAGTGTCATTTAAAAGCTATTCTTAGTGTAGAATCTGTATTATGTAGTATTTACTCAACATATTATAGTGTTGTCAGTAACGCGTTACTGTAATCTGATTACTTTCTTTTAGTAACGAGCAATCTAACGCGTTAGTTTTTCCAAGCCAGTAATCGGATTAAAATTAGTTTCCTCAGTAACTGTGCGTTACTATATTGTTTTTGCCTCACACTGTATGTAGAATGAAGAATACAGTAGTCATGTACGAAGAGCATTTGAATAGAAAATACCGCATTTGAGTTTGGGAGTGACATCACATCTCATCGGATTTCTCATCGGGAAAAAACGGGTCACGTGCAGTACCATGCTGTATGCGCGCCGTCTGCCACATAGCCTGGCTACAGGATTGCTAACAGTAAAGGAGCCGGAGAGATACAACAAACGGCTGCATTTACTAACTGGAGATGCAGCCATTACTTCACATATCCGTCCAGTAAAGATGACAAAAATATCTCTGTGCGTTGCAAACTCTGCGCTGGCTCAGATGGACTGTCGACCGCTATATACTCGACATCCAATTCAACAAGGAAGCACTTGGAATTACAGCACAACGCGTCGCGAAAAAAACTCAAAACAAGACGACAGGTGACGAGACAGCCAGCAACTAGCCTTTATAATACGTGTAATTAAGTACATTTTATAGTTAGTTTGTAATCGTAGGCGGAGTTTTACATTTGTGGGACTGGGGGGAGAAGCATGTTGACGACTGAAACGAAAGTCAAAAGTTTGGACACACTTCATAATTTTTGCGTTTTATATATTTTCACTGCAATTGTAAATTCTCAATGAAGACATCAAAACTATGAACAGCATGTGCAATGGCAAAAAAGTGAAATAACTGAAAACAGGTTTTGTATTCTATATTCTTCAAAGTATCCACCTTTAAAGGTGTCTCCAAACTTTTGGCCAATACTGAACAGTATATATATATATGTATGTATGTGTGTGTGTGTGTGTGTGTGTGTGTATATATATATATATATGTGTATACATACAGTGGGGAGAACAAGTATTTGATACACTGCCAATGGGTTTTCTCATTGGCAGTGTATCAAATACTTGTTCTCCCCACTATATATATGTATATGTATATATATGTGCATATGTATATGTATATATATATATATACACACACACACACACACATCTTGATACTGTTCCGAGTTCAATCAGCTGTTCAAGCTGTTGTTGGTAGCGTTTGAAAGCTTAGATTTAAAGAAATTCTAAATATCCATCTTGCCTCCTCTGGTGTAGTTTTGGCTAAGCAAAGCAAAGGATAGTCTCAAGGTGCTAGTCACATGATCTGTTTGAAAAATGATTTTGACCCATTATGAAAACTGTACGTTGTAGGATTTTTGTTCATTTAATAAATTTTTGTTGTTTTATTGCTTTACAACTTTTATAGACAACATTTTAATGGCTAGGTATTTATTTCAAAGGGGAAGTTCAGAATGGTTTACATCGGGCTTCATCTTGGAGTTAGCGGGGATTTAATTAGTCGTTGGACTTTATTTAAACAAATTTCGTGCAGTTTGGCAGTTATTTGTTAGTTTTAAGGCTCCAGGATGGCTAAGCTAGGGCGAGTCAAGTGGTGGTTGAAATCAACTCCATCGACTAATTAAACCCCCGCTAACTCATAGATTAAGCCTTATGTGAAAAACTCAATTACACGTGATGAAATGTTTGTTATTTTTATGTTGAGGCAGCAAAAGGAGAAAAATTGCTAAAAAGTAACTGATAAGTTACTTTTAAAGTAACGTAGTTACTTTGATAATAATCAGTAAAGTAACTAGATTACTTTTTTGAAGTGTAATCAGTAATCAGTAATTAAATTACTTTTTTAAGTAATCCGTGACAACACTGATTTATAATATTAATTCTGAAGTATGCGGGATTAACTCCAGAAATCATTATTTATATGACGAACATGACGTGCTTTTGCTGTTAACCAGCTGTTGAGCGCTATTGTAAGACTGATTGGAACTGTACTACATTGTTTCGCCACAGGTGTGCTGTCGTGTATTTTATGTTCGGTGTGGAGAAGAAGAAGAAAGTTAAGAGGCATTAGAGCAGGGGTCGGGAACCTTTTTGGCTGGGAGAGCCATGAACACCACATATGTTTAAATGTAATTCTGTGAGAGCCATACAATATGTTTAAAACTAAAAAATACAAGTAATATGTGCATTTTATGTAATTTCAACACTTTTAAAGTACAATACGTCTCTGAATTCTTTTTAATAACTTTTACAAATGATAATAAATTAAATAACAATTATTAAATAATATTAAAAGAGTTATTTTAATATTTTGTGTCCACAGATACTGTTATACTCACGGTTTTTAACCAGCAGGGGGGAGGCGTTCGCTACGTGGCGTGCATGGGCAATAAATGTTCCCATTTTAGAGCAATGTGAGATGGACGTTGTAAACTAGTATTTTTTTCCTTTTTGAGGTGAGAAAAAGAGTATAATTTGACTGTGTATATTAGCAGATTGCTTTATTTTATGATGATTGTGATGTGTGTTAATATAGTTCAGAAATAAGTTGATCGTTAAGTATTGTAATGTCCGTAACTATTTGTGGGCCCTTGAAGAGGCCATCAGACGGCAGAGTAGTGTCGTAGCGGGAAGCAAGGAGGAGAGAGCGTACGGCGTGAGAGCGTAGTTAGCATGTTGCGGATGCCGCTGTTATTTTGTTTATTATTTCTATGGTTGCCACAATAAAGTGGGGAAGTCATCACCGACTCCTCTCCTTATTTCCCCATTCTGGGCTATTACAGTATGTTTATGTGTGACTGCAGATGTGTTCGTAATGGCGAGTGGACGACGAGTGAATGCTAGTAGTGTCTAAAATGCAGAAGTTAAATGTTTTGTCACAAAAACTTGTATTTGTTTATTAATATAATTATGTAAGAATCCACATTTCAGAGTGAATAGGAAATGAGCGGTGTGTGTGCAGTTGTTTCAGCTGTACAAGAAAAATGAAAATAAAGCTAAATCAAATGTGTAGCAAGACTGAAGCATGTAATCCCTGTCTGCACCACGCTACAGAGCCATAGCTATTATTTCAACAGACTGCCACACGCATCTTCAGACTTCAGACGTTCTCCACTGCCGCACTTGAAGTGTCCTGAATGTCGCCTGATCATTAGTTTGCTAATGGAAAATATGTGAGCGCCCCTTAGTGGTTGCTATTTTCAACGCTTCCCCTTTGGCTCTTACGCCCGCCAGGTTTCCCATGAGGTCATAGCGCCCTTCCCATTACATAACGAAACTTTTTTTTTTTTTTGAATAACTGAAGATTTGTCTGCGAGCCAGATGCAGCCGTCAAAAGAGCCATATCTGGCTCGCGAGCCATAGTTTCCCGACCCCTGCATTTGAGGCCTGTTTTCAACTTCTCCCTCACTGACTGCACTTTGGCTCTCATGGAGAGCACGTTCGCTCATGTGTTCGAAATAAACGATAGCCGACGTGCAAAGTAGCAAGTGAGCTGTAAAAATAGCGAGCTTAGTGGCGTGAAAACCCCGGGAGAGCCAAGTTAAGCTAACGAACAGCTAAGCGGAGCTAAATGGTGCTAAATGAAGCTAAGCGACTAATAATGTCCGTTGTCTTGGAACAGTCCATTGTAGTGCTTGTGTGTGTAGGGGGAGAGATGATAATAATAATAATAATAATACTACATTTCATTTGTAGAGCGCTTTTACCAATGCTCAAAGACGCTTTACAGTAGGAACAAAAACGGCAAACAATGTGAACATAACAAAAACAAAATAATTTAGGGTGACCAAACGTCCTCTTTGGCCCGGAC
Source organism: Corythoichthys intestinalis (assembly GCF_030265065.1). Taxonomy (NCBI): domain Eukaryota; kingdom Metazoa; phylum Chordata; class Actinopteri; order Syngnathiformes; family Syngnathidae; genus Corythoichthys; species Corythoichthys intestinalis. The sequence goes on along the minus strand of NC_080414.1, from coordinate 8,149,691 downwards.
AAGTCCTACTTTCACGTAGTATCCTCGTCGTCCGGGCGGGTTTTATAAATTCATAAAAACGTCCGGTTTTTATGATTTTTCACGGGACCATTTTGAAGAGAATCCCTCCGGCCGCTGGGTGGCAGCGCATGCCTGCGATGACATTGCTCCCAGTAGTATGGAGGGACGGAGTAGTTCTTCTTCTTTTTGTTGGCAGTTTACCCCTATCATGAAGCATTACCGCCATCTACTGGGTTGACCATTTGGCCACAATGCCTGCCCAGTTAAGTTTTTTATGATAAATACCTATATAATGGCAACTGTTGACTTCTGTCGGAGCTTTGACGGTAAAGCTAAACCACGCTAGGCATTATGGGAAACATAGTTTTGAACTGCTACGTTTGGAAACATGCTGGTTGAATAGTTTGTCCGTTTATTTCGGTTATTGTTTGTGTGCAATCTAGAACATTGAATGACAATATCAATTGAATGGGAATAACAATTCATCAAGGACAATTGTCGTGATAGTAATATATAAAAATGTTTATTTGGCTCATAGCTTACTGTGTGTATGTGTATTGACTGGACTACATTTCCATGGGTCTGCATTTTATATATATATTATTATTATTATTATTATTGGTTTTTTTTTTTTTCAAACTGCATTTTTCTATCCAGAGTGAGGGGGCACACTTTAAATATATTAAAGTGATATAGGCATGTTTGAGTGAACTTCAAGTAAAATTCAAGTATCTTGAGGCCGGGCTGAGTGTCCTCTTTTTTTGGAAATCAAAATATGGTCACCCTAAAATAATTATAAGTTAAAAGCTAGTTTAAAAAGGTGAGTTTTTAACAGTTTTTTGAATGTGGGAAGGTCTGAACAGTTACGGATGGGTTTAGGGAGTGAGTTCCAAAGGGAGGGGGCAGCAACGGAGAAGGCTCGGTCCCCCCAAGTTCGGTGTGTTCTTTGTTTGGGCGGTGCGAGGATGTTTCCATTAGAAGACCAGAGGTGACGGGAGGGGGTGTGGGGACAGAGAAGGTCTGTAAGGTAGGGAGGGGCCAAGTTATTGAGTGCTTTGTAAGTGAGAAGGATGATTTTGAACTGATTTCCGTATGAAATAGGAAGCCAGTGCAATTTGTGGAGCACGGGGGTAATGTGGTTCCTATAGGGGGTCCGGGTGAGGAGGCGTGCAGCGGAGTTATATTGTAGTTTATTGAGGAGTTTGGATGGAGAACCGAAAAGAATGCTGTAGGTGTTGCTGTAGTCAAGTCTGGAGGTTATTAAGGCATTGATGAGGGTTTCAGCAGCAGAGAAGGTGAGGGAGGGGCGAAGACGGGCTATGTTCTTGAGGTGGAAGAAGGCAGTACTGGTGGTATGGTTGATAATATAAATAGATAATATAAATGCAGCATTCAAATGGCTTTGTTTTTTGTTTTATTTGTTTGTTTGGTATTCTGACATAATTATACATGACGAATAGTTGAGGGTGCTGCTGGCTCCGGTGGCCCAAGCCGTTGCTCGTTGGGGCAAGGGCAGCTGGTTGGGGGGGCCCCCTACTGGTTGGGGGCCTAAGGCGATCGTCTACTTTGCCTGAATAGTAGATCCGCCTATGATAATGCGCACCCATGATTTTACAAGATGATTTTGGGGAAAAGTACGCGTTATATTCGGGAAATTACGGTATGCTGTTATTGTTTTCATGTCATATCGGTCAAGCACTTCACAGGATGAACGATAATGGTATAACGCAAGACTTTAATAATGTTGCGCAACACTTACAGCACTGCTGTTGAGTCTACAAGAGTCCCATTGTGTGAGGCCGATTTTAATGAAGCTCAATAAATGATATTAAAAAGACTAAAAATGATGTTTTAAGGAGTTTTTATACTTGTGGGTCGTGTTGCAAAAGGACATCACTGATGGAATTGCTTACTTTTTACTATGACCATGATGTGTGGGATGTTGAAGTGTTCCGTTATTGAAAACAATAATATGGCATACGTACTTGAAATTACATTCTTACATAATAGACATTCTGTAGACATTATAAAATATCTACTAAATCAGAAGCAAGCATTACAGTGTAAATCCAGCCTGGAGATGGTCCATTATATATTTTTATTCATGTCGAATTAGTTGGTTTTGCTTCCAATTTGTATCGCAAGACTAAAATCAAGTACAGTGCAATTACAGCTTTTATGCTTCTTTCTCTCTGCTCCAGTGAAACCAAGACGCATAAAAAGAGTTCATCCATAGTTTGCCTGATGTTATTGCCCTCATACAGAAGGAGACCAAATGTGCGCCAATAAAGTGTGCGGCTCTGGTACTGTTGCTCAACATCTCTTATCAGAGTGGTGTTGAGTCTCCTCAGTTGTAAAGAGGAGGATGGGGAGGCGAGACTCCAGTGTATCACAAAAGTGAGTACACCCCTCGCATTTCTGCAGATATTTAAGTATATCTTTTCATGGGACAACCCTGACAAAATGACACTTTGACACAATGAAAAGTAGTCTGTGTGCAGCTTATATGAGGGTTAATTTTCCCCTCAAAATAACTCAACACATAGCCATTTATATCCAAACTCCTAGCAAACAAAAGTGAGTACACCTCTTAGAAACTACATACATCCCTAAATGTCCAAATTGAGTACTGCTTGTCATTTTCCCTCCAAAATGTCATGTGACTCGTTATAGTAGTGCTGTCAGCATTGCTGCAGAGAGTGGGGGGGTCAGCCTGTTGGTGCTCAGACCATACGCTGCACTCTACATCAAATTGGTGTGCATGGCTGCCACCCCAAGAGGAAGCCTCTTCTGAAGACGGTACACAAGAAAGCCCACCCGTCACATCAGACCATAGACATGGTTACTGTAATCCATGTGCTTTGTTGACATGTCTTCAGAAAACCTATTTGCGGGTTTTCTTCCATCTACCCTGATGATTCTTAGTTTCCTTTGTAAATCAGATTTTTTTGGAACTAAAATTTCTAAAAATTTGAATCGTTTGACAGCCCTAATTTTAAATTATTTTGAGGGATAAATATATAAGCTGCACACAGACTACTTTTCATTGTGTCAAAGTATCATTTTGTCAGTGTTGTCCCATGAAAAGATACAGTATACTTAAATATCTGCAGAAATGCGAGGGGTGTACTCACTTTTGTGATACACTGTAGGTGCTCCTACTTCTGTTTCCTTGGTCTCGCAAAGATTAGAAATTACGGCTCGTACCTGCAGGCGCTCTCTCTTCTCTTGTTGTTACATGTTACCCTTGGGAGACTCAGGCAGAGCCGCATGCAAACACAAGCATGGACCCACTCCTGCTGCATCACCTCTAAACTCTCACTCTTCCTGACACTCTCTCATTAACACTCCAACTTCGTGAGATTGTGCCAGTCTCTGTTGTTAATGGGACAATTTACAACTCAACAGACACACTCACGCAATGTACGTGAACACGCTCAGTTAATTAATTGGCTCCACTGGAGCTGAGACCTAATTTACTATCCCCTTTGCCACTTTTCTTAAGATGGTGTACTTCTTAAGACCGTTTCCTTATGGCTGTTTCTTTCCGACACTCCTTTTTTAATATTTATGAATATTTTTGTTTTTTTATCTGCCAAAAATGCAGTGGTGGTGGTTGTTGTCTTTCTCAAGCCTTTAATTACCGAGCTATAGGTGTTGACAGTCTGTTGAGCTTGTTATCTGAGATGCAGTGATTGTAATTAGCATGTGGGAAGATTGATTATAGAGCACTTGTGCTTGCTTTGTGTCTCTCTCAAACTTTGACCAATGAAGTGACTGATGAAAAGCAAAGATCTGGAGGAGAATGTTTTGTACTGTCCTAGTTTCGTTGGCAATTAAAAAGAAAACTGAAATGAATACATGTACGTGTAACATTTATTGCTCTAGCACTAGTTTTTAAATCAGGTACTTACTCTGATACAGGTCCATTTGAACTTGATGACAACAAAAACAGCAGGACTAACAAAATGTAAGTCCATCTAATCTTCTATCGCTCTATCCAAGATCAGTCGCGTGAAGAGCAGCTTCAGCGGTGAAACTAAAGCCTGAGTTATGGTCCTTGCGTTGCGGTGACAGCGAAGTGACTACGGCGTCAATGAGCATTCGATAGTTCTGCGGTGAGGGAACTCGTTGTTCTGTAATTCACTGCCAAGCCACTAGAGGGATGTGGTGTTTTGTTTGTATGGTTTTGGGCCACGCTTGTCGACTTCCTCTACTTTATCGGAGAAAAAAATTAATAAACAATGAAAGATGGAAAACTTGAATATGGATCTTCAGCTCATCAACATTGAATAAATGTTGATCATACAAATGATGAGGCGCAGGCGACGCAGAAGACTGTTTGGAGGCGGTCTGCCCGACTTTTGAGAGAAAAAGGGCGATTCCATGACTTCTGAAGAACTTAAAGAAGCGCAAAAAATTTAAGAAGTGGATTGCATCACTGTTGCTGCATGTTTTGTTGCAACCCGGGAGATTATAAAGGGCGGAACAGTTAAGTCGCTACAGTATCATTTACTGAAAACACAACAACAATAATATTCCTATCTCTAAAAAAAAATAATGTTCACAAAAAGAAAAGCACTCAATGCAAAGAGAACTGGCATTCCCAATCAAAATAGTTATGCAAAATAATACTCAGACTTTGGTCAAACTGTATTCAAATATTTTGTTTAGCTCAACAAATACACTAGATGGCAATATTTAGTCACAATATACAAACGATCAGCGGTCTCGTACGTTGTGAAGTCAACACTCAAATGAACGTAAGGTACAATAAACCCGGAAACTACGGCGTCAGTCGAGGGGCAGAACGCACTAGAAAAACTTGGCTAGATCTCTAATTTTAAACTCGCCCATGACACCTTGTGGTGTATTTCAATTACTACCTTCCACAATGGCGAGCTATTAGTTTGTTGAAAATTTTACACATTTTATTAGAATGAAAACATACAGAGGGGTTTTAATATAAAATTATTATAACTTGTACTCACATTTATCTTTGAAGAATTACAAGTCTTTCTATCGGTGCATCCCTTTCACAGAATGTTAATAACGTTAATGCCATCTTGTGGATTTATTGTTATAATAAACAAATACAGTACTTATGTACAGTATGTTCAATATCTATGGCGGAAAACACTTAGGTGACTTGAATTTCCGCTCTGAGACCCCCATTTTGGCCAAATTTCAAAATTGTCCGATTTGCACGTGTGATACATCACTGGAAAGCCTGAAATGTCAATTTTCTGACGAAAGAAAAATTTTGACCAGGAAGGCATATAAAAATATTTTTTAAACGGCAAAACCCTAACTGGAGGTGAGAGCACGCGAGAGCAAAATTAAAGATGCCATGATTTTAATGAGATATTATCGCACCCTTACCTTGTTTCGATCCAAAAACTCCATATAGCATGTATCATCGAGTGACAAGACAGATGTGAATAGCTACAGCTGGATTTTTTCGTGATTTTATGGGTGAAACATGGTAATATAACAAGGGTCGCGATGCAGAAATGGCAGACGTCAAGGAGTAATCGAGAGTTTCATTTTTATATAGTTACCCTTTTAAAGTTTTTTTTTTTTTTCAATTTTTCTTTGTTTGGATCGATTATTTATCTAAAATATTGGGGAAAATGCGACAGTAACGAAAAAAATACAATTAAGTGATAGTTATGATGTAGATATCTGAGTTTTTTACAGGCGCCAATTTTTTTCATTGTGACGTAATTTGTTTAAAACTTATGCGAGTAAATAATTTTTTTGTCTTTTTTTTTTTTTTTAAACGAAATATTGGACAGCAATTAATGATTCTAAGCTAAAAATGACAGACATTTTGAATCATAAATATAAATATAATATATCTATATATATTATATATATATAAATATATTTATGGCTGGGTTGAAAGAAAAGCGGTTAGGCGACTTCTGTAAACGGTGGTTTTCAGGGTAAAACGGGCAAATTAAAAATTGTTCGGGGACTTAATACGCCGTGAATCTGCTATGGCAGCATATAGACATATTGTTCTATCAGACACAACAGTTCTTTTGGCTTAAAATACAGCGGTTTATTTTGTAGAGGGGTGCGAGAGCAGAAACTGTTTTTTTAGCCTTGTCTGTGTTTTCCGCCCTATATCCGTCATGTCTTATCTTTCAATTCCAACAATAATTTACAGAAAAGATGGCATATTTTAGAGATGGTTTGAATTGCGATTGATTACGATTAATTAATTTTTAAGCTGCGATTAACTCGATTAAAATTTTTAATCGTTTGACAGCCCTAGTATCAACACATCTTTACATTGCTGCAATCTACAACCACGATCAAAACACATCAAGTTGGATTCTTATCTTCATGACAATTTAATTGAAGCAGTCTTATCAGTCCTTCTGTTGAATCTCTGTGTTCAGGTGGCATGTCTCCTTCTTCACTCCATAAAAGAGCCAATTAAGTGATTTTGGGTTGCTAGATGCAGTGAAGTTCCTAAGAATAAATCACAGAAGTTTCATCAGCGTTGGAAGTACTGAGAACTACTGTGCTAAATCTCCAGGGGTTCTCAACTCCTTTTATATTACACAATTTAATTTAATTGCTTGAATAAAGTCCCTCATATAGTTAGTTAGTTCATATTATATTTTTTGGAAGCATGGCCAAGAACTGGCATAAAATTCCACCTGTGTTGATTGTCCAACGCAATGCGATGAATATCTTTGCACATTTTGCAGCGTCACTCGGGAGCAGGCAGAAAATTTGGTCACATAAAAATATAGAATACAGGGGCCAACTCATACATCATGTTCTAATGTACCCCAGGGGCCCTTGTCTACGAAGGCCCCTTGAATCATCATAACTTCCCATCCCCATGTGGTTCCATGCGGCAAGTGTAATGAAAGACACTCTACCATTTATCTATACGGAATGTCATACATCATTCGCTCTCTTATATTCCGTAACCTCTGAAGCTCATAAGATTGATTGGGATCTTTGTCATTTGGAGCATTCCATGCAGAAAAAAGGAGCTCTCAGCCTTGAAAGACTCTCATTTTCTTTTACACAAGTCCACTTTGCATCAAGGACTATCAAGGTAGCGTTTCAGTGCGCTTTGCATTATATCGCCATCTCTATGGGAAGTAGCTGGTTGTCTGGACTATTTGCTTTGTGTCTTCTGCACAGGGACGGAGAAATTTTTCTAGGACCTCTGCCCGCTCACAGCTGTAGACTGTGATAGTGTATTCTGTTGCCGGTGAAACGTTCACTTACCCGTTAGCCAAGCATGTAATTAAGCTTTAAAAATGTCACCATGCACAGAGGTGGGCTTTATGTTCCTTATCAATGCAGCCTCATGTGGGGGCTGGGCGTTACACTGATAGACTGTTTAGCCCCTTTTAGACGTACGCTGAACTCCGATTAAATCCCGGGATTTAAACCGGTGGCTTTTATGCAGGGGTTAATTTGAGCAGGAACATGTTCCGGTACCTCTTGATTTTGGACTCCATGTGTGGTCCGGGACTTATTTACTCCGTTCCGGCACCCAGCACAATATAAAAACTAGGGTTGTTCCGATCATGTTTTTTTTCTCCCGATCCGATCCCGATCGTTTTAGTTTGAGTATCTGCCGATCCCGATATTACCCGATCCGATTGCTTTTTTTTTTTTTGCTCCCGATTCAATTCCAATCATTCCCGATAATTTTTCCCGATCATATACATTTTGGCAATGCATTAAGAAAAATACGAATAAAACTCGGACGAATATATACATTCAACATTCAACATACAGTACATAATTACTGCATTTGTTTATTATGACAATAAATCCTCAAGATGGCATTTACATTATTAACATTCTTTCTGTGAGAGGGATCCACGGATAGAAAGACTTGTGACTTTGTATATTGTGACTAAATATTGCCATCTAGTGTATTTGTTGAGCTTTCAGTAAATGATACTGCAGCCATGCCCCAATGCATGATGGGAAGTGGAACCATGATGGGATGTGGAACCATGACTGTGCATAGTGCTAGCAATTGATATATCTTCTCTGCGTTGGGAAATAAAATAAGGTGTTAAGAAAAAGATCAAATGCGACCTTGCTTCCCCACATTGCTTCCCATGATATTTCTAATTGTAGGGAGAGGGATTGGAAGGCTTTAACCAATTGAAATAAACCTCCAAAGGCTGCAAAAATTCGCTTTACTTATTTTATGCTGCCGTTTATCTCTCTATATAGGTAAAATGGCGCCATTACATATTGAGCGCGACAATGCGTGAGTGGGTCGTGCAGCGCATGCATTAATTGCGTTAAATTTTTTAACGTGATACATTAAAAAAAAAACTTATTACCGCCGTTAATGGGATAAATTTGATAATCCTACCTTAAGCCTCAACTAAAGACTCTGGATGAGTGTAACATATTATGTCTGTAACGTTAAATACAATTAGAAAACGATTTAATTAAAAAATATATATAGTATATTAAAAAAAGGCATGGCCGATATTTTTTTGCCGATTCCGATACTTTGAAAATGACGTGATCGGCATCCCGATCGATCGGGACATCTTTAATAAAAACGTTTTTAAAAAATGTCCATCAACCATCTTCCGCTTGCGCCGGGGTCAGGTCGTGGGGATAAAATAATAAGATGCATAGATTCATTTACAGAACATATCACAAGAATTGCTTGTTGTTTACGATCTGCACTTTTGGTTAGCGGTGCTTTCAACTCCGAACCATTGCAAAAGTCAATACAGCGTAGGCCTGTCGTGATAACAAATTTTAGTGTGCAATAATTTATCTCATAAATTATTGCAATATGCGATATTATTGCGCCCCCCCAATTTTTTTTTTAAACCAATTTACAATAACACAGTGAGAATACAGTATATATTAATAGAACAAGTACACCCATTTAAACGCGATATTTACTCTTAAATCAAAAATACTTTTTAAGAAATCACAACTAAAAACAATAGACCATGCCTCTTAAGTAAAAGACAACAATATTAATACCGCACATAAACACAGCATAAATAAAATGTTTTTCAAGAAAAAAATAAATAAAATTGTACTTGATAACTTAAGCATTTAGGCAAATTAAAACTTTTGCAATGGTGTTCCATAGGGATGCAACGATACAGTTAAGTCACGGTTTGGTACGATTTTGGATACGGTGGACACGATTTTCGATCCGATTCAATATATTTAATACTCTGAATAAAAAATTATATTTTTTTTGCTAACGAGCAAAAATTAAATTAAATGGAAGCCTAAGACCGTGTGCTTTGGTCAGATGAGACCAAGATTGAGCTTTTTGGCAACAAACACTCTAAGTGGGTCTGGCGTGCCACGAAAGATGAGCATGCTGAAAAGCACCTCATACCCACTGTGAAGTATGGGGGTGGATCAGTGATGCTGTGGGGCTGTTTTGCTTCCAAAGGCCCTGGGAACCTTGTTAGGGTGCATGGCATCATGAATGCTTTGAAATACCAGGACATTTTAAATCAAAATCTGTTGCCCTCTGCCCGAAAGCTGAAGATGGGTCGTCACTGGGTCTTTCACACAAGACAATGACCCTAAACATATGGGCAAATCTACACAGAAATGGTTCACCAGACACAAAATCAAGCTCCTCCCATGTCCATCTCAGTCCCCAGACCATGTTTTGTTGGCAAAATTGGGTTGTACAAAGTATTAACACCAGGGGTGCTAATAATTGTGACACACATTATTTGATGTCAAATATTTTTTTCTTTATGTGGGATTTTTTTTCTCCACTGAATGAATGCACTTGTATTGAAGGTTGGATTTTTCTTTTTTTCCATTAAGGTCCCATATTATTTGAATAAAAAAAAATTATTAGAAGCTAAAAAACACGTTTTCCAGGGGTGCCAATAATTATGGAGGGCACTGTAGCTAATACCCTAGGGACCGTATGAAGGAAAATTTTTGCGGTTTTGAAACCTTGACGTTTTCATGCCACAGTATACCTTGAAACCGGTAATCGGCACATGTCTCATCCGCGTCACCTTACATAGGAATTTAGCAGGATATAAGTCTGAAAGGGGCTTTTGTTAGCTTTTGCTCACAAAACGTTACAACACCAGTTTCTGCTAAATAACTTGTTGCGTCATCCTAGCAGTAAAGGTAGAGCGGCATGCTCCGCTTCTGGCTTTACAGTTATGACAAGAATTTTGGTGAGTTAAGTGCCTTTTTATGGGAGCGATTAATGATGTACCGTATATATTTTTTTTTAATATCCTGACTTTTTGCTCAATTTCACATAATCAGATTAATGTATAGACTACTTGATAGACTGCTACTTAAAATATTAAAGAGAAGTCTGTGTTCCATATGGTCTGGCTAATTCTATAGGACAGGGGTTTTCAACCCAGTCCTCAAGGCACACTGTGGGTCCTGGTTTTTGTTCCAGCCGATCCAGCAGAGACAGTTGAACCAATGAGGCTTCTGCTAAAACAAGCCACACCTGACTGCAATCAACTGATTGCACTTGTAAAACACCAGATTGGGGAAAAAGTGTTGTCATCTTGTTTGGTAAGAATGAAATCCTGCACCCACAGTGTGCCTTAGTGGAATAGGTTGGGAACCCCTGCTATAGGAGTATACAGTTCTACGGCATGACTTATACCATTTGCGGTAAAACAGTGGGACGAAACTCAGGCTGACTACAGTATAAGCGTTCTTTGACTGAAGTTAGCCTGTCTTTGTAGCTTAGGTATGACAGTGGCAAATCGGTCTGTCCTCAAGGCTTGTTGTGACAACTGGCTTCCAGGGAACAGCCCTCCCATGGCAATGCAACACTGACATCAGCCTTGGGGTCGAGTAGAGAGCGAGCCACCGTCTCAGCACTCCATCAGCAGCCGCAGGATTTTTCACAGGTTGACACTGTGTCGTTAAACATGTCTCAGCAGCCAAAGTAGGAGCATCTTGGGAGAGGTGGGGTGATTTACAAGATTCAGACCATGGAATGAATGTCAGTTTTCTATCCATCATTGCATGCAAAGCAGTCAATTTCCCTTAAAGCCTGTAATTGCAAAAGGCCAGAACATTTCTGGTGAACTTTTTGTTTTTAATTCATATGTTAAGATGTGGAATTTAAGAAACATTCCAGTTCCTTTTCCACATTTCATGTTATCCTCTTGTTATGATTGATGGTGCCTTAACATCCTGAACTAGTAAAGGTGCTGAAGTTCTATTTGTCTTTTTCTTTTTGGGTCATGAACAGTGTTGTTAACTCATTCACTCCCAGCCATTTTCACCGGTGCAACCCCCTTCGCTCCCGGCCGTTTTACTGGATTTTGACTGATTTTGCAAGGCCCACAGAAAATTCTGTTCTATTGCTATATAAATAAATATGGAACCCACCAAAAGAAGGATTACTCTCTTCTTTCAGCAGGAAAAAAAGTTAGTTCATAGCTTTTTCCATTCTTTAGAAATCAGCATTAGAAAATAGCGTAGTTTGAGAAATTGAGCTTTTTGAAAACATACATTTCAAACATAACTTACATAACAACTATTTTTTTTGCTTTATTCAGATGTTTGGGATGTAACTAATGTTTTTCTTTTACAAAATAACATAAACAACAAGACAAATAGAGCTTTTGATTGCAAAGTAACAATTTATTTACACATAACTGTGAGATGACGCTGTTGTGACAGCCGGGGTCAACTTTTCCCTCATCGCCGCCATTTGTCTCATAAAGATGGATTTTTTTTAGTCTTTCTTTTGTGGTGATCACTGCCTCGTGGCGGAGTTCGCCTGGGGAACTTGTGTTCCCGGGGGGAAACTGGTTTGGCCGTGTGCATTTCCGGCTGAGTCACGGGACGCTGGAGGGTCGCGTGGGACGCGAGCGGCCGAGCACGGCGGCGCAGGATCGTCCGCTGCACTAGTGGTCCCGGTCGTTCTGCTCGTTCGTCCAGTGCCTGGCATCCCGGGCATCCTCCCGATTGTTCTGCTCGGTCGTCCGCCGCCTGGCATCCATTCAGTCATCTTCCGCTGGCGCCCGGCCGTGCGGCTTGACCCTTCGTTGCCGCTGAATCGGGTTGCGGGTCTTACCAAATGCGCTACTTGGCGAAAAGTGCTGCTGAAGCAGCCTTAGAATTTCCCTCAAGAATGATGGGAAACAAACAACGCTCATTGTCAACTTATGATTATAAATATTCTAGTAAGTTAATTTTATTGCTGACACTGCGTTTCGGGGACATCAAGATGTTGTGCCCCCGCCCGCCCCAAAAGTCAAAGTCTGCCTATGTGACTACTTTTACTTGAGTAATATTATCTTGAAGTAATGCTACTCTTGAGTATTATTTTTGCTTACTCTATCCCACCTATGGACATTGGTTAAAAAGTAATTATCAGACAACTCTAGGGCCGCAGCTATCCAATATTTTAGTAGTTGATTAATCGACGGACTAGTTCGAATAATCGAGTAATCGGATGAGGAATATGAAAAATTAAAATACCTGAGCTGAGCCTCAAAAGATATAATTTTTTTTTTTAAATTGAGGATCTATGTACAACAAAAGAACAATTGGCTCAGGGGTCACGTTAACCGAATATTTTCTGTCGTTGACCGGTTTTTTAAAACAGTGACTGAAAAAACTGAAGTCCATCTGTCATTTTGACAGGTTGCCATTCACACCCCAGACCACAGGGTGGCGAGTGAGCATATTAATTAGCTATTGTCTATTTTAATGCATGACGTCATTGGCCTTACTCGGAAAAATGTCAAGGCAACTGAGTGTCCGAACTAAGTCGTCTGTCCGAGGCAAAAGTCCAAAACCTCATGACAATAGCCTCTGAAGGAATCCCACTTGAGACATTTGAGTATGCACAAGCGGGCATGCAATTCAAGTCCATGCGCACCAGGAAGAAGACTGCGTTCAGGCCACAGCAGGTGAACTGTTAATTTCATTGTTCCATATGTAGCCTACCTACTGGGGCCACAGTCAGCTGTTTTTGTCACTGCGGAGAAAAAGTTACATATTCATATGCTTGATGGCACGGTGTGGATTCTGTTAAGCTTGTTCGGACAGAATATTGTAGCGTCACCGGGGTCTGGCGGCGGCACCGTGATTGACACATCAACGCGAGGTTCCTATTGGTGCACCCGGTGTGCCAGCGCGTCATCCAATTGGTGGACTAGATTGACGCCTGTGGATATAGTTGCCTCTTTTTCTTTGGGGGCGGAGTTGTTGTTTTGTTGGTGTTGCTGGCGGTAAGCAGAGTAAAAAGAGGGAGAAAAATACCACGACTTCCGTGCCTAATTTTTCGCCGCCAAGCAAGCATTACAATATTAATTAAAAATGAATGAAAACTAAATACTAATGAATATGTCATTATTATCATTTTTAAAATTTAAGTGACGGGTAAAAATAGATTATGACCGGATTTTTATGACCCTGTCAGTCAAAATGACAGACAACGAAAACGTCTAGCGCAACCTCTAAATTGGCTAATTTACATTGGAAAAGTCAGCTAGCTTAAATGCTATAAAATGTTAAGTCTTTTTACAATGCTCTTAACAAATGGTCCGGACACATTCCCACAAAAAACTGCTAAATATAACTATTAACCAAATTATGAATACATTAAAAAAACATTAGCTCAAACAAAAAACAAAAACTAAGCTTACGTTGGTCTTAACAGGGAGCGGTTGGATTCAGCCATGTGAAAAGATGCAGACCAGAGGGCAGTGTATCCACCCTAATCAATAAAACTAAATGTAAACACTTTCAAAATAAACCATTACAAATCCACAATAATTAAACGAATACTCAAATCAACAAAATTCGAATATTTTTTTCTAATCAAACCCTCGAGTTAATCGATAAATCGTTGCAGCAATAGACAACCATTTTAAAATACTCAGTATCGCGTAGTACTGCTTTATTCTGATCAAATTTGATATTTCTTGAAATTTCCTCCAACTAGATTGCATTTATTGTAATGTCCAATTTGTTATTTCAAAGTTAGACGTTTGTTAAACACACTGCTAGAGCACCCTGCTAACCTCTAAATTAATAAGAAGTGGACTTATTTAAAAGACTTTATTGAAGGGGTTGGCCTTCGCTAGCCTTGCTATTATGGACTCAAGTCAAAGTTCACATTGACGTTTCTTAAGTAGTCATTCAAGTAGCAGGGCAGGGCCATGTCATGCTTGTAATTGCTGTCTAGTGGTGTGTGAGAGCTTTTCACAGGCATGTTTGTCACTTATTTTTTTTCACTTGTTGTTAAATTCCTTACCTTATCTGGAATTGTTTTGTGCGCGGATACGCTCAGCTTTACAATTACTAACCACTACTACTGAGAGAAAGTGAGATGAGTAAATATAACAGCAGAATTTGTGAACCACTTGAGAGTTTGGATGGGCCGCAGGGTGTGAAAATGCTGCCTACTCTAAATGAACCAGACACTGGGTAGTTGTGTATGTGTGTGTTCATCTATTTGAGCCTCGCATTTCCAAACAGATTGCAACGCCCGTGTGCATCAGACTGAAGCAGCTGACATTCGTGCTGTTTCGTATTGATTCAACCACGCTGGCAGAAGCTCTAATGCATATTGTCAAAAATGCTGAAGAGTGAAATTGTGTTTGCGCGATGGAAAAAGTATCTAAAAAAGATCGACTGCTTGTGTTTGATGAGTGATTCCAAAGCCGCAGTGTGCACAGCAGATAAGGTTGTGAAACAAACAGGCCATCTGATCGAAGAGCTCTTCAATCCCGCTCTTGGAAAGGCACAAACATTTTCCCAGAATTAATTTTCCCTCTGATGCGGGGGGTCGCAAAAACGCCCATGCTGGGCAGCAACAGATTAAGATAATCATCATCGTTCTGTCCTCCTCTCTGGCGTGTTCCATTGAGCTTGCCTGAATGAGGTGTCATCAAACACAGTACAAACACGATCACCGTATTGCTATAAATGGGAGCTGTGGACGTTGATTTACTTGGCTGCCGATACAAGGAAGAATATATTACAATTCACGTCAAGTGGAACAGGGATTTAAAAGAAAAGAATAGGACTTTAAAGGATGAATGAAGCGAGAAAAGTACCGTATTTTCCAGACAATAAGTCGCACTTTTTTTCATAGTTTGGCTGGACTTGCGACTTATACTCAGATGCGACTCGTATGTTGATACTTTTACTTGAGACGTGCCTCCTACTTCGAGTTGGTGCCGCTGTTCAGAAGTGATCCTGAAAATGAAAACTCGCATGGATTTGGTAGTGATTTGGAGTGAGATCAAGAGTTTGTCTTGTTTATCGTTATCTGAATAACTGTTAATATGCCAACAGATACAGTGTGTCACAAAAGTAAGTACACCTCTCGCATTTCTGCAGATATTTAAGTACATCTTTTCATGGGACAACACTGACAAAATGACACTTTGACACAATGAAAAGTTGTCTGTGTGCAGCTTACATAATAATTTATTTTCCCCTCAAACAACTCAAAATATAGCCATTAATATCTAACCCCCTTGCAAGAAAAGTGAGTACACCCGTTAGAAACTACGTACATCCCTAAATGTCCAAATTGAGTACTGCTTGTCATTTTCCCTCCAAAATGTCATGTGACCCGTTACATCAGCATTGCTGCAACGATTGAAGAGGTGGGAGGTCAGCCTGTTAGTGCTCAGACATACGCCGCACTCTACATCAAATTGGCGTGCATGGCTTTTGATGGAGAGTGTCGGATTATAAGGCACACTATCGGCTTTTGAGAAAACTGACATTACAATATTACTATTTGTTCTAATTAAACACACACCTGAAAGTTGGTCATTTTTCACCTAAATCAAGAAAACATTGCTTTCAAATGTTTTGAACAATATTCTTGAATTAAGAACGTTTTTGACAAACACGCTCATTTTTACGATTAAATATACAAATTTATTGCTTAAAATACGTCTGTTACTTATTTTCAGCTAGCTATTTTTCTTATTTCTAGAGCTCTACAGTGAGTAAAATGTATTTGAAGCACTGACATATAATTTCACTTATTTGTAGTAGATTTAGACTCAAAACAAGGGAATTTAACTAGTTTTAAGAAGGTGTATTTTTGCAGTTTAACTTCTCATTCGCCAACATGGACTCACACAACATTGTAGATGAGAGCAATTACCGTATTGTTTTTTGCATTGAAATTAGACTGGAAAAAAAGGGGGTCGTCTTATATTCGCCGTCTAGACGTTATACCCATTCACAACACTAGATGGCGCCAGATATCATTGAAGCGATGTTCTGTCATGACAGATCTCAGCTACTTTCAAGTTTAACCAGTTTGCATTATTTTATTGCAATGTTTTTCCTAATTCAGATTTGTTTCAAGACTACAGTTTCAGTTACTTCACTTTGATGGTTAATGCAGTTATTGCAATCTTGTTGTTTTATCACAATAGATTGGTTTATTTACATTTCAAAAACCAGAAGCCATTCATTTACGAATGTGATTGCTCTTTAGTTTACATATTTAAATGTTCAGATAGTAAGATTTGAATGAGGTAAAATTACATGCTTTTTCTCTCAAATATATTGTTATAATAATTTGTTTTGGATGTACTGTAATTATTTTCTGTATAAATTAAGTTGGTATTCAAAGTCTTTTTTTTTTTCTCAAACTTGAGTCTTGAAAAAGAGGGGGGTCGTCTTATAATCAGGGCCGTCTTATATTCGGCCAATATGGTACATGTTACCGTCTACTTGTGTAGTCATCCTGCTTTCATGTTTGTGCGTTAACAAAAGTGTGAAAAAGGATTCGTCAAATTTTGGGAGCCATCACATTGACTCGTTTCGGCAGTGCCCTGTTCTTGTCTAGCAGTTTCATATACTCCCTGTGTGTTTCAATCAAAATGTTGATTGGCTGAACAGGTCAGAAAGAAAACAGCTAACCTCACAAAGGACAATATAAAAACGGTTCATGACAACAATAACATTGCACAGGAGTTGGATATTATCTAAATCACCATGAGCCATAATATTCCGTTTGCCGGTACGTCCTTTTTTTATGTATTGGAACACGTGAACTTTATAGGCATCTTACACACCCACTGTGCATAAACTGGGGATGAAAGTGGAAATGCCAAAGACGACGTGATTCACTGACAGCTCATGGTAGCTTCAAATTATGGACACATGGGATTTTTCCTGAGACGTGAATGTGACTGAAATCCATGAAAAAGATGAATGGTAAATACAGTGCACTTAAAAGTGCAGCATACTTTACACAGCAGATGCAGTGTGAAGGCAGCAAGTCTAGACTTTTCGCTACATTTAAACCTCTAAGGAGAAAATGTTTTCTGTAGTATAAATAAAATAAAAACAATTTTGTGAGACTGAAAAGGTAGTAAAAAAACTGGATGTCTGTTTGGAAGTCCATCAATATAAAAAAGGTAGTGTCTAAGCCAGGGCTGCAATTATTGATTACAATCAGTTAATCAAACAAACGATTAATTGAATGTCACTTTTTTCAATTACCTTCACAATTTAACTTGAAGCTGGTGGGCGTTTTTTATTTTGACTAAATTCTTATGATTTTGTCCAACGTATGGCTTTTCCTTTGAAGTGTGTTAACTAAGTAATTTCTGAAAATTCCCCCCCCCTATCAACCACTAAAAAATGTTCAGTGGCATCAGACCTATCTACACATATCGTTTTTATTTTGTTTTAAATTGTTTTTAATGCTCTCTATAGACAATAATAGCAGTATTATTCTAATAGCAAAACTAACTATTCTGTGTGTATATATATATATATATATATATATATATATATATATAATAAAAGTCTCATTTGAATATTTCATATGATATAGTTATAGGCTTGAATAAGTCCATAAGTCATCACAACAGAATTTTTTAAGCATGCCCAGTTTTTACACAATGGCAGTTTTCTGAATCAAACTAAATTCTTGTGATTTTGTCCAAAGTTTAGCTTTTCCTTTGAAGTGTGATTGCTAAGTCATTTCTGAATATTTTTCCCTTTTAACCACTCAGCAATGTTCAGTGGCATCAGACCTATCTACACATATATAGCTTTTTTTTTTTTTTTTTCCTTTTCAATGCCCCCTATGGACATTAATAATAGTATTATTATAATAGCAAAACTATGCTGTATATATAATATATATATAATATATTAGGGTTGTTCTGATCATGTTTTTTTTACTTCCGATCCGATCCCTAAGTTTTAGTTTGAGTATCTGCCGATCCCGATATTTCCCGATCCGATTGCTTTTTTTTTTTGTTTTTGCTGCTCCTGATTCAATTCCAATCCGATCATATACATTTTGGCAATGCATTAAGAAAAAAATGAATAAAACTCTGATGAATATATACATTCAACATACAGTACATAAGTACTGTATTTGTTTATTATGACAATAAATCCTCAAGACGGCATTTACATTATTAAAATTCTTTCTGTGAGAGGGATCCACGGATAGAAAGACTTGTGACTTTGTGTATTGTGACTAAATATTGCCAGCTAGTGTATTTGTTGAGCTTTCTGTAAATGATACTGTAGCCATGCCCCAATGCATGATGGGAAGTGGAACCATGACTGTGCGCAGTGCTACCAATTGATATATCTTCTCTGCGTTGGGAAAGAAATTAAGGTGTTAAAATAAAGATCCGTTGCTACCTTGCTTCCCCACATTGCTTCCCATGATATCTTTAATCATAGGGAGTGGGATTGTATGGCTTTAGCCAATTAAAATTAAGCCTCCAAAGGCTGCCAAAATTCACTCTACTCATTTTACGCTTACTTTATCTCTCAATATAGGTAAAATGGGGCCATGACAGATTGAGCGTGACAATGCGTGAGTTGGACGTGCAACGCATGCATTAACTGCGTTAAATATTTTAACGTGATACATTTTTTAAAAAACTATTACCGCTGTTTTCGGGATAAATTTGATAACCCTACCTTAAGCCTAAACTAAAGACTCTGGATGAGTGTAACATATTATGTCTGTAATGTTAAATACAATTAGAAAACGATTTAATTAAAAATATATATATATTAAAAAAAGGCATGGCCGATATTTTTTTGCCGATTCCGATACTTTGAAGATGACGTGTCGGCATCCCGATCGATCAGGACATCTCACATATATGATAATAATAAAAGTCTAATTTGAATGTTTCATATGACATCGTAAGAGGCCCAAATAAGTCCATAAGGCATAACAACAGAATTTCTTCGCAGGCAAATTCATGTATTGGCCTATGGCGCCCCCTAGTGCCTTTTGGGTGTTCAGACTCTCAACACACAAATTCCTCTATTGTCATGTTTTTGACTCGCCAAAGAAGCGATTGCATTAGTAATCACGGAAAATGCAATATAACATATCAGGTTTACAGCATATCAAAAATTATGATTTATAATGGGAGTCAATGAGCCAGAACATGGCATTATTATAAGAATTTAGTGCGAATCTCTCCAACCTGTTTGCAATAAGTTAGAAATTGCTGCATGGTGCCATTTTGATCTTTACATGTTTTTACTATCCTGGGAAAATATTAGAAAAATAAATTAAAAAAAACTTGAAAAAAGCCAGAATATGGACAAATAACACCGATGAGTTAGGCATGTTGTAAATAACAATGACTATTTCCTTCAAAAATATTTCATTACAGCTTCCTGACTGAACTGTACTGTATTTTCCAACTGTACTGTTTTAAGTACATTAAAACTTGTTAATAAAGGTTCTGAGTACAAACCACATAAAGACTTTCATCAGTACACAAATCAGACTAAAGTTCTGTTCATTCAAATGGAAAAAAAGTGCTGCTGATTGACATTTTAGTGTGTGTGTGTGTGTGTGTGTGTGTGTGTGTGTGTGTGTGTGGGTAAAGCACTGATATAAATTGTCAATGACTCAATTATTTTCTTTGAACATACTGAATAAAATGGAATAAGGAGGAGGCAGACTGTAATGAATCAGTTTTCTTCATCAGTTGTTCATAAATACAATCCAAATCGAATTTCAAAGCCCACTCTTGTATGACAATTTACAATTTGTGTTTGTGTTGAAAGTAGACTCTAAGCTGTTATATGGATGGGTTTGTGTGTGGTTTTTTCATAATAAGAAATGAGACCTTACTATCTTACAATAACTCGAGTGCTAATTTCTCTAAAACACAATACAGACACTTAAGACACTGACTAGCATAAACGCTAATGAGCTTAGCGCTCCGTGCTAAGTAGTAACGTCTCATCAAGAATACAAACGGTACAATTAGCTTCATTTAATCACCTCTGGCAGATCCACACTGACTCTAACAGCACAAAAGAAAATCTAACTCTTCACACTTCATAATACAGTAATCCCTCGTTTTTCGCAGTTAATTGGGATCAGATCCCGCTACGATACGTGAAAAACCACAAAGTAGCGCCCCCCATATAACATGTTTTTTCACTTTTTTTCCCCAAAGTATAATTGGGGGAAAAAAAGTTAGCATTTTATAGCATTTAAGCTAGCAGACTTTTGCTATGTAGGTTAGCTAAATGTTCTTTTGTTATACATACATCCTCATTTATTTATTTTTTTATACCGTTTGAGGCTCAGCTCTGGTATTTTAATTTTTTATGTTCCTTATCCGATTACTCGATTATTCGAGCTAACTAGTTCATCAATTAATCGACTAAAATATTCGATAGCTGCAGCCCTACTTTATATATATACTTTAATTAAAAAATTTAAGCACTTCAAATGTAATAATGTTTTAAACATGTTACTGAATTATTTTTAAACAAGACTAAAGCAGAAAAATGCTTGTTTTTACTAAATGCTTCATTGAGTGAGTCCACTCAAAGCCGCTCAAGCTGCTCACTTACACACAATGAGTTGCCACAGCAACTGTTTAACAAGTTAAATGATGTTTGACGTTTTGGCTGCCGTGCATCTCTGGCAAGATCAAACCTTAACGTCTGTCAATCATCATTAACTTTAGTGAGCAACTCCAGTGCGATGCCTGACCAAGAAGAACGGCAAGAGCGAGAGTGAGAGACTACGTGATCGAATCAAGACAGCTTTACAAAATACTGCATTTATTTATTTATTTAATTGAAAGAAAAAATCCACAATGGACTGAGGGGAAGTTTGAAGCACGAAGTAGTGAGGGATCACTGTATAATCCATTCAGCAGCAGTGAACTCTCTCTCTCTTGCTCTAAACACTGGCATGCACGCACAGCCTCACATTACACAGAAACAAAACCCCAAACGGGACTGCTTATCGCTGCTAGGAAAAAGAATCGATTATCAAATTATTTTGTAACTAACTTATTAATCGATTAGTTGTTGCAGCCTTGGTTTAAGCATTCCCCAACTTTTTTTTTTGCTCACAGCAAGTTTTTATAAATAGAATTTGAGGGTCAGGCATACAAACTAATGATTAAAATATATAGTTAAACCCACTATTGAGCAATTACAGTAAATAAGGATTGTCCAATTCCTTGTTTCGCCAAGTCTGAAAAGGCAAATATAACCCCCCGTGAATATCACAGCTAAAACACTGCGCAGGGCCTCTTTTGATCAACTTAATAAAAGAGGTTTTGTCCATTTCCCTTTGTAAATGTGGTGGTTTGGGGACCTATTAAGAAGCTTGCTTTATTGTACATTGTTGAAATTAATTAGTTTGAAGCACCAGTCAAGCATGTGATTGGTTTGGCTTGGGAGCTGAGCCTTCATGTCAATGTACGAGGGAAATTGTATCTTGTAACTGCATCCAAACTTGCAGTATTGTTTCACCTTCCCAGTGCACTACACTGAAGTGGGTGGGGAAATAAGCATGAGATTTTGCAAGGAATGTACAGTACACATAGCATTAAGGCAGAGTTATACTTCCGCGTCAGACCTGCGCCGTCAAGGAAGACCCGAGCTACGACCCTACGCCGTAGCCTGACGCGCGCCTCTCGAATTTTCTAACCTTCGCGTCGCGTAGCCCTGTGATTGGTCCGCTCAGACTGTTGTTTCCGGTTTAGCGCCAAATCACCGCCATTGTAGAATAGAATCAAACATTATTTTCTATACGCAAAAATGGACCAAGCCAATGGGAGTTATTATTATTGTGATTGCCAAAATGGCAAGGTCGGCGATTGGGGGAAAAAAATAAAAAAATAAAAAATGGAAGAACCACCGAGACGTGTGTGTTCGGAATCGAGTGGCCACACGAAGCGGTGACCCAGTCGGCCAAAAACTGCCGACTTTTTATCACTTTATGTCGTATTTTTGGTTGGTGCGCTTCATCATTTATAGTGTACATATGTTTGCTGTGAGTCTGTGACTTATTTACGTGTCACACTTCAAGTATATGAAGAATAAAGCACAGATTTGGTGTCAAAAGAGTTGTTTTGATCTTTAATTTTCAATAACAGACAGTAGTACACGATACATCATCACTGATTGAGAGCGCCTCGGTGCTATTTATTCTAACGTTAAAATCAAGGCTCCCAACGCAGTTTGGGAAGTTCCATAGACGCCAGAAATCTGCTATGGCTTCCCACTGGCTGGTTGTAGGACACGGCAAACAAATCGGGCTGGAGGGCTTTGCAGACCTTGAACGCAGTGCTCGACGCCAGTTTGAAGCTAGCCGCCACAGCTAGCTCTCGCCACCGGAGTCTAAAACTCTCTGTGCGGCATCAAAAGTCAGCCAGACCGCCTCGTCTTCTGCGTCGCCTGCCCCTCAACATTTGTATGTTCAATATTTATTCAGTGTTGATGAGCAGAATATTTACTGTCAAGAGTTCCATCATGCATTGTTTATTTTTTCTCCGACTAGCGGAAGTCAACAAGCATGCCCCAAAACCGTACAAACATAACGCCACATCCTTCTAGTGGCTTGGCGGTGAATTATAGAGCAACGCGTTCCCTCACCGCAGAACTATCGAATGTCGAACGACGCCGTAGTCGCTGTGCCGTCACCGCAACGCGGGAGTATAACTCAGGCTTAAGTCTACTCAGAGTGTGAATTGGATATGAAGGTGCAAAATTGACCTTAAATTCATTCATCTAACGTGCCGCCAAGGGCGTAGGTTTGGTCTCAACATTGGTAGGGACGATATGGCATAACCTGCATGTACACTTTTTGCTGGGGACGTGACATTCTTAGTGATCAATGCAAAATAAATCTGTATTGACTTATACTAATTTTAATGTGTATTGGTTCAGCCTACACCGTTACGAAAAAAATTACGAAATAAACATTTTGAAAACTTACAGGAAAAATGTCCAGTTTTTATGAGCAAATTTTTAAATTGCATTATTTGAACATAAATTATATGAACATACACAATAAATACAAGCTTGTTAATCATCTCTTAACTATCCAGGAATGCAAAGAAAATAAACATTTGTCTGAAGACTATTCCACATTGTCTAAACTAAGAAATTAAATATATCAGAAAAAACTTATTTGTCAGGGAATAATAAAAAATGGAGCATCCCTTCAGGTAAAAAACTGCTTTTGTCCACAAGTCACAGCCAAACTCAACAAAAAAATGAAAGCTCCAGTACGCTGCTTTAAGACCGCATAAATAAAATAAAAAGTAAAATTGGGAAGAAGGGGCTAAAACTCGGTTCACTACATTTCTCAAAGTTTAACGTTAACAGTCGAAAACACATAGAGGAGGAAACTTCTCTCTAAGCAGCTACCTACTCGAGTTATACAGGTTAGCAAGTTCACACAGTTTAATGTCATGCTAACTCTGATGCAAGTCGGCCTTTCAGCAGCAAAATTAGTGGTGTGTTCCCTTCTTCCACAACATTGACGTCTTTTTACATTTCTTACAGTGGCTGCTGCTGGCTGGGGAAAAATATCTAATATCCCTAATATCTAATGTCTGTGTGTGTGTGTGGGGGGGGGGGGGGGGGGGGGGGGGTAAATCAGCCAATCAAATGTGCAGCACATTTTACCAGCACATTTAGCAAGTGAAAGGAGGTACATGTAATTGTGAACATAATGAAAATTATTCACGTAACAATGGTAGGGTCAATTACAACAATTAAAACATGGAAAGGCAGTCTAAATGGCCTATATAATTGAAGCCATGAAGCCAGGTCTCATCTGACCAAAGTACACGGTCCCAGTTGAAGCCTGGGACCGTGTGTATTTTTGTGAGAGACCAAGATTGAGCTTTTTGGCAAAAAACACTTGAAGTGGGTCTGGCGTGCCACGAAAGATGCGCATGCTGAAAAGCAACTCATACCCACTGTGAAGTATGGGGGTGGGTCAGTGATGCTGTGGGGCTGTTTCGCTTCCAAAGGCCCTGGGAACCTTGTTAGGGTGCATGGCATCATGAATGCTTTGACATACCAGGACATTTTAAATCAAAATCTGTTGCTCTCTGCCCGAAAGCTGAAGATGGGTCGTCACTGGGTCTTTCAGCAAGACAATAACCCTAAACATATGGCCAAATCTACACAGAAATGGTTCACCAGACACAAAATCAAGCTCCTACCATGGCCATCTCAGTCCCCAGACCTTGTTTTGTTGGCAAAAGGGGGTTGTACAAAGTATTAACACCAGGGGTGCTAATAATTGTGACACACATTATTTGATGTCAAATAATTTTTTCTTAATGTGGGATTTTTTTCCCCACTGAATGAATGCACTTGTATTGAAGGTCGGATTTTTCTCTTTTTTTCCATTAAGGTCCTATATTATTTGAATTTTTAAAAAATTGTTAGAAGCTAAAAGACACATCTTTTTCAAGGGGGCCAATAATTATGGAGGGCACTATATTTAATGACCGATTTTTATTTATTTATTTATTTATTTATTTATTTTTTTAATTGACACGGCCATGTTGTGTGGAAGAAACGTATGCGGCGATCCGTTGCCGACCATTACGGTACGTGACGTCACCATTTTGTTTCGGTAATACTTCACTCTGATCGGTCGAATGATTTCGTCTGTGTTAAATTCTGCTTTTTTCACTCTTCATAAAGCACAGAATTTAGTTTCTTGAACTCATTTGAGTCAGTTTATTGCAGCTCCGCAATTCGGACCATAATAAACGTAACACAACACAGACTTCGTGTGTCCGTCAACTATATCTGTCCCTCGGGAAACTCAAACCCAAATAACAATAGTTCCTATTGTTACATTCTAGTCTGCAGCGATTTCCAACTTAAATTCTCACTTTTATTTTACTGTATCAATCCGTGGAAGAAACATTTATTCATCATGATGAAACGAGCAGTTTTTTTTTTTTTTTTTTTTTACAAAATAAGATAAACAACAAGACAAATAGCGCTTTTGATAGCAAAGTAATAATTTATTTACACATAATTAACTGCAAGATGACGCTGTTCTGGCCGCGACAGCCGGTTAAACTTTTCCCTCATCACCGTCCGTTTCATAAAGATGAATTTTTTTTAGTCTCTTCGGGCTCTGCTCGCGAGCAGCACAGACTCAAAGGCATCGTCCGCTGCATTAGTGGTCCCGGTCGTTCTGCTCGGGCGTCCAGCGCTTGGCATCCCGGGCGTCCTACCGGTTGTTCTGCTCGGTCGTCTGCCACCTGGCATCCATTCGGTCGTCTTCCGCCGGCGCCCGGCCGTGCGGCTTGGCCGTTCGTTGCCGTAGAATCGGGTTGCGGGTCTTACCAAATGCGCTACTGCCCTTCAGTGGCCAGTTTTATTGCTTTAAAATGGATTTTCAGCTTTGTGCTTTGGAGCTAAATTGAATCACGACTCAGAGATGTCTTTATTTAAAAAAAAAAAAAAAAAAAACGTAAAAAATGTATAAATATGTCTTTGGGACACTGAAACAACTAAAAATAGAACGGATTTATACGTTTTTGGGAGCAAATGAGTTAACGGATTGAATGCAGTGATTTTAAATGCAAGCTTCATTTTCCTGAGAGAAAATGGCAAAAGTTGTTTGTTCAATAAAAGAGGGCCATCTTGGCTGGAGGGACTCAGTTAAGTACATTTCACTTCTGTTTTGGCTCTTCCTGGAGATGATGAGTATGAAATTGTAACGTGCGTGAAGTTTTGTGGTTGCTTTATAGACAGTGGTTTCCCAAGCCCCTTTATGTGTCCCAGCAATGCCGACTCGGATGAGTCAGAAGACGGCAAAAACAATGGCAGAACACTATAGTATATTTTTAACGTAGGAAATGAATGGTTTCTTGACATCCGTGGTATTTAATTGCAGTGACACTGATGACAAGAAGTTGGAATCGCCTCAGGAAGTTGCATGCGAATGCAGGAAATGTCAGCATCCACAGTGGTCGGTTGTTTGGTTTGTTTGCAGCATTTGTTGGAAAGTTCTGACTCCACCAAGAGCCATTTAGTAGAGTGATGCTGCTAAACAAATTTGTTGCCAATACATTATTCATGCAGGCGCACATAGTGTTTTTGCTCTCGGGCTCCCCCTACAGTAGTGACTGCTCAAAGTGATTAGCATTCACACAAATTAGTGTTTCGAAAGAAAGGATTTCTTCTGGTTTTCAACTCGTTTTAATGCTATGAATGAGATTTTATATTGCAAATCCGTTTGGATATTTGGGATTTTTGCTTGAATGCTCCCTTCTAATGTTGTCGTGGATTTGAGTGATGATGTTTGGTGTCTGGGGATTGCTAATATATATATATATATTTTTACCTTGCTACGTTTTTGGGAGGGTTGCAGTGTTAGTTGAACCTGTTCTCTTTGATGAGCTGTACTTGTGTTGATATGTTGTTGCTCTGAAATAATGTTCAATGACAATAAATAGCTATCTTTGAATTTGGCATGAATATAAACTAAGATAAATGGTGAAAATTGAAATTTAAAAACATGTTGCAGGAGCAATTAAGTTGCTATGGAAATGCAGTGTTTTTAGTTTTGCAGTGTTGGATGAAATACTTTTTTTTTTAAGGGATGTCTTATATTTTTTGCACCTGAGTCAGAGTCACATGATTTTGAGAATCTGCCGATACTGAATCCCAATTCGATACCGGAGTTTTTTTGTCCCACCCCCCGCCAAATTTTTTTTGTAAAGATCCAAACATGCTACTGTCCCACCATGCCACCTTCATAGTGTAAATTACTTTTAAACAAGAATAATGTAAAAAAAAAAAAAAAAAAGCTTGTCTTCATTGAGCTGTTTCCACCCAGGCTTTGATGCTTACACTGCTGAGACCAGCCTCTCACTTGAAAATGAGTTGCTACAGCACACTTATGCAGGTGTAACGATCGTAGAGCTACCAAGCTTCTCTGGCACGATCAAAGCTACAAACCTGTCGATCAAGCCGGACATTTTGGTCGTACTCTTAGCAAGAAGGAGGGTGAGAGGCTGTGGCGCTGTACGAGCATGGAACAGAAAGACATATATATATATACACTCACCGGCCACTTTATTAGGTACACCATGCTAGTAATGGGTTGGACCCCCTTTGGCCTTCAGAACTGCCTCAATTCTTCATGTTGTAGATTCAACAAGGTGTTGGAAGCATTCCTCAGAGAGTTTGGTCCATATTGACATGATGGCATCACACAGTTGGTGCAGATTTGTCAGCTGCACATCCATGATGCGAATCTCCCCTTCCACTACATCCCAAAGATGCTCAATTGGATTGAGATCTGGTGACTGTGGAGGCCATTTGAGTACAGCGAACTGTTCAAGAAATCAGTCTGAGATGATTCCAGCAGTAGCCATCAGAAGTTGGTTACATTGTAGTCATAAAATGATGGACATGGTCAGCAACAATAATACTCAGGTAGGCTGCGGCGTTCCAACGATGCTCAATTGGTACCAAGGGGCCCAAAGAGTGCCAAGAAAATATTCCCCACACCATTACACTACCACCACCAGCCTGAACCGTTAATACAAGGCAGGATGGATCCGTGCTTTCATGTTGTTGACGCCAAATTCTGACCATACCATCCGAATGTCGCAGCAGAAATCGAGACTCATCAGACCAGGCAACGTTTTTCCAATCTTCTATTGTCCAATTTCGATGAGCTTGTGCAAATTGTAGCCTCAGTTTCCTGTTCTTAGCTGAAAGGAGTGGCACCCGGCGTGGTCTTCTGCTGCTGTAGCCCATCTGCCTCAAAGTTCGACGTACTGTGCGTTCAGAGATGCTCCTCTGCCTACCTTGGTTGTAACTGGTGGTTATTTGAGTCACTGTTGCCTTTCTATCAGCTTGAACCAGTCTGGCCATTCTCCTCTGACCTTTGGCATCAACAAGGCATTTCTGCCCACAGAACTGCCGCTCACTGGATATTTTTTCTTTTTCGGACCATTTTCTGTAAACCCTAGAGATGGTTGTGCATGAAAATCCCAGTAGATCAGCAGTTTCTGAAATACTCAGACCAGCCCTTCTGGCACCAACAACCATGCCACGTTCTGATCAGCTCATCAGCAAGTTCTGCAGCAGCCTGATAACGATCCTGATTAGTTGAGTCAGGTGTGTTAGAGGAGAGAGACATGGAAAACAAGCTGGATAGGGGCTCTTGAAGACCGTGATTGGTCACCCCTGTCTTAGGGCATTTATAGGTCATTTCCTGTTGATTTTGAGTCACTGCCTATTTATTTGGGTGATTCCAAGCTCACTTCCTGTTCTGTAACTCAAACAGGAAGTGACCCATAAAATACCCCAAAATCAACAGGAAGTATCTAAAAATCAACAGCCAAATGACCTTAAATGGCCCAAAATTACCTCATTGTCTGGCATTGGCTGCCAGTCACGGCCATAGACGTTTAATCCGTTTGAAGCGGGAGGGATGGCAGCGAATGAACTTTCGTTCATTCGCTGCCACCCTCCCGGTTCAAATGGATTGGACGTCTACTAGTGATAAACACATTCCAATTCACAGCAGAAGCTTGTTTTTCTGTTTATTAGTTGTTGTAGAATATCCTAGAATGATCTCCTGACCAATTGATCGATAATCGTGGCATCACCATATCGTCAGATCGTTATCGTGAGCTTTGTATCGCAACTCGTATCGTATCGTGAGGTACCAAGAGGTTCCCACTCCGACTTGTATGTCTTCCATTTTCTAATAATTGCTCCCACAGTTGATTTCTTTACAACAAGTGTTTTAGCTATTGGAGATTCAATCTTCCCAGCCTGGTGCAGGTCTACAATTTTGTCTCTGGTGTCCTTCGACAGCTCTTTGGTCTTGGCCATAGTGGATTTTGGAGTGTGACTGACTGAAGTTGTGGACAGGTGTCTTTTATACCGATAATGAGTTAAAACAGGTGTCATTAATACAGGTAACGAGTGGAGCCTCGTTAGACCTCGTTAGAAGTTAGACCTCTTTGACAGCCAGAAATCTTGCTTGTTTGTAGGTGACCAAATATTTATTTTCCACTCTAATTTGGAAATAAATTCTTTCAAAATCAAACAATGTGATTTTCTGTTTTTTTTCCCACATTCTGTCTCTCATGGTTGAGGTTTACCCATGTTGACAATTACAGGCTTCTCTAATCTTTTCAAGTAGGAGAACTTGCACAATTGATGGTTGACTAAATACTTATTTGCCCCACTGTACATTCAATTTTGGAGATCATAAAACAGTAACTCATACATTTATCACAGTAGTTAGCAGACAGACAACAGCAAACTTCAAGCGGCAATATAACTCCTTATAAATGGGTATAAATAAATAGGCTGCCCACAAGCACATGTAAACGCAACACTCCTCAGTAGCCTCTTTGTGTGATGCGGCCTTAAACAAAGTCTGGGTGGATTTTTACCAGTGTGTGTCGTGTCTGAGTGCAAGGCATCAATCGGCAATGAGGTGCGACCTCGGCCTCTCGCCCCTGCGTGTGTGTGTTAGGACACTTGAGATGTGTTTGTGTGCACGGCTGCAGTTCCATGTGTTGGTCATTGTAACAAATACAAAGACAACATTTATGCAGGAGGCTCTTCATTATATATATATCGTAATTTAAGAATCTTTATATCAAGCTCACATTGAATCAATAGCTGTGTTAATATGATCCACCCGACTCATTACTGCAGGAAGAATTCAATTGATTGGTTAGCGCTTCGACTTAACTGAAGATGGAGTGTTTGCACTTGCTTTAAACGAGCAAAGTAACTTGTGCATACCATATTTTTAAGATTCAAAGATTTGTTTTGTTTCGTGTATGAATCAACACATCTAATCATTTTTCCCATCACGCGAATTTTAGCATTGTGCTCGGAAGTTTGCCCTGAACAAAAAATACAGAATTGTGTAATTGTTTTGCTTTCTTCTAAAACTACACTAAAGGGAGATGAACACCCTATGCAATTAAGCTCGAGTTTGCGAAACATTTAAGTCAAGAGGAGCTTGCTGGGATATTAGTCTGTGATACATTAACTGCTAATGTTTGCATAGCGCTGGTGCTGTGTTGTGTGTGATGATTTGTATCATTTCAGGACACATGCTTGTGAGCGCAGTCAAACAGACTTTTGTGCTTGCAGGAATACTTATTGTAAGCTATGTTGCCCCTGATGCATTTAAAATGAGAACATCATGTACTCCACATTTGTACGCCCTTTGCTGCTTTTAAGTGATCCATCACAGTGTCCTGGGGTTGTATCTTCTGCAAGGGCGTAGGTTTGGTCTAAACATTGGTAGGGACCATATAACAGCATAACCTGCATGTACACGTTTTTGCTGGGGGCGGGACTTTAATAAGACCAAACAGATACAGCTACATTTCGTAGGAATATGAACCTAATTAATTGATAAGTTAAAAGATCAATGCTAATTAAATCTGTATTGACTTATACTCTTTCATACTGTATGCATTAGTTAGCTGATACGCCGTTCGATTCAAACCTTTTTGTTTTCAAAAACTACTAAAGAAGCATTTTGAAAACTTTTCAGAATAAATGTCTGGATTTTATTAGCAAATTGAAATTGCAATTTTTGAACATAAATTGTAATAACTAACACAAAACACTGTAAAAAATAAATTTAAAAAAATACAATTGTTAATAATATCTTAACTAGCCAGGAATGCAAAAAATACTGTAAAAATTTGTCTTAAGACCACTTAACATTGTCTGTCTAAATAAAGAAATTAAATATAACTGAAAAACCGGGAATAACAAAAATAAGTTAAAAAAATGGAGCCTTCCTTCAGGTAAAACATAACTGCTTTTGACCACAAGCACAGACAAATGCAAAACAAAATGAAAGCTCCCTTGGGCTGCTTTAAGGCCACATAAATAAAACTGAAAATTGGGGAGAAGGGAGTAAACCTCGGTTGACTACATTTCTCAGTTTAATTAACATTAATAGTAGAAAACACAAACAGGAGGCCACTTCTCTCTAAGCAGCTTTCTACTTGAGTTTTGAAGGTTAGCAAATTCAGTTCACACAGTTCAATGTAATGCTAACTAGGGGTGGGCCATCTTAGGCACCCCACGATGCGATTCGATTACGATTCAGGGTGGTACAATTCGATTCTTGAAAGATGATCACGGTATTGACGATGATCACGGTTATCACGATCATCACAATTATCGATGCATCATACATTACTAATTAATAAGGGTGTAACGGTACATGTATTTGTATTGAACCGTTTCGGTTCGGGGTCCTCGGTTCGGTGCGGGGCCGCACCGAACGAGTTTCTGACGAAATGTAAAATGCTGTCAAATTTAGCGCGGTAATGGGCTGTAATTATTTTTTTTTAATTAATCACGTTAAAATATTCAACGCATTTAACGCAAGCGCGGAATGCCCGCTCATGCTTCCCATAATCCCACTGTTACGTCCCACGGACGGCTGCTAAGGGCGTAACATAAAACGAGACACGCACACAAGTTGCAAGTGGACACACATTTATTGACACAAGTCGAACTCGCAATGAACAAAATATACAAAATGCGGAAGAAGCTGGCTTCAGCGTAAGCCCAGGCCAAAACAACAAACAAAATGAAACTACGCTTGAACCCCACCCGCTAAGTAAACCCGATCGTAAAATAGAAAAAACAATACAGCCACTGGCACTAACCTGGCTTCTACACAAAACAAAACGGGTTGAACGAAAACGGCAGTTTACCTCTACTGCTGCGGTGATCTTATTTACAGTGGTGAACACAAACGACCCAATAACGAATGAACACAAAAGACCTCACCGAAAAAGCGGGAGTGTAACAAAATAGCGATCAAATGCACAGGTGAATGAATAGCGAGCAAACAGCGAGCGAGGAGGGACGCGGCACGTATGCTGTCAAATGCGTAGTTGCGAACTCGGAGTGTTGACTGTAAAATGACGAGCGGTCAGATGACTTTTGTTAACGCTGCCTTTATTTGGTTAACAAGACTCAGGCACAATACAACACACACGCGGGTATGCATGCTCAAACAACGGCCAAATAGTATTACCCAGAGCCGTATTACCGTGTATCGGATTAGCTGCCGTCAAGCAAGTGTCGTTATTGCCGCAAATGTAAACAAAGCGCTGCATAATGGATACATGTCAGACAGCGGCTAGTTCGGGTGGCCCGTCAGCGGCGGTGACGTCGTCAGCCCGTCCGGCGTCAATCAGAGTACGCCACGTTGGGAGGGGAGGCAGCCAGCTGGCAGACGCGGCGATCAGATGACTGACAGTCTCAAAAAAGATAACAATTAAACGGCCAGGGCCGTCGCACCACATACAGTAGAAGTGCAGTGAGCAGCGTGGGTAACGGTTATACAGTATGTTAACATGGAAGATGGTTGGCCCTCTGGGTGGGGAACTCAAATTAAAAAAGAATATAGATGGAACAACTCTTCACTTCAGTGTTGCAACTGTTCAACTTTGCACATCAGATATTTATTTTAAAGAAAAAGTCTTAGCCAAAGTTATTTTTTATTTTGTTTTTCATAA
This sequence comes from Corythoichthys intestinalis, assembly GCF_030265065.1. Taxonomy (NCBI): domain Eukaryota; kingdom Metazoa; phylum Chordata; class Actinopteri; order Syngnathiformes; family Syngnathidae; genus Corythoichthys; species Corythoichthys intestinalis. The sequence continues at coordinate 8,116,869 of NC_080414.1, read as the reverse complement.
TATCTACATTTCAGAATATTGTATTTTCTATTATTGAGCAGAATTCTAGCTTTGTATGGACTAATGTTCCTATTGTTGAAAGCACAAAAGTGTGTAATAAACAACTAGCACATTTATATTTTGCATTTTGTTTTCTTACTGTACCGAAAATGAACCGAACCGTGACCTCAAAACCGAGGTACGTACCGAACCGAGATTTTGGTGTACCGTTACACCCCTACTAATTAATAAAGTAGACAAACAAATTTTTGTCCATTATTTATTTAAAATATCCTAATGATTCAACAGGAACGATGGAAACATGCCCATACAACAAAAAGCTGCCTTTAAGCTGCTTATTTAATTATTTATTTTTACAAGAAAGGGGAAAAACATTAACCATTTCAAAAGGAGTACTTTTTTCTCTCAAAAATATAATACAATTTAAACATGTAGAATTAATTCCACATTTTCTGGAAACAAAGTGTCTCTAGAAATAACTTTTTAACCAGTATACTTTGGTTTCAGATTTCTGTACTATTTCGCATGTTTGTAGTGTTACCGCTGTACTTAATCATGGTTTTACACGTTCTGCATATGAAATACACGTTAGCTAACTATTAACACCTCAAAAACAACAAAAATAAAGGCTAAACAGTACAAGAGGGTTGGTGTACTCACCTCTTATAGACGCACGCGGGTCTTAGCAACACACTCAGGACATTTTTCAATTGACATGACTTGAAACTACAGCTGGACAAAAAGACAATGGGCAACGTACTATCTCTTGTCCCCTCAATCTAAAAAATCATTGTGCGGTCGCAGACGTGTCATGAATTTCGTCCCGCTACAAGCGGCTGTCATAAAGTTAAGTGGGAAAATCATCGTTTTTGAAACTTTATGAATCGTAATCGAATCGTCACGTGTAGAATCGCGATGCATGTAATAATCATTTTTTGGAACACCTCAAATGCTAACTCTGATGCAGGTCGGACTTTTGATAGCAAAATTTGTGGTGTCTTCCCCACCTCTTCAACATTGATGTCTTTTTACATGACTTACAGTGGCTGCTGCTGCTGCTGGCAAAAAAATATCACTCCTTCACGAGGGGGCGGCATGTTGTCGACATGTATTTCTGAAAATAATTCACTTAATAGTGGTTGGGTCAATTCTATCCTTACACATATGGGAAGACAATCTAAATTATGTATATAACTGAAGTCAAAATTTGAGCATCCTGAAAACTTGGTAATGTTATGTCCAGTGTTGTTAATTTTACTATAAAAAAGTAATTAATTACAGTTACAAATTACTTCTCCCAAAAAGTAATTGCGTTAGTAACTCAGTTACGTGAATTTAAGAGTAATTAGTTACTTGGCAAAGTAAGTAGTGATAATTTTCATGTTTTTTTTTTTTTTTTCTCCCAAAAAAAAAAAAAAAGGTCTCACAATGTGAAGTTTAATGGGTTTTTGGGACAATTGTCCCTAACCCAATTCTTTACCCTCCACTTAACTAGACACAAGGGTATTGCGATAACTAGATAGTAACCTTTGTTATGTGTGGAAGTCATATAAAGTTGTGAATCAACCGTTAAAGTTGTTAAAATTGCTCCCGCTATTGCATTAGTTCCCTTCTGTCTACTTTCAACATGTGTAAGTTTTAAAAGTTTCATCATTTAAAGATAGATTTAAGTCAAGATTTTGCCGATTTAGGAGCATTTTAGATTTAAAAAAAAAAAAAACACAACAGAGCCTTCCTGAGAGGTCTACTGCTTTAAGATGGCGGCTGTTTACTAACGCATGTAGTCCTTAAAACGTGTTGGCAATGCAGCCGTGTCTATCATTTGCATCTAGTACTATAATATATGATATCTACCGTATCATGTGGGCGTAGTTTGTAGGCTACAGTCAGGTATTATAGACCCTACCCACGTGACGTCACAACTCCGCTCTCCTGAATGGTACCGCCCACTTGTCCGTCAAAACATAGTGTTAACCTGTTACGGCTACGTACATTTCTCCTATTTACGGCGTGTTTTTCTGCTCCTTAACATTAATCATCAAAATGGTGAAGGCGTATGTGGCTGTTGGTTGCACTAACAGAGAAGATGGAAGGAGAGACTTGAAGTTTTACCGTATTCCGAGGGATCCAAAGAGAGCGAAATGGACGGCTGCAATTCGACGTGAAAACTGGGCACCAAAAAATCACCACAGACTATGTAGTAGTCATTTTATATCCGGTAAGATGCATTTAATATATACTTAGAGGGTTTTGGGCTGACAAATAACCACAATTAAGATCATTGCGAGGCTAATCGCCGACAACATACGACGTAGTACGACAGTTTCAAATTCAAGATGTTTGTGACTTCCCTTTCTTCCACCATCGTTATTTTTTGAATGATATTTAGCTGGTACCAAGTGAAAGAAACTGGCCTCGTCTACGGGGCTGACAAATAACCACAATTAAGATCATTGCTAGGCTAATCGCCGACAACATACACGTATGTATGTAGTCAGAGTGCTATTGCTAAACCATATAAACATTAAAAGCCTTAACTCCATTGACAAACGACATGAAATACATTAGACTTGACAGTGGATGTTAGCAATAACAAAAGATTTTGAATTGAAAATTTCGTAACTCACCTTTCCAAGCACAAGATAGATTCCTGCCGAATTTTCGTGGACGAGGACCTGTTTCACCCAACCAGCAACGAAGTATTTATAAGCCTCCAAGCTCTTGAAGTTTTTCATATTTTCGTGAGAATAGGCTGATTTAGTGTGGACAAGATAATTGTAAATATCTGCGTAGCAGATGTCAGGCAGACAGGGCGAAGACAGTGGGTCGAAAAACATCGATTTGGGGATCAAATATGGATCTGGCGACTTTATAGAACGAAGCTTTTCCTCGTAACGCCTTTTATGCAACAGATCCAGTGAGTTTGCGGCATCAGAAAGCACCGGGTCTTCCATGAAATGCATTTTAAATTCCGCCATCAATTGAAAACAATGCTAATACAGAGTCAAAATGACGGACAAGTGGGCGGAACCATACAGCGAGCACGTGGTTTTGTGACGTAGGTGGGTAGGGTCTATTGGAGCCACCTAGCATCGCGTTTGCAACGGCGTCTTCCCAACTGCTGCTCTCCTCTCTCGTCTCCGTGAGTCCGTCTCTGACTTTTTTTATTCAACCAACTTAGTAACGCATAGTAACGCACGCCTTTCCCGCCTCAGTAACTGTAACGGCGTTGCCAAGATGAGAAAAGTAATTAATTAGATTACTCACTACTGAAAAAAATAACGCCGTTAGTAACGCCGTTATATTGTAACGCCGTTATTAACAACATTGGTTATGTCCCTACCGTCCCTATTCAAACCTACGCCTTTGGTCTTCTGTATTTGTAAAACAAGTCAACTTAAAGCTGTAGTGGAAGGTGAGTGGGAAGAGGCTGGAGGCTTGTTACTAATATGCCCTTGAGATGATTTGAGAGTTTAGACTTCCTAAAAGTGTAAAAAGCTCCCTGTGTTTTCCTTCAGGGCCTGAAGACAAGATAGGATCCACCAAATATTAGTGTAGGTGGAGATGTATGATAAAAGCTGCAGTAGCTCAGTCAGCAAGAATAATGACCATGTACTTTCCTGTCTTTGCAGACTTGCACTGGTTTAGGTGAAGTTTGAAAATGTAATTTAAAAAAGACAAAAACAAAAAACTGTCACATGCACACTTATATATAATATCAATCTATCAATTTACGTACACATGTCTTTGTGAATATTAATATAAATGCATGACATGGACACATGACCATCCATTCACACACTCGCATGAATAACTAGCCATCTAATGACATTTAAACTAATTGTAAATGATTGCTGGTTAGATGAACTACACATTCCATTCTAATACATGTAACTTGAATATCCTCTCGTTCGCATATACAAATATTATCTTTTTGCCCATTGACGTAAACACAAAATCTGTTCGTCTTTGTTAATTCACCTAAATGCAATGTTGTGCCTGTCTTTCACATCCCTGCACACAAATATGTAAGCACATCTCTTTAACTTCACATACTGTACCAACTTAATGCGAACACACTGTATGTCTATCTTTTCACCAGACAATTGCATGAGTACCTATGATACTAGTCACAAGTAAGTCCCGAGGCTTCCCTTTTGTGAGCAAGTCGAGTCGAATCACAAGGTTGTCGAGTTAACTCTCGAGTAGGGATGTCACTTGATTTTGAGAATCTGTCCCGATCCAATACAGACACCATTATTTGTATTTGTGTGTGTGTTTTGTTTTTTCTTTTTTTAACAGAAGTTCCAAACATGTTACTGTCCCACTGTGCTGCCTTCATAATGTGAATTACATTTAAAAGAATAACGTAGAAAAATGCTTGTCTTTATTAAATGCCTCATTGAGTGAGTCCAGTCACAGTTTGACGCTCACGCTGCAGAGAACAGCCTCTCAATTACACAATGACTTACCACAGCACACTGATGCAACTTTAACGATGATTGACATATTTGTGCCTTTGATCATAGAGCTACTAAGCTTCTCTGGCAAGATCAAAGCTACAAACCTGTCAATTATTGTTAACTTTAAGCACAAAGCGCAAGCTAGACAGTTGGGCCACACCCTCTGTGGTGGTGTACGAGCATGAAACAGAAAAATATAATTATGGCGGAAAACAGTCAGGTGACTTGAAGTTCCGCTCTGAGACCCCAATTTGGCCAAATTTCAAAATTGTCCTATATGTTTGCGTGATAAATCATTGGATAGCTTAAAATCTCAATTTTCTGGGGGAAGAAAATTTTTCAACAGGAGGGCATTTAAATAAAATAATAATAAAATTTTAAACAGCAAAACCCTAACTGGAGGTGACGCACGCGAGACATAATTATAGACTTAATGATTTTAACGAGATTATCGCGTACTTACCTCTTGTCGATCCAAAAACTCCATGAAGCATGTATCACTGAGTGTCAAGACACAGCTGTGAATGGCCACAGCAAATTTTGGGGGGGATTTTACGGGTGAAACATGGTAATATAACAAGGGTCGCAATGCAGAAATTGCAGACATAAAAGTGTGGTCGAGATTTTCATATATTTATTCTTATAAACTTTTTTTCAATTTTTCTTTTTTTGGATCAGTTATTTATCATCTAAAATATTGGAGAAAATGTGACAGTCACGAAAAAAATACAATTAAGCGATAGTTATGAGTTCGATATCCGTGACTTTTTTACAGACGCAAATTTTTTTATTGTGACTTCATTTGTTTAAAAGTTTAAAATATGCGAGTGAATAATTTTTTTTAAGTCGTTATTTTTTTTAAACTAAAAATTAGACATCAATAAATGATTCTAAGCTAAAAACGACTGACATTTCGAATAGTAAATACGATTACTTACCTTTTTAAAGCTAGGTTGAAACAAAAGCGGTTGCGCGATGTCTGTAAACGGGGGTTTCCAGGGTAAAACGGACAAATTAAAAATAGTTCGGGGACTTAATGCGCCATTAATCTGCAATGGCAGCATATAGACTTATTGTTCTATCAAACACAACAGTTCTTTTGGTTTAAAGTACAGCAGTTTATTTTAAACAGGGGTGCAAGAGCAGAAACTGCTTTTTCAGCCTTGTCTGTATTTCCGCCATATATTTTTAAAATTTAAAAACCCGATCCTTTTACCTGATTGGATCAGTACATCCCTAGTCTTGAGGTCATGTAATCAGGTCACAAGGTTGTAAAGACGAGACGTGTCAAGTCGAGTCGAGTCAGATTGTTCCGCAAGGGCGTGGCGAGAGCGGCCAAGGCGACCAAGCGGATCTCGAGTCATTGTCTCACGAGTCAAGTCGAGTCTCAAGTTATTGCCTCACAAGCAAAGTCTCGGACCCTCCCAGCTCAAGCGAGTCAAGTTGAGTTGCGAGTCATCATATTTACGACAGGAGTCGACCCGCTACCGACTCCCTATGACTCGAGTCCAATTGTCTGCCTTTCACACATACGTACAGTTCAAATATCAATCCATGACTTGACTCGGGAACATGACTTGCTCCCTTCCTTGTACAGCAGCTGTCTTTTTAGCGTGGAAAAAGAAGTTAGACTGTCAAAGAAACCAGCCGATTGCGACGGCTTGAGATGAAAGGGTACAGGAACAGAGGCGTCATGCTGTCACTTACTTTCCCCTTGGGCGGATGACAGGTGCTTAAACATTTCTCTGCAGGTAATGAAAAACCATATAGGCACACCTGCTGCGACTTTTACTCTGGACTTTAATTCCATAGCCGCAAGGTCACGACACTAGTTCATTTGCTCCAAAGGCAGGATGAAGTTTGCATTCAAGGAGAAAATCAAATCAACACCGCAAACACTCAGTTTTGGAAGCAGAGGTATTTTAGCCATGAACTGAATTGATTTCATACCACGTAGAGTTGAGTTCTCTGTCATATCCTTTTTGTGTTCTCATAGTTTGCTGCTTTTCCGTAACAAACACATCTTAGTTTTTGCTAATTGGGAAAGTTGCAGTTCCACACCTGTAATTGTTTCATGGACCAAGAAATATTGCACGCTTGCTTCACAAAGAAGTTTTTTTTGTTTTTTTCCACTGACTGGACTTCAGATGAAAAGCCAGTTTCTACAGCACAGAAATAATGACTGTTCCGCGAGTTCAGCAACACAACACATTAGCAAAAGCCAACTCCTGATTACCTTGCACATTGTCTTTGTTTCATTTTTTCCCCGCAATAACAGCTGCGTGAAATAAAGAATCCTCTACAGAAGGCCCATTCTTGTATTCCATACTACTTGAATCAATCTTTGTAATGGCATCACATGAATGATTAAAAAGCAATGATGTGGACGGTCTAGACTGCTCATCAGTTTGTCCCTGCATAGAAAGAGATCATGAACAATTGAGCAACAATTGTGCAGGCCACTTTGTTGTTCCAAGGCTTAATGATGCAAGAATTGGTTGAACGTCATAATGATGTAGAGCAATTGAGGGATGAGTTGCACATTAAAACTGGGTAGAGTGTTCAGCTTTATATTAATCTTCATTGGCCACACTATTTGATACTATGGCTGCAGCTATGGAATATTTTAGTAATCAAGTATTCTACTGAAAATTCCATTGATTAATGGAGTAATCGAACAAAACTTTTTTTTTTTTGGTAAAGAGCAATTATACATGAGAAATGAAGACATTTCACCAAATATTGAACAATATTTAGATAATCAATGCTTTATTTGAGATGCACATCATTATTTCCGCGAGGATTTTTTGAAGCTGTGGTTGTGGGCTGCATCGAAAAATTGCGTTATAGCATGACAAATGACTTTTTTTTTTCACATTTTTTCCCAAGAACAACCATAACAAAGGCCTATTTGAAATATTTCATTAGCCAGGATAATGTTGTAGCTCTCAGCTACGGTACATGTACGTAAAATGTGTATCTGATTACAGCTACATTACCCAACGTAATATTCAGACTTTTTTTCTCGTAGCAATAGCACAACTTACATCTCGTAGTCCTACTTTTTCCTTTTATTTGGCCCTAATGCGTACTAAATTACAACAACATTATTAGCCCTTCTGTTAATGGACCAATGGCGTACGTTTGACGAGGGACGTTAGGGACATAACACTAGCAACTTTTCAGGATGCTCAAATTGTCCCCACTAACTTATAAGCAACATTACTTGAATTATATAATGAGTTCAGTTATTGAGGTCACTTAGATCGTCGTCACATATTTTGTCAGGGTAGAATTGACCCTACCTTAATTATGTTCAGACTTACACTAACATCATCTTTTTCCCCCTCAAATGCACGTTTGATTGGCTGATGACTAGATAAATTCCCTTGTTTTCAGTGTAAATCTACCAGAAATAAGTGAAATTATCTGCCAGTGCTTCAAGTAAATTTTACTCATATTTCTTGAAATAAGATTTTCAGCTAGCCATTGTCTTAACACACTTATTTTAAGTAAAAAGTGCATATAATTAATCTTAAAAAAGAACAAATTGTAATATTTACCTAAAGTAAATTGAATAATCTGACCTATTAGTCTGTTAACTAGTCTTTAACACTCAAAACAAGATGGAGAAAATTATTCGACTAGATTTAAGAAAAATGATCAGATTAAGACGTTACAAATTTGCAGTGTGAAAGTTAGTACACGTCGATACAGATTTATTTTTGCTAGGGATGCACGATATCTGTTTTTTGAAACCGATTTCGATAACTTCCTGCTCCTCAAAGCCGATACCGATATCGATAACCGATAATAAATATATATATTTTTTTTAAAGTATGACCTGAGTTTTTGAACACCTGGAGGTTTCAAAAAAGGAAAAAAAGTGGTGGATTCAACATAGATTTGCCTTTCAGATGTTTCATAATGACATGAACAAAACAGTACGTTTCACTTATGAACTGCCTGACAGCCAGCCAGAATGAATGCACTTCCATAAACCACAACGCATGGTCTTTTCTTGCTTTTATGGGAAGACACATGTCTTAATATTGTGAAAGTACAACAGAAAAATACACATATTCAATAATCAATATACAACAAACTGCTCAATACACTTGTATGCACAACTATTATATGTATAGCATAGCACACTAGCTTGAGCTACTAAAGCATTGGCTGGCTTCTATAACACAACTTATGAAGTTCTGTACATATGACCCTTCACCACAGAAGTAAACATATATTGCACATCCATATGTTATAGTAAACATAAAATAGATATATTTCCAAGGTGGAAACGTAACAAAGCATTCACGACTGTCAATGCTCCCGCTAGACACCGCAATGTGTAAGTGATTGAACCAAACTACTGTAACAAAAAAATAGATGCAGTGAATTATTCTGACCAGCAGGTGGGAGCAATGGCACGCAAATGGTCAACTGATTTCCCATACTAGTGTGTAAACTGTAAAGCCAGAACATTACATATTATCGGTCCTATTATCAATGTTATTGGATTTATCGGGATGACGTCATAATTCCTATTATCGGACCGATAATTATCGGACCAATAATAATCATGCACCAGTGATTTTTGCATTGATCATTTAGCCAATTAATTAATTAGGTGCAAAGAAATGTAGACGTGACCTCCGTTCACCCAATTTGTTTGGTCTTATTAATGTCCTGTCCCCAGAAAAAAGTGTACATGCAGATTATGCTGTTATATCGTCCCTACCAATGTTGAGACCAAACCTACGCCCTTGCAGAAGATACAACCCCAGGACACTGTGATGGATCACTTAAAAGCAGCAAAGGGCGTACAAATGTTGTACAAATTGAGACTTAACCTACGCCCTTGTAATGGACCAATTTCAAGGAGTAGGGGGAAATTATAATTGCAGTGTAAAAACGTTTTACTAGTTTTGGTGACAAGGTGAACAGTTTTTTTGTTGTTGTTTGTGAACTACATTTCCACACAAACGCACATTGAGGTACCATTTAGCTTAGCAAGGAGAGGTATGAGAGCCCTTTTTCGAGTGTCCCAGAGTTCGCGAAATTTGAAAAAACAAGCGCATTTATCAAGGTTTCGTCCGCCGTGATTGCATATATCCGTCCGTTCCGTCGAAAAAGACCGTCCGCCGCTCACTTTCGCCGAAAGGTCCGATCCAAAATACCGTGATGCCCTGGATGGGGGGGAAGAAGGAGAGGAGTCGGTATTGGCCTACCCATTTTATTGTGGCAACAATAATAAAGAAAAACAGTAACAAAATAACAGCGGGCTGCCGCGACGTGAACCGCTATCTCTCGCTATCTTGCCCGTTCTCCTTCTCGCTTCCTTCTACGTCACAGCTCTTCTCTTAAGGGTGCCACACAGTTACGGACATTGCAATACACAATGGATAGGTTGCTACTGAACCCTTCACACTAGGCTGCTGCTAGTTTGAAACTGCCTTACAAAAAGCGTGGCGGCTCTTATTTTGGTGTGGTGGTGCGCCACAATGTTTTATATGTACGGGAAACCCTGTACAATGTTGAAAAAAGCCAACAATTGCATCTCAGATGTAGGGCTGCAGCTATCGATTATTTTAGTAGTTGATTAATCGATCAACAATTAGTTCGAATAATCGAGTATTCGGATAAGGAACATTAAAAATTAAATTACCTGAGCTGAACCTCAAACGGTATAAAAAAATAAATAAATGAGGATCTATGTACAGCAAAAAAAAACAATTGGCTAACTTACATAGCAAAAGTCTGCTAGTTTAAATGCCAAAAAATGCTCTTTTTTACAATGCTTTTAACAAATGGTTTAGACACATATTCCCACAAAAATAGACTAAATATACCAAAACTAAATTACGAATTCATTTAAAAAAAAAAAAAATTAGCTCAAACAAAAACTTAGCTTAAGTTGGTCTTAACAGGGAGCACCTGGATTCAGCCATGTGAAATGAGGCATACTAGAAGGCAATGTATCCACCCAAATCAATAAAACTGCATGCAAACACTTTCAATATAAACCATTAAAATGCCACTTAAATTAAACGATTACTCGAAGCAGCAAAATTGAATTCGAATCTTTTTTTTTCTAGTCGAATACTCAAGTTAATCGATTAATCGTTGCAGCACTACTCAGATCTGACGAGAAAAAAGAAACACAAAATTTACATGCAAATTACAACCACAAATTGGAATGATTTCAATTACTGCTTCTCAAACTAAGCATTGATATTTACCCTTTTAACCCATTGTTTTGGCTTAAAATGAAATGGACTAAATGAAAAATAAACAAACATGACGTTCATGGTTGCTCTTAATCAGATAAGGCAAAGCGTGGTAGCGATAAGATATATTTTAACCTCTTGGAAAAAAACTCACATGTGGTGCTTGACGTAATGCAACATTGTGATTTATAGGTTTCAAAGCTCACTGAAGACGGATCCTCAACAAATTCTCTTCACTCTGTCACTACTTTGCACCAGCTTTCTTTCCCCATCAAAGGATATATTTTTGCAGCTTTATCTCTCTGAATTCGAGGTGATAGCTGGAATTAGTTTGCTTGAGTAAGGAAGCGTTTTCAGCAGTCTGATCTGATTAAATGTGAGAGTAACCCTCTTTCTAACCTGAATATGTCTTTTTCTTTTTGGTCTCACCAGGTGTGTCTCTCTCCGATGCGCTTGGCCCCTGAGGCCTGAGGAGAAGCGAGCCTAGCCCGGGCCCCTCATGGGACGCTCTGTTAGCGAGCATGCACTGCTGCTACTGCAGTGCATGCTGCTGCTGCGGCTCGGAGGCGTAGCCGGTAGGAGAGGGCCGGTGCTGCTCCCTGAGTCGCCGTGTCACAAGACAGAGCACCCCATCATCCCCCATTCGGGTAAGAACACACAACTGCATAAATTGGTATTAAATTAGAATGTACTGAATGTAAAGTCTAGTTAATACATCATAGCAATCCCCAGGTACAGTACTGTAGCTACAGTGGCAACTACTGCGCAGTACTTTATCCCCACTAATCGCTACTTTATACACAGTAGTACTGTAAAGAGCTAGATGGTCCTTATCATTACCACATTAATGTTTAAAGTCAAAGCCAAGTACTAATGATACTAATGGTACTTTATGATAATGATATTAATGATAAATTTGACAATTTTACGCATTCCCACGATGCTAAGACGATAAAAGCGCAATAAACAGGGTTGTTTTCGTCAACGATGACGATAATGAAAATATCTGTCAACGAACAATTTTTTCATGAAGATGACGTGCTGAAAACGTGTCTTGGGAGACTTAAACATAACGAGATGGATGCCAGTTGTCTTCTGACGACACGAAAATTCGCCATAGTTTCCGATATAAATTCACAATGTATGATATTTTCTTATTGTATGTGTAGTTAGCACACATTTAGCAGTGTTTGGTCCTGTCAATCATGTGACGTGCTGCGCCTTCCCCCTACCCCACACAGATGCTTACTGGCCGGCGAGTAAGCCTGTGCCCATTCCAGGTTCCTTTTGTGAAAAATATGTGTCAGGTGCTGCTTGGTAAGTTTTGCTTTCGTATGTTGGCTAGATAGGCCATGTTGCTTTAGCCCTTAAAGGGATCCTCTATTTTTAAGACAAATAATTCTTAAAACATAAATGTTAGTATGAGTTATTATAATTCCTTCCACTCCACCTTGCACATTTATTCACTAAAAAATAATAATTCCACCTTGACCACTCACTTCACTCCCCTTTTTTCCATTTGACTGGAAATTGCATCCAAAAGCAGCACATCGTGGTATTTTACTTTGCGAGTATAGGCGGCAATAAGCAATTGTTGAACACGCTACACATTCGGAAAGATACCAATGACGTCATCACTGCGAGCCCGCAAACCATGGCGCCAACTAACGGTCAAAATATGGACTAAATATTTTAAATATTGCCATTGATTTAACATTTTATGTGTTTCTAACAACATATTTTAGTACAAGAGAACAATTGTGGTTTATTAGAGCCTACATGTATTTAAATCAGAGGATCACTTTAAAGGTCTGTGCTGAGTGATCATCACACACAAAACTAACTTGTACCGTTAGCATAGCGTTTGAGTTAGCATTAGCATTTAGCGCGATGACTCTTCTGTAACTCTTGGAAAACATTTTACATACAGTTGGTGGCGTCCAGGTGAGTTTAATTAATTGCAAGTAATGTGCTCTTTTCCTCCTGAGTGTGGATTATCATGAAAATGGTGATGTCATTGTAGACTACAGATATGTGCTCTGTCTGTCATGTTCATTCGAAATTGTTGGAAACCTTTTCGTTGATTAAAACTAGACGAAGACGAACACATTTTGAAATGACTAAAATATGACTAAGCCTAATAAGTATTTTCGTCCAAAAGACTAAGGAAAACAACACTGGTTTGGAAGCATAATGTGAAATATGAATAACCGAGTAGCTATAGCGTGTCCTCGCCAAACAAAGAATTATAAAAAAAACATGCTCAGATGTTGATGTCATAACGATTACAGAAATAGCTTCATTTACCCAACACATTTTACTTTTTGCCAATTTTTTTGAATGAATGAAAATATTTGTCGTATGTCACAGTCCATTTTCATTTGAATTTTCTTAGCAATGCAATGCAGACAATTTAATTCACCTCTTCACTCTTCACAGGTTGTTTTTGGTAGCCCTTTTAATTTTCGACTTAGTCTTAGACAAAAATACTTAGTATTATTCTTCGTCATATTGTAGTCTTTTCAAAATGTGTTCGTCTTCGTCTCGTTTTAGTCAACGAAAACTCAAATTTCGTCTAGTTTTAGTCGACAATGACTCAAAATGTTTTTGTCTGTAAACTTCAAAAGCCTTGTCCATAAATAAACAGTTCCCAACAATTTCAAATGAATATTGACAGACGAGCACATAATTGTAGAGTCTACAAGGACATCCCCATCTTCGTGATGATAATACACACTCAGCAGGAAAGCAGTGCATTCTTTTCGATTAAACTCACCTGAACGGTTTGTAAAACGTTTTCCAAAAGTTTAAGACACTAACCACGCTAAATGCTAATGCTACGTGAACGCTATGCTAATGCTACATTTAGGGCGTGATGATCCCTCATCACAGACCTTTAAAGGCTAAAGCAACATGATGTATCGAGCCACGATAAGAAAACAACTTACCAAGCACCATTTGATGTGTTTAAAAAAAGTCTGGAGCCTGAAGCGTATGGCGGGGGCAGGTAGGGGGAAATGTCACATGAGTGATACGACCAAACACTGCTACGATGCGTGCGAACTACACATACGATAAGAAAATGTCACACATTGTGAACTTATGAAGGAAACAATGGTAAATTTTCATCTCGTTCTCATCTCTCTCGCATTCGTATTATTGTTTTAGTCTCCCAAGACGCATTTTTAGCTCGTCACGTCATCGTCATAAAAAATTTGGTCGTCGACGAAATCTTTTCGCTATCGTCATCGTTGACGAAAACAACACTGGTGGGTTGCGATATGATTTTAAGGACTGTTTGAATTTAAATTCAAATCAAATTCATTCGAATCGGTTCAAGTCAGTGGGATAATGTTTCGGTTTGATTATTTGGGATTACGATTTGATTCGATATTGGGCAGTTCATTTCAAGAGGGTGTGATGCAATCATTTTTAAATCTTGAAAGAACTTGTCAGTACTGTATGCATTTAGACAAATGTTTTTTTAGTCACCGCAGTATGTTGTGAATGTGTGTCGTCAGCTAGTTCCAAATGTCTTATTTGTTCAGTAAAGGTATTCCCATTTGAATTCCCATTCCATCTCTGCTAATACACAGGAGAGTTCTCCTTGTCTCTTTATTACTTGGGTGTGCAAGTTTTGTAATGCTATTTTGCATCCAATTTCACTGTCCTTTACCCTTCATCTTTCATTACTATGAACATCCCAAGTTTAGGCATATCCATTGCAATCAATGTAGCTCTGTCTGCCGAGCATGGAGTAGCATTGAGCTGTTTTCGGTCCTGTAAGCATCCCAGTCAGATAATCACATTACGTTTAGTCCTGGGAGAAATTGACTGGAAGGCTAAGTAATGTGCGCATACATCCGTATGCGTGCAAGGACGCTCCTTTGATGCCTGCATATCAGACACAGTCCTAATTCTACATAAATCACTGTTAATCAACTACGATCAGTTTTAGTGACAGTGACTATTTTCATCACGTTGGTTGGAACATAGGCCGATTAAAGCATTTTAAAAAGATATCGGACAATATCAACATCGGTTTTGGGCCAATATGCATGCTGCATTCAAAGTGAATGGAAAAGCCTTTCACCTTTGTACAAGAGCTGGTCACAACTTAGCGCAGAAGTTATGCTTAGCGACTGTTAGATGTCTCCAAACTGAGATGCTTGCAGCTTGAGCAGACCATTTGCATTCATGGTGCAAAAATTAAATAATTAGTAAATGATTGAAAAATAATGAATTATAAACTCATTGCATATAACTACTGCATTACCAGAAAGAAACTGTCACTAAGAAAATTTAAAAAGTAATAAAATACAAAAAATTGTACAAAAGAAAGCCCATCAAAATGCATCTTGGGAATTGTCATTGCATTGGCATGTCCTATGATTGCCTGTCTGTATTTGTAATGCTTTGGTCCCCCCCGTCCCCGTAGTGGCTCTGTGGGGTAACTACTGTAAATGTGTTTTATTTTGAATGATGTGATTCCTTTTACAGATAGTTCCCGGGTTACATACTCGACTTACACTATTTCGACTTTATGACGCCGAAGCCTCGTCCGCGATATTTTTTCTTTTTTTTTTTTTTTCCCCGCATAAACAGTACCTTATTGTACCTCACAGTATCTTTTTTTTTTTTTTTACTTTATTAATATGACCTTTTATATCCTCACTAAATGTGAAGTTGTTCAGCTTTACAGATAGCAAACAAGTCAGTTGTGCTTGTTGAAGCTTTTGACTTCACTTTGACAATTTGTAAAGCTGTTACACACATACGTACACTTATGTTCAGAACGACACGCATTTTAACAATAAAACCCTTGACTAAAAACAATCTGTGTTCAAATTTCCATCTAGTCTGATCAATACGTAAATGTAGATTAAATTTGCCTAATTTGCCTAACAAAAGTCTGCTAGCTTAAATGTTACGTATGCTAATGTATCTTCAATTCTCACAGCAAATCGCTCACACGTAACTCCACAAACGCTAGCTCCAAATGTGATTATAAATGCATACACAAACATATATTAGCTGAAACAACTTACATCCTGATGTGGGCCAAACTAGAGTGCAGCTATGCTTTATCCATGCCAGATGTCTGAGTCTGCTCCGCAGTCATGCAAGGCAACAGTCCAGCCAGACCCAACACTGCCACCAGAGGGCAGTGTATCCTCCATCATTACATTTAATACAATACATTTGAACTTTTGTGATAGGTACTTTGAGATTTAGGGTTACTTAAGGGGTTAATTCAGACTTTGCCAACGTAGTCACGGAACCCGTTCATAACCCAGGGACTACCTGTATTTAACTCATTCACTCCCAGCCATTTTCACCAGAGCAAGGCCCCTCGCTCCCGGCCATTTTTCTGGATTTTGACTGATTTTGCAAGGCCCACAGAAAATTCTGTTCTATTGCTACATAAACATGGAACCCACCAAAAGAAAGATTAGGCTCTCTTCTTTCAGCAGAAAGAAGTAAGTTCATATCTTTTTCCATTCTTTAGAAATCAGCATTAGAAAATAGCTTAGTTTGAGCATTTTTCCAATTTCTGATGAAAAAAAACAACGGAGAAAATGAACTTTTTGTAAACGCATACATTTCAAACATAACTTTGATTTTAAAAAAGCAATTTTTTTTGCATTAGTTACATCCCAAACATCTGAATACTGTTTTCCTTTTACAAAATACCATGAACAACCAGACAAATAGAGCTTTTGATAGCAAAGTAACAATTTATTTACACATGACTACTGAGAGATGACCCTTTGTCGCCGAGATGATGCCGTTGTCGCCACGTCAGCCGTGTAAACTTTTCCCTCATCGTTGTCTGTCACACAAAGATGGATTATTTTTGCGTCTCTGCTGGGTCTGCTCGGCGAGCCGCTGCACTGGGGGTCCCAAGCGTTTTGCTCGGTCGTTCAGCGCCTGGCCTCCTAGGCATCCTCTCGGTTGTTTTGTTCGGTCGGAGCGCCACCTGGCATCATGCCACCAGCGCTCTGACCTTGCTGCCCGGCTGTTCATTGCTGTTGAATCGGGTTGTGGGTCTTATAAAATGCGCTACTGCCCTCCAGTGGCCAGTTTTATTGCTTTAAAATGGGTTTGGAGCCTTGTTTTTTGTTTCTCTGATAGATCGCAAGCTATAGATGGTGCTTATAAAAAAAAAAACGCAAAGGACGTATAAATACGTTTTTGGGACAATGAAGCATTTCAAAATAGAACGTATTTATATGTTTCTGGGAGCAAATGAGTTTTAATCATGGACATTTTGGTTCTTTTCAATTGATATGGGATTTGTTATGTGAGCCACAAAAGCTTCCAGTATGGCATCACGATACAATTAGCCATTTTATGTTAAGTCCACGACCGTGTATATCTGTACCGGTTAATATCTGTATCCTTATCAGGCATGGGCCAGCATATGGGCTTCCTTTAGCCTAAAAAAAAAATATCTTCTGTTTCTTGTTCTGTAGATTCTGACCATGAGCAGGTGCAGTTTTGAAAACTAATGGAAGATATGGGTGCTAGCTTTAGGTCGAAGGTTGGTCACAGAGTTCAAAATTCAATGCGTATTTTTTCAAAAACTCTTCGAAAGTAGCTTCATCTCCAAGAAAAATCTGACATGCTTACCGGTTAAACAGGGACAATAAATCAGCAATCCACCAGATGCCATTTTAGCTGTTTTACTTCACTGCACATTTCTTAAATCAATCTTTCACACTGAGATTAATACTCCTATGTTGCTTTCCTTAACAGAAACACTGTTCAGGATATTCCGTCTTGTAAACAAGCTTTGTCGTGAATAGGTGTTAGTGGGACTGTTTTCTATCACACTGACAGAGGTATTTATAAGTGAGTAAACTGTCAAGTCAATGATGAAAAAGCCGCTGTTTCCTCTGCTCTTTCTGACAAGTAACTTTGATATATATGAAGGTTGAAACTGTCTATTTATCTTTAGGAAAGAACTGTCTTAGGGTCCACAGGGGAACGTTTCAGACTGAAATCCCCATGAATGGCACGACCTTATGATGGAGGGCAGAGTATATGAGGCTGCTTGATCCTTTAAATGCCACAAAGGTCTCGCCCAAGCTTCTTATACCTTTTATTTTAGGTCTGACCAGGTCATGTGAAAGATGTTGAATGTTATGGTGTGTGGTTAGCATTGTACCACCAGAAATGTAAGACAACCATTGTGTCTGAGACCAACATGATTTAGTAGGAGTGTAGTTAAAGTGGTTTTGACAGGAAGTGCCATTGTGTAGAAATGAATCTAGTATTTTTGGAATTTTTGTGACTTCAGTACAGCATAATCTGCAATTTTCAATTTGAACATAGTGTAGAATGTGGCTAGCCAGGGTTATAGTATAGCTACAAAGGGCCTTGAAACTTTGCACTTTGAATTTTTTTTAGCTTTAACTCCTACAGTGCAAAAACACACCTCCTTAAAACTAGTTAAATTCCCTTGTTTTTTGGTATAATTCTGCTATTAATAAAGCAGAAATGATCTGCCAGTGCTTCAAGTAAATTTTACTCACATTTTTTGAAATAAGAAAAATAGCTAGGCTTTCATTAAGCTTAAAATGAGTGTAATTGACTTATTTCAAGCAATAATTTAGTGTATTTAATCTTGAAAAAAAAGTTTAAACACTCATTTAAAGTAACATTTTGTGTATAATAAGCAACAATTAAGCAGCAAATTAAGGAAATCTAAAAAAAAAACTCACTTGGATCAAGCAACAAAACAAGTATATTCAATCTTTAAAAAAAAAATAAAAATCACTCACTGTCAGCAACATGTTGCTTAGAACAAGCAAAAATATATTACTTATAGGTAGGGCTGCAGCTATCAGTTATTTTAGTTGTCGATTAATCGAGGAACTAGTTAGTTCAAATAATCGAGAAATCAGATAAGGAACATAAAAAATGAAAATACCCGAGCTGAACCTCAAACGGTATAAAAAAAAATTTAAATAAATGAGGATCTAAGTACAACAAAGGAACACTTGGCTAACTTACATGGCAATAGTCCGCTATCTTAAATGCTATAATTTTTTTTATTTTTTTACAATGCTCTTAACAAATGGTTCAAACACATGTTCCCACAAAAAACGGCTAACTACACTAATAAACTAAATTATAATCGCATAAAAAAAAATTTTAGCTCCAACAAAAACTTTGCTAATGTTAGTCTTAACACTGAGCAGCTGGATTGAGCCATGAGAAATGAGTTGTTATATTCTCTTTGCCACTGGAGGGCAGTGTATCCACGCAAATCAATAAAACTGAATGCAAACACTTTCAAAACCAACCATTACAACTAGAGGTGCACGATAATTATCGGTCCAATAATAGGAATTGTGACGTCATCCCAATAAATCCAATAACATTATATATTATTGGGCCTATTAATATTAATTTTGGCATTGTGTCGGTGGATTGGGATGTGTGCGTTTGTTTCCACTCCTGTTTTGCCAGTATGCAAAGTTTTGTTACTGCTGTTACTACTTACTAGAGGCCTTGTTTTTCCATCACTGAGTGATGAACCTTACTTTGACAATCAGCAAATGTTTGCATTTTACAGTGTTATGTTTACAAGTTATTGAGAGGCCTTTTGGTTATTGATAGGCTTGCTGTCCTATAATTGCCAGGTTAAGAAAGTTGTTTCATGGACCAAGACCACAAAATTCTCCTCTCCTGTTGCACCAAATGTTTTATCTGCTGACAAAGCACAATACCTCTTGGGTTTATGTTTGTTTTAGTTCTGTGCTTATTGTTCAGGGGAACACATCGTCAATGATACTGACTGATTGATTGTGATTGACTCAAATTATATTTATTTGAAAAAAACTAATACGGGCACTTTATTTGAAGTCAAAACTGTTCTTGTCTTTGTTTTGTTCATTATAATAATGTTCATGTCATCATGAAAATTCTGGTTGGGTCACTGGCAAATCTATGCTGAATCCACCACTAGTATTTTTGACCTACAGGTGTTCAAAAACTCAGGTGAATATAATTGAAAAATTATATATATATTATTGGTTATTGTATCGGTATCGGCCTTAAGGAGCAGGAAGTTATCGATATCAGTATCGGTTTCAAAAAATGGATATCGCGCACCCCTAATTACAACGCCACATTAATTAAACGAATACTCGAAGCAGCAAAATTTAATTTGAGTCCTTTTTGTCATCAAATTGAGTAAATCACTTAATCGTTGCAGCACTACTTCTTGGCAACAAATCGAAGAAAGTAAACCTTAAAAAAAAGCTTAAATCACTCATTCTCGGCAACAGAACAACTCGGTCAAAGCGTGAAATAAATTTGTTTTCGAAGTTTAAAATGTTTTATCTGTTAGTTGGAATAAGCTCAAACATTTACGTAATAAATTAAAACAAATACTTCTAAAAATACCACAAACCTTTGCCCAAAAATTTGCTTTTTGATTCAGGGAACAAACTGAAGTATGTCAATAAGAGGGTTTTGTTCAAGTTATAATTGTTTCATATTTTAGGGGGGGAGACTACTGTAAATGTGTCAGAAAAGTTCATAGTTTAACAAGTGCAACAATTAATCGATTAGCAAATTAACAACTATTTTGATAACCAATTAATCGTTTAGGACCTTCTTCACCTTAAACTTGTGTAAATTCTTAAAATTATAACATACATATAACTTGTAAATATTATCAGATTCCTTCATTTTATTTTTATTAAGTCAAAGTAGGACCTGAACAAAAATCTGCTTTGTCTTTGGAAAACAACAATTAACATTTTTGCCAATTTTCGGACACCTTACTGTCTAAACTAGCTTCTTAAGAATGCTGTATAAACTAATCGATTAAATCGATTAATAAATTAATTGCCAATGAATTTGATCATCGAGACAGTTGAAGGAAATAGTCATCCATTTTGTCTTCATTGCTACTTAAAACATGCTCAAAACAACTTGAAGGTAAATTAAAGGTAAATGAAAGAAGTGACATTAATCGATTAGTCGTTTAATTATCGATTAGTTGACTCCCTATAATAGATGTTGTTCAAAACATTATTTAAAAGCAAATTTTTCTTGATTTGGGTGTAAAATGTAAAAAAAAAAAATTCTTAGTAAGAACAAATAGTAATACTACTTAGAGTAAGTGGAATAATCTTACACATTAATCTGCTAAATAGTCTTTAACAATGAAAACAAGATGGAGAAAATTATTTGACTAGATTTAAGAAAAATATTCTGTTATAAATTTGCAGTGTATGGAACAGTTTTTGTACTGAAAACCTGCGACATACTGTACGTTGCCGTCACTGGAAAAATCGAATGTTTTTTTTTTTTTTTTTTTTGTATTCCCACAATTGACGAGATCTTCAGCCTTAGAAAAGAAGCAGATCATTTGTGTCACATGAAGTTGCCAACTAATCTTTGCCTTCACCGTTCAATCTCTAAGTAACACTTATGTCATGCCCTGATGATAGCGTGCGTGCAGTTCAAACACATCTCACGATTCCAAGTTGTAACGCACACAAAGCTTTTTCCGACCAAATTACAGCCTTTGGGAAATAAAACGAAAAAAAAAAACACTTGAGTCATAACAAAGTATGCAGGCATATACAGGCACGGGTGAGGTGAAACCTCTCGTTAAACCTATTATGTGTCTCTTGAAGTGACTTGTACTAAAATGTAACCTGTGTGTTTTGCGTCGCTTCGTGGGGTGCCTGTTAAGACTGTTAAATATTCCGATGTATTGGCTGAATCGCAACATGGCTGATCCCTCTGGATGTAGTTTTGGTAGTGGATAGTGCCAGCTGATTATAGGGATCTATCTAGTAGTTCGGGTTCAGTAAATTTTGTGACCTTAGATAAGAAGATTAATGTTATCTTTAATCCTTGGCACTGGGACACGGAAGTCGGCACCCTGTTAAATATATTTGCATTTGCAGTATTTGGAAATGAGCTGGTATAATTCGAATCCATCTGCTGGCACCTTAATAAGCATTTCTTCTGAGATGGTAGTATTCTGAATTAGACCAAGATTTTTAGGAAGATAGAGCTTGAATTTAGGCCTGTCACTTTAACAAGTTTATTAGATTATATATTGTCTCATACCGTATTGGCCCGAATATAAGACGGCCCTGATTATAAGACGACCACCTCTTTTTCAAGACTCAAGCTTGAAAAAAGACTTTTTGAAGACCAAATTAATTTTTATACAAAAAATATAGGGGTGTCAAACGATTAAAATTTTTTAATAGAGTTAGTTACAGCTTAAAAATTAATTAATCGTAATTAATCGCAATTAATCGCAATTCAAACCATCTATATGCCATATTTTTCTGTAAGTTATTGTTGGAATGGAAAGATGAGACACAAGATGGATATATACATTCAACATACCGTACATAAGTACTGTATTTGTTTATTATAACAATAAATCAACAAGATGGCATTACCATTATTAACATTATGTTAAAGCGATCCATGGATAGAAAGACTTGTAGTTCTTAAAAGATAAATGTTAGTACAAGTTATAGAAATTTTCTATTAAAACCCCTCTTAATGTTTTCGTTTTAATAAAATTTGTAAAATTTTCAATCAAAAAATAAACTAGTAGCCCGCCATTGTTAATGCTAATAATTACTTACACAATGCTCATGGGTGCTGAAGCCTATAAAATCAGTCGCACCCAAGCGCCAGCAGAGGTCGACAAAACTCCGAAAAACACAACAAGTACACATTTCACTGTGCTGTCATTTTAATGTTTGACGGGGCATGTGCGTTAATTGCGTCAAATATTTTAACGTGATTAATTTTAAAAATTAATTACCGCCCGTTAATGCGATAATTTTGACAGCCCTAAAAAAAAAATAATTACAGCACATCCCTAACAAATGATTATAACAATATACTTGAGA
The DNA here is from genome assembly GCF_030265065.1 of Corythoichthys intestinalis. Taxonomy (NCBI): domain Eukaryota; kingdom Metazoa; phylum Chordata; class Actinopteri; order Syngnathiformes; family Syngnathidae; genus Corythoichthys; species Corythoichthys intestinalis. The sequence goes on along the minus strand of NC_080414.1, from coordinate 8,094,267 downwards.
GAAAAAGCATGTTATTTTGCCTCATTCAAATCTCAATATCTGAACATTTAAATATGTAAACTAAAGTGCAATCACATTCGTAAATGAATGGCTTCTGGTTTTTGAAATGTAAACAAATCTATCTATTGTAATAAAACAACAAAATTGCAATAACTGCATTAACCATCAAAGTGAAGTCTAACTGTAACTGTAATCTGAATAAGGAAAAACATGGCAATAAAATAATGCAAACTGGTTAAACTAAAAAGAGTAGCTGACATCTGTCATGACAGAACATCGCTTCAATGATAACTGGCGCCATCTAGCGTCGTGAATGGGTATACTGTCTAGACCGCGAATATAAGACGACCCTCTTTTTCAGGCTTATTTCAAGGCAAAAAACAGTCTTATATTCGGGCCAATACGGTAAATTATTGCTGTTATGCGATGTTGTCCATTTTTTTTAAACAATGCAACCAGTAATGTAGTGAGAACACATCCTAATAAATCACCCATTCTAATGCAATAAATTGTTTTTCTTAAACACAAACTATATTAAAAATAATAAATATTAAGAAAAAAACACATACAATGCATTACGAGTCATTTGAAAGCTAGCTAAGTGCAAAATATGTATTAGGTGAGAACCCCGATGCCATTTTAATCCCTGCCAATTAGTCTAGGTTTATACTAGGGTTGTTCCGATCATGTTTTTTTGCTCCCGTTCCGATCCCGTTCGTTTTAGTTTGAGTATCTGCCGATCCCGATATTTCCCGATCCGATTGCTTTATTTTGCTCCCGATTCAATTCCAATCATTCCCGATAATTTTTCCCGATCATATACATTTTGGCAATGCATTAAGAAAAAAATGAATAAAACTCGGACGAATATATACATTCAACATACAGTACATAAGTACTGTATTTGTTTATTATGACAATAAATCCCCAAGATGGCATTTACATTATTGACATTCTTTCTGTGAGAGGGATCCACGGATAGAAAGACTTGTAATTCTTAAAGGATAAATGTGACTTTGTATATTGTGACTAAATATTGCCATCTAGTGTATTTGTTGAGCTTTCAGTAAATGATACTGTAGCCATGCCCAAATGCATGATGGGAAGTGCAACCATGACTGTGCGTCATGGTACCAATTGATATATCTTCTCTGCGTTGGGAAATAACATAGGGTGTTAAGAAAAATTACTACCTTGCTTCCCCACATTTCTTCCCACGATATTTCCAATGGTAGGGAGAGGGATTGTAAGGCTTTAGCCAATTAAAGAATTGCTCCAAAGGCTGCCAAAATTCACTCTACTCATTTTACGCTGACATTTAGCTTTCTATATAGGTAAAATGGCGCCATTACAGAATGAGCGTGACAATGCGTGAGTGGGTCGTGCAGCGCATGCATTAATTACGTTAAATATTTTAACGTGATACATTTTTTTAAAAATGAATTACCGCCATTATCGGAATAGATTTGATAACCCTACCTTAAGCCTAAACTAAAGACTCTGGATGAGTGTAACATATTATGTCTGTAACGTTAAATACAAGTAGAAAACTATTTAACTAAAATATACATATATATATATATATATATTAAAAAAAGGCATGTCCGATATTTTTATTTTTTTGAAAAAAAGAGCTTTTGCAATTTATAGCATTTAAGCTAGCTGATTTTTGCCATGGAAGTTAGCCATTGTTCTTTTGTTGTACATAGATCCTTATGTATTATTTATTATTATTATTTTTTTCTTATTTATTACTTTTTTTTACCATTTGAGGCTCAACTCGGGTATTTTAATTTTTCATGTTACTTATCCGATTACTCGATTATACGAACTAACTACTTCATCGATTAATCGACTACTTAAATAATCGATAGCTGCAGCCCTAATCTGAAGTATGTGACATTAACTCCAGAAATCTATATATGTTGAACATGACTTGCTGTATTTTGAAATGTTCACTGGAAGTTCGTTCACTATGCCGCTAACCGTAAGCGTTACACTACGTAAAAAAAAAAAAAAAAAAGTCTCTTTTCGTCATGCATGTAATGTCAGTAATTCTCTTTTCCCGCATTGTTTGCAAATGCTGTAAACCAGCGAGTTTTCATGTTTGAAGTGTCACCTTTTAGCCGCAAGTTTGCGTTTTGGAGAAGATTGCCAATGTCTGATAGCAGGCTAAAGTGGTTCGTACATTGTCTTTTTTCCATTAGTCTCAATGTAGCAATGCTAACGTTTTACCTTGTTTAATATAAATGAGATTTTGTATGTGTGAACTTTAATTCTATGGCATGTCGATGACCAATAAACATCTGTGAAAGGAACTGGAGTCTCATATGCAATCAACACGCACATGTGTCGACATACACGTAGAGATAAATCGCAGTCGGGAAAATTATTACCCTCATTTTATTTACCAAATTGACTTATTGCATATCACGTCAAGCTTAGTTGAACTGTCGTCTTGTGTCACATTACGCGAGATGACTCAAAAGTCATGGGATTTCCGAGTGCAAGTGTTATCTCGGGATGATTTTTGATGACTTTTTATTTGTTTTCTAATTTTTTTTTAAACACGTATGGCCCTTAAAGCGTTACCTGTACTGTGTGTGTGACTATTAAATTGATTCTATTTCCATCCTGCTATAACGAAACTTTGACCACAGTCCCAGAATGTATTGCATTCAACATTAGAGATTACACAGTATTATAGATTTTACAACATTTTTTTGAAAGTATGACAGAAGAAAATAAATCAAAGAGTTTTCAAATTAGTTTTTCTACACTGTGAAGGTCATTTTGCCTTTGGAGTTCTGGCGACTATTTCAAGAGTCCCAAAACAAGCCCTAAGGTTGGAGCTGAAACTGATGCAATACAACACTGAAAAAGTAGATTAAAGAAAAAAAAAAAACAGCTGAAGGAGGTTATGCTTGCCTGAATGCGTCCAAAGGCTCGTCTGTCTCCCTCTAACTCTCTCTTGGAGATTGTAGCCTGTATGTGGAAGGGTGTGCCTCACATGGGTCATAGCCCACTGTGACCGTGGTTTTGTAAACTTGGCATAACACTTGGCTGACAGAACTGCTACTGTGGTGCAAGGATACTATGGACTGAAGACTGTTCTCTTTTCCTCATTTTTTTATGGTGTTTTTTCAAATATAGGCTTCTGAAAAGAAAGTGCCTTATATGGCTCTATGCATAACATACCCATTGTTTATCCATAAGGTGTACTCACATAAAGACACGTCTCAATATAGCTTGAGGTTAAGTTTATAAGGAACCGCCGGTCAAGATGGTCCAGTTTCACAAAGAAACCTACCTTATTTTGCGTATTATTTTTTGGGGGGGGATTTTTTTTTTTTTTTACATTAACATCAATCCAAATTAGAAATGCCCCTACTGATTTTGTAGTCCACTGGCATGATGTCAGCAGGCTAACTATAATATATAGTTGTCCGACGATGACTTTTTAACCGATATCGTAATATTGTCAAACTCCAAAAATCCCATACTGATATCGGGGGCGGACGAGAGGTGGGTGGAGTGGCCCGGGAGTCATTGAAAGACCGACCCACTTCATGAATGGTGTTGGAAGCAACATACCGTAATTTCCCGAATATAACGCGCACTTTTTTTCCCCAAAATCAACTTGTAAAATCATGGTGCGTATTATAAACGGGTACATGGATGGAGACAGAAATATATACTGTATATATTACATATATATATATATAATATAAACCGATTTTTTAAAAAATTGACACGACCACGTTGTGTTGAAGAAGCGTATGCAGCGAACCGTTGCCGACCATTACGGTACGTGACGTCACCATTTTGTTTCGGTAATACTTCACTCTAATCGGCCGAATGATTTCGTCTGTGTTAAATTCTGCTTTTTTCACTCTTCATAAAGCACAGAATTTAGTTTCTTGAACTCATTTGAGTCAACGTGTATTGCAGCTCCGCAACTCGGATCATAACAAACGTAACAACACACTTCTTGTGTGTGTCCGTCAACTATATCTGTCCATCGGGGAAACTCAAACCCAAATAACAATAGTTCCTATTGTTACTGTCGTGTTGACAGCGATGAGCTCTCACGGATTTCCGACTTAAACGTTCTCACTTTCATTTTACCATATCAATCCATGGAAGAAACTTATTCATCATGATGAAACGAGCAACTTATACAGCAGCCTTTAAAAGAAAAGTCACATCTGTTTTGTTTTCTCCTAGATTCTGGTAAGTTGGAGAAGTTGTCAAATCATATTATTACCGTAAATATTGTCAGTTTATGGTAATATTTTGAACTAACAATGTGCTATGCTTGTGCTGTGTTTCACCAGTCAGTAAAATGACATTTCTGTGTCCGTACACGAGCTCTGTTTTCTTGTATTGTTCTATTTATTGGTGCTAAAATTAGGGTGCGTGTTATAAACGGGTGCAATAATTTCCCCTAGATTTTACAAGTAAATTTGGGGTGCGCAATATACACGGGTGTGCCTTATATTCAGGAAATTACGGTAAGTAGCCCTACCTGTACTTTGATGATTTGATATTGTTTTGGGGGAAAAAAAATCATCTAGTAAATAATAACTCAAGCCATTTATTAGCCGAGAGTGAAACAATTATAACTGCTTTTTAAAGCATGTAGTGATTTTAATGCAAACAGGTCATTGACACAATAAACAATAACATGAGCAAACCATTAGAGAACTGTAACCTGATCAAAGTACACGTGTAGGACCTGTACTTCAAATTTTCTAAATATTGGCACAGTAAAATGAGTACCGTATTTTTCGGACTACAAGTCGCACCTGAGTATAAGTCACACCAGCCATAAAATGCCTGACGAAGAGAAAAAAAACATATATAAGTCGCACCGGAGTATAAGTTGCATTTTGGGGGGAAATTTAACTTGATAAAATCCAACACATAGAACAGATATGTCATCTTGAAAGGCAATTTAATATAGAAATACAATAGAGAACAACACGCTGAATAACCTGTGTTTCTACCAAAAAGTTCTGTTTTGGTTTCATCTGACCATAACACATTCTCCCAGTCCTCTTCTGGATCATCCAAATGCTCTCTAGCGAACCGCAGACGGGCCTGGATGTGTACTTTCTTCAGCAGGGGGACACATCTGGCAGTGCAGGATTTGAGTCCCTGGCGGCGTAATGTGTTACTGATAGTAGCCTTTGTGATTGTGGTCCCAGGTCGCCCCGTGTTTTTCTGGGATTTTTGCTCACCGTTCTTATCATTTTGACGGCACGGGGTGAGATCTTGCATGGAGCCCCAGATCGAGGGAGATTATCAGTGGTCTTTCATATGTTCCATTTTCTAATAATTGCTCCCACAGTGGATTTCTTTACATCAAGTGTTTTACCTATTGTAGAATCAGTCTTCCCAGCCTGGTGCAGGTCTACAATTTTTGTCTCTGGTGTCTTTCGACAGCTCTTTTGTCTTGGCCATAGTAGAGTTTGGAGAGTGACTGACTGAGGTTGTGGACAGGTGTCTTTTATACCGATAATGAGTTAAAATGGATGCCATTAATACAGGTAACGAGTGAAACCTCGTTAGACCTCGTTAGAAGAAGTTAGACCTCTTTGACAGCCAGAAATCTTGCTTATATGTAGGTGACCAAATACTTATTTTCCACCCTAATTTGGAAATAAATTCTTTAAAAATCACACAATGTGATTTTCTGTTTTTTTTTCCACATTCTGTGTCTCATGGTTGAGGTTTACCCATGTTGACAATTACAGGCCTTTCTAATCTTTTCAAGTAGGAGAACTTGCACAATTGGTGGTTGACCAAACACTTAATTGCCTCACTGTATATAGTATAGCAAAATAAGTTTTTACATTGGAAAATATTAAATTTATGTTACTGAATTGAATGCCTTTCCAAAAAAATAAAATCTTGCAATCTTGTTCAATGAGAGAGCTGTATATTGTAAAAGTACATGTGATATTGAGTGTCTTTTGTCAGCTCAAAGCCCTAAAGACCGTTTTTATTAATAAAGTGTTTTATTTAACAAAGGCTCTTTAGTGTGGGATTTAAGGGTTTTAAAAGTTGTAAAGCATGTTGTAAACAAAGCCATGTCGTCTCTGAGGAGGGGTTTATAGTTTTACAGCCACGGACTGAAGTTCAGATTTCATCATCTCAAACCAGAAAGCCAGAAAACCTTGTTTTCCTTACGTTGCTTATTGCTGTGTTGGGAAGAATATATCAGTTTTACACCATGTAAAAACATTTTTTGGACCTTACACAACAAGGAAAACATTGAGAAATTATATTTAGAAATGGAAACATAAGAAGCTAAGTGAATACCTGGCTAATAGCATTTCACATGGTATTTTTACAGTGGTGAAATACTTTGGAAACATGTTATTACTAACAATTGATACAATCAGCTACTCTTTTATTTGTTTTTAGCAACATTGCAAGCTTTCATGTTGTATTTCACCTTACATGAAGCCACTAAGTCCATGACTATGACGAACTATTGTAGGTGTTGCTCCCAAACAAGCTTTTATGGCCGTTTGTGTTGAACCTCTGAGCAGATTGTGGAGGTTTCACACACCCCAACCACTGAATAATCTAGTCTGCATTATCTTTTATAGACATATAATTTGGGGACCTTTGATTAAAAAGAAGTCAAAGTGCTAAAATTCGGAATGGCACGATTATTGGTGTGTACTTCAGTTTAGTTGCCCCCTCATTGGGGCGGTATGAGTGGTTAGCATGTGCCACACAGTTCTGAGATCAAGGGTTCAGTTTCAGGCAGCAAGGAAGATAGTGTCATTCGTCAAATTATGTCACTAACTCCATTTTTTTCCAGCTCAGAACTTTTACATCCATTCAAAATTGGGATAATTTGCATGATGACACAAAATGAGAACCATTCATTAATTCTCATGGCAGTGTCATGTCATAATTAAGATGGTCTTATGACAGTCTTATGGCGACACTGTCAAATAAAGTGTTACTAAATACCATAACTAGCAATTAATTAAACAACTGGAACAGTAACTGAAGAAATAATTAGCATAGAAACTCAATTTTGATGATTTTCATCTGTAGCGCTGCAATGCATGCTTGGGGGTTTGTTGGACGACAACAGTGTTTGCAGCAGGTGGCAGCAGAGTTTGACCATCTCCTCCAAGGAAGCAGTGATGGCCAAATGAAGCTTCTTGAAGCAATGAAGCTTTGCAGCCAGTTGGTTCGAAGCTTCTTGGTTGTTCATTTTGTGTTATAACATTTTATGATACTGCTGACAAATAAATTGTTACCAGTTAATATCTTTTGGTGTAAATATCCCATAACATAGTGAGGTTAGTGCTGCTTATATATGAACAAATGGCATTTTTGTGTCAATTTGGTGGGTGGCGGCTTATAGTCAGGTCCGCCTCATGGTCCGAAAATTACGGTAAATAATTAAGGAAAATAAAATAACTTCGCTTCATCGCGGCTACGCGCTCGTTTTGAAGTTGCTTTCCATTGATGTCCCGCGTCACATCGAGTACAGGCATTTGAGCCCATGCGTGAGTAGTTTGGAGTTTAATCAAGCTAACAGTATATAAATAGTATTTAAATGCATACATGTGCATTTGCTGTGGTTCTGTACAATATGATAGCATGACCACTACCTTTTTTGGTCACATTTTTTTCTGCAACTTCCGCACCCCCTCCGCCAGTTACCATTTAATCCACTAGAACTCGGACCACTAGTCTGGCTCTCGTTCGATTCTACTTGTTGCACAAGAACACACTGAGTCTTATTTTACGGAGCAAGTGAAATTGTAATAGCCTTGTAAAGAGCTTTACTAGTTTTGGCGAGAACCAAAGTTTTTGTCTTTGTTGTGAATTACAGCTCCACACAAACTTAAATCGAGATCTCACTCAGCTTAGCAATTGGAGGCGTGAGACCCATTTTTCGAGTGTCCCAAACTTGCCATGAGTTGCAATTTCTGTTGGGGTGCAAAATCTGACAAAACAGCTGGAACGTACTAAATTTCCCGAGCCTCCAGGGTTGTAGAACCAATGCTAAGACAAAACATTACCGTAATTTTTGCACTATAAGGCTCACCTGACTATAAGCCGCCACCCACCAAATTTGACACAAAACGACATTTGTTTATAGATAAGCCGCACTGGACTATAAGACGCAGCTGTCCTCACTGTATTATGGGATATTTACACTAGAAGACATTAACCGGTAGGACTTTATTTGACAGCGGCATCATACGACTGTCAGAAGACCAAATGAACCACCATGAAGCTAAGAACCAGTTGGCTGCAAAGCTTAATTGCTTCAAGAAGGTTCATTTCGCCATCACTGCTCCCTTGGGGGAGACAGTCATTCTCTGCTGCCAACTGCTGTCAACACTGTTGTTGTCCAACATGCCTCCAAGCATGCATTGCAGCACTACAGAACATCAAAATAATCAAAATTCATGTTCTGTGCTAATTATTTCTTCAGTTACTGTTCCAGTTGTTTCATTAATTGCTAGTTCTGTTATTTGGTAACACCTTATTTGACAGTGGCACTATAAGACTGTCATAACTATGACATGACACTGCCATGAGCATAAATGAATGCTTATGACAGATGTCATTTTGTGTCACCCGGCAATTATCTTAGTTTTGAATGGATGTAAATGGGGTTAGTGACATAATTTGACGGATAACACTTAATGACATCTGTCATAAGAATTCAGTAATGCCCATGATAGTGTCATGTCACAATTATGACAATCTAATGATGCAGCTGTCAAATGAAGTGTTACCTAGTAACCCAAATAAATCAACAAATAAGCCGCACTGGACTATAAGCTGCAGGATTCTAAATGAAGGAAAAAAGTAGTGGCTTATAGTCCGAAAATTACGGTAATAGGAAAATAATGAAATGTTTTTTAAAAAATGAAATTTAAAAAATGTATATTTTTCGGCCTTTCGGTTTTTCAGCCAAGTGTCCAATATCCGATTTCTGGTTTCAGCCAAGATTTTTGATTTCGGTACATCCCTCATCATTTCACATGTTATTTTCACACTAAACCGCAAGAGGGCGCTCAAAGCCTGTGTTTCAACGTTGGCGTTAACTTATAAAAACAACTGAGAGGGCTGAACAAAATGGCACCGAAAAGAAAACCCTAATCTGCAGATTACAAGCTGCAAATCGTGAAATATGTAGCCGAAAAGTTTGGAGTTAGCGAGAAACTTGTAAGGGACTGGCAAAATGCGGAGGTTACTCTCACTGGAATGAAGAAAACATAAAAAGCTAATTGTGGGCTAAAAGCTTGGTGGCCACAGCTACAGCAACAGGTTCACACATAGGTGTTTGAACAACATTTTTATTTTAAATTCCCTTTGAAGATCACATGCCTGTTCTTGGTGTTGGATTTTATTAAATAAATTTCCCCCCAAAATTCGACTTGTATAGTTACAGAATGTTGAATTTTACTATTTGATCACAGTAGTTTGTTTCGCATGATTAATTCAGTGACAGAGTCAAAAAGCGGCCACGAAAATCTATTTGTCAGAACTTTTACTGAGTAAATTATCTTATTTTTTCTTGCATAAAATAATAGGAAGAAATCGAGGCTCACTCAAGGTCTTAAATGCTCTTTGCCTTTCAATTTTTGTCCAACTGAGCAGGTGTTTATTTTTTTAACTTCAGGTCCGAACTGTTTCCTCCCATGGACTTGACTGAATAGTTGCAATTCTTCTCCCGCCCATTACCACAGAACTGTATTTAGAGGGAATTGACTCTTCATTTCTGTGAGAGTCTGCTGCCACACTCTATTTGAACCACTCCCAAAAAAAAAACATCCACGCTTTAAAATTGCTTCCACATGTTGCCATTGTTGTCATCCTGGCTGCACCAGGCTGTAATGTCGAGCTCTACCACAGCGGCGAGGCCTCTGATGCCGAGCGCAAATATTTATCCATCCTGCCTTTTGTCAGCTGCTTTGTGTCAGAGCCGGGGAATAACAAATGGGATGTGAGCGATGGGGTGTTCTATTTTGAGGAGGAGGGAGACAGAGGTTAAGAGGATAAGATGGAAACCGATACGAGGGGGAGGCAGGGATTTGCGGGGATGTGCATGTTCTTTGGTTTCATGTTGGCACAGAGCTCTGCCCCTGTTTTGGTGTTCTCACCCTAGTGATGGTGAGTTTGATCCTCCCTATGTGTGAGTGATTTTGCCTTCAGCTCATTTGCAAACATCACTATAATTCGGTCAGTTATCTGCTATTTATGCATGTGAAATGATTAAATCTCATGCATCTACTCTTTTGCTGATATGATGAACCAATATAACAGCAGTGATGTTTTTGATAGCCCTTTTAATTTTTGTGTTGGACTTTTGAATGAAAATAGTCAGTCTCAGTCATATTTTAGTCATTTTAAAATGTGTTCTTCTAGTTTTAGTTGACAGTTACTCAAAATGTTTTTGTCTGTAAAATTCAAAAGTTTTAGTCCAAAAGTTTCCAACAATATCGAGTGAAAATGGACAAACGAGCGCATATTGTTGCGTATACAAAGACTACGGGGCAACTCGGTGATGATAATACACGCTCTGCAGGAAAAGCAGTACGTTATTTTCAATTAAACCCACCTAAAAGCCACGAACAGTATAAAAAATTTTTTTTAAAAAGTCTGAGCATTTAAGAGGATGCTCGCCACGCTAAAGTTGATGCTAATACTAATGTGAACGCTATGCTAACTTGACAAGTTACATTTAGTCTGTGATGATCACTCAGCACAGACCTTTAAAGGCTAAAGCAACATTGCATACCGTATTGGCCCGAATATAAGACCGCCCTGATTATAAGACGACCCTCTTTTCCAAGACTCAAGTTTGAAAAAGACTTTTTGAACACCAAATTTTTATACAGAAAATTACAGTACATCTGAAACAAATGAGCATAACACATTTGAGAGAAAAAGCATTTTATTTTGCCTCATTCAAATCTTAATATCTGAACATTTAAATATTTAAACTAAAGTGCAATCACATTCGTAAATAAATGGCTTCTGGTTTTTGAAATGTAAATAAACCAATCTATTGTGATAAAACAACAAAATTGCAATAACTGCACTAACTATCAAAGTGAAGTCTAACTGTAAATGTAGTCTTGAAACAAATCTGAATAAGGAATAACATTGCAATAAAATAATTTAAACTGGTTAAACTTGAGAGTAGCAGAGATCTGTCATGACAGAACATCACTTCAAAGATATCTGGCGCCATCTAGCATTGTGAATGGGAATAATGTCTAGACCGTGAATTTTGATGTCTTCTTCAGGCAGGCATCTTTGTAAATCTCACTGGAACAGCACCAAACAAAAGTTCCAGCATCATCACCTTGCCCAATGTAGATTTTTGACTCTTGACACATTGTCCAACGCAGATTCTTGACTCTATAAAATGTCTGAGTGATCGCTCGTCCGAGACTGGTAATTCCATACTTTTTGCTAGTGGTTGTATAATTAAGTCAGCTATCTTCTATTCATGAAGGTGAAATATTTAAATCCTGTGCATCTACTCTTTTGCTGATATAATGAACCGATGTAAAAGGCTAAGGAAATCTAGAAATTATGGTTTTAATGATATTCATTTTGCAGTAGTTGTCCTCTCATTTCCTTTGCTTCCCATTGAGCTAACGATAAGGTTGATTTGTTTGGCTCTCCCCAGGGTGGCTTCACCAAGAGCTATTTCAACTCTGCACGCGGCACATAAATATCATAATACCACGCATTTGCATGCCTGTAAAGCTAAACTGTGATCGAATGAACTTCCGTGTACGGAACGGTCCATCGACCCCCGTTTATTAAAATTTACTGTCCTTGGCCTGGTCCCAAATGGCAATAAATCCCGAGCGCTGTTCAATGAGGACCTTTTGCCCCTTTTGCATACGTCAGCAAATAACATGTCTTCTCTCAGAGAGAGAAACACACACACACCCGCAGGAAGTGGAGATTTATGAGGCGAGGTTAGGTTCGCCAAGCCTGTGGTCCCTCAGGTGGTGTCACAGAAACATTTGTAGCTTATGCCAAAGGATTGTCTTGATAATGTGTGGGGGTTTGCGGATTGCGATTTCTAAAAATATGTTTGCCTCCAGACAAACGCAACTGGCAGACGTTCAGACGAATGAAATGTTTAGGATGACATTGACTGGTTAGTAATGCTAATTAAGGCTGAAGCTATCGATTATTTTAGTCGTTGATTACTCGTTGCAGAACACATTTTAGGGATGTAAAACAAAGGCTTGCAAAGATTGCACTTTCAAAATAAAATTCCTGAGTGTTACTTAACACTATGCAGAATTGCACTTTCATTTGAAAATAAATTAAAATACCTGAGCTTACCCTCAAAATGTATGAAAAAAAACTAAATTAATGAGGATCTAAGTACAACAAAAGAACAATTTGCTAACTTGCATAGCAAAAGTCCGCTGGCTTGAATGCTATAAAATGCTAACTTTTTTTTAGCGACGTGCTCAAAAAATTGTTGAAACCCATATTCCCACAAAAACAGCTAAATATACAGTGGTATTAAAAAAGATCTAAACCTTTTGGAATTTCTCACATTTCTGCATAAAATCACCATCAAATGTGATCTGATCTTTGTCAAAATCACACAGATGAAAAAATTATGTACTTTAACTTAAAACCACCCAAACATTTGTAGGATTTTATATTTTAATGAGGATAGTTTGCAAACAATGACAGAAGGGGAACAATAAGTAAGCGAACCATCACATTTAATATCTTGTGACCCCCCCCACAACCCTCCTTTGGCAGCAATAACTACAACTAGACGCTTCCTGTAGCTGCAGATCAGTCTGGCACATCAATCAGGACTAATTTTGGCCCATTCTTCTCTTCAAAACCGCTGTATTTCAGTCAGATTCCTGGGATGCCTGGCATTAATCGCTGTCTTTTGGTAATGCCACAGCATCTCAATGGGGTTCAAGTCTGGATTTTGACTTGGCCACTCCAGAACGTGTATTTTGTTCTTCTAAAACCATTCTGAATTTTATCTACATCTGTGTTTTGGATCATTGTCTTGTTGCGGCATCCATCCTCTTTTTAGATTCAACTGTCTGACAGGTTTTTCTGCATAACATCCTGATAAACTTTTGAATTTATTCTTCCATTAATGATTGCTGTCCAAGCCCTGAGGTAGCAAAACAGCCCAAATAATGATGCTCCCTCCACCATGCTTCACGGTGGGGATGAGGTGTTGATGTTGGTGAGCGGTTCCATTTTTCCTCCACACATGACGTTGTGTGTTACTGCCAAATATTTCAACTTTGGTTTCATCAGTCCATAAAATATTTTGCCAAAACTTCTGTGGCGTGTCCAAGTGCCTTTTTGTGAACATTACACGAGCAACAATGGTTTTTTTTAGATAGGTGAGTCCTCACATGAACACCATTCTTGGGCATAGTTTTACATATAGTTGATGTGTGCACAGAGATATTGGACTGTGCCAGTGATTTCTGTAAGTCTAAAGCAGACATTCTAGGGTTCTTTTTTACATCTGAGTATTCTGCGCTGAACTCTTGGCGTCATCTTTGGTGGACGCCCACTCCTTGGGAGAGAAGCAACAGTGCCAAACTCTCTCGATTTGTAGACAACTTCTCTGACTGTCGATTGATGAACATCCAGAATTAGTGATGGTTTTGTACTAGGGCTGCAGCTATTGATTATTTTAGTAGTCCATTAATCGGTGAACTATTTAGTTTATTTAATAATCGAGTAATCGGATATGGAACATAAAAAACGGAAATACCTCAGCTTAACCTCAAACTGTATTAAAAAATAAATAAATAAAAATAAGGATCTATGTACAACAAAAGAACAATTGGCTAACTTATATAGCAAAAGTCCGCTAGTTTAAATGCTATTAAATGTTTTTTTTTACAGTGCTCTTAACAAATGGTTCAGACACATATTCCCACAAAAAACGGCTAAATATACCTATAAACTAAACTACGAATGTATTAAAAAAAATTTTTTTTAAACTTTAGCGCAAACAGAAACTTAGCTTAGGTTGGTCTTAACAGGGAGCAGCTGGATTCAGCCATGTGAAATAAGCCTACTAGAGGGCAGTGTATCCACCCAAATCAATAAAGCTAAATGCAAACACTTTCTAAAAACACAATTACAACACCACTTTAAACGAATACTCGAAGCAGCAAAATTTAATTCCGAATCTTTTTTTCTAATCGAATACTCGAGTTAATCGATTAATCGTTGCAGCGCTATTTTGTACCTTTACCAGCTTTATGCAAATCAACAATCCTTGATCGGAGGTCTTCAGACAGCCATTTTGACCGATTCATGATGCAGATCAGACAATGCTTCTCAAGACATTTCGTACCAGGTTTGTGTTTAATCGTGGGCAGGGCAGCTTTAAATCACTCATCAGTGATTGGGCACACACCTGACTTGAATTGTTTGGTAAAAATTGGTTTCAATTGCTCTTTAAGTTTCCTTAGGCACGGGGTTCACTTACTTATTTTCCCCCTTCTCACATTGTTTGCATGCTATCCTCATTAAAATATGAAAACCTATAAATTTTTGAGTGGTTTTAGTCAAAGCAGACACTGTTTTTACATTTGTGTGATTTTGACAAAGATCAGATCACCTTTGATGGTGATTTAATGCAGAAATGTGAGAAATTCCGAAAGGTTCAGATACTTTTTAGTAGTGCTGCAACGATTAATTGATTAACTCGAGTATTCGATTAGTAAAAAATATTCGGATTAAATTTTATTGCTTCGAGTATTCGTTTAATTAAAGTGGCGTTGTAATGGTTTATTTTGAAAGCGTTTGCATTTAGTTTTATTGATTAGGTTGGATACACTGCCCTCTGGTCTGCCTCATTTCACATGGCTGAATCCAACTGCTCCCTGTTAAGACCAATGTAAGCTAAGTTTTTGTTTGAGCTAATGTTTTTTATGCATTCATAATTTAGTTTATAGGAATATTAAGCCAGTTTTTTTTCTGGGAATGTGTGTCTAAACCTTTTGTTAACAACATTGTAAAAAAACGTTAGCATTTTATAGCATTTAAGCTAGCGGACTTCTATGTAAGTTAGCCAATTGTTCTTTTGTTGAACATAGATTTTTTTTTTTATATACTGTTTGAGGCTCAACTCAGGTTTTTTAATTTTTTTGTTTCTTATCCGATTACTCGATTATTCGAACTAACTAGTTCATTGATTAATCACCTACTAAAATAATCGATAGCTGCAGCCCTACTTTTTATACAACTGTACATATAAACTTAAATTACCAAATGCATAAAAAACTGTTTAAACAAAACTGTATGTTGGTCTTAACAGGGAGCAGCTGGATTCAGCTGTTTAATGAGTTGTGTAATATCCACTGCTGCTACAAGACGGCAGTGTATCCACCCAAAACAATAAAACTAAATGCAATCACTTTCAAAACTAACCATTACAACGCCACTCTCATTAAACGAATACTCGAATAAGCAAAATTTGATTCGAAGCTTTTTTCTAATCGAATTACTCGAGTTTTTTGATTCATCATTGCAGCACTAATGCTAATGAAAATGTATCATGACAACTACTGCCAAGATTATGTCTTTTGTGAAAGAAAACAAATGGTGGACTTCTTTGTTTCCAATACACTGGAGTACATGAGCTGTAGTGTGCAGGTGCTGCTTAGAGGCTGTTGTCCCCTAGCTGTATTTGTCTTTGTCTAGAATCGCTCAGAACGCCAGCATTTGTCACCGGGACACTTGTGTTTTTGTGCTTGCTTTTTGTGCTGTCAAGGGAGAGCGTTCTTTCATCCGAAATGTTGACAGATGCACCCGGCGACGCAGACAGCGTGTTTTCCAGTATATTCATTCTGTCATCTTGCTCTGTACCAACCTTGATGGAAAGTTCCCTTGCAAATTAAAAGAAAAGGCACTTGAAAAGTTGACTGTGTATGAATTTAGATTGCTGGGAATCCAAGCTTGCTGGATTTCTGGCACGTACACAAAAAACATCTTCAGATGTACTTACTTCTACCTAAGAGGATAATTTTTGTTGAAGACTACACTTACAGAAAGAACATGTTATTATGCATCTTTAGGGTTTAATGGGCTTGGAAGGTACCCATGCATGGACTTTTCAAGCTTGTATGTGGAAACTACAAATGTATAGTGTTAATGAGTCCGAATGGTCTTTCTTTGAGATTGTATGCAACATTATGAAAAGCGAGGTGGGTGAGTACATGTAACAGGCATAATTTCCCAAGATAA
This sequence comes from Corythoichthys intestinalis, assembly GCF_030265065.1. NCBI lineage: Eukaryota > Metazoa > Chordata > Actinopteri > Syngnathiformes > Syngnathidae > Corythoichthys > Corythoichthys intestinalis. The sequence continues at coordinate 8,077,983 of NC_080414.1, read as the reverse complement.
TCCGTTTTCTTTTTCATTTTATTTTATTTTTTTAAATCTTGAGAAATGACTACAATATATTGCACGTTCGGATTTCCTGTTTTATCTGCTGAAACAAATTTGCGAGTGATGCATTGTTTAATTGTATAATACTTTCCTGTCTTTTATTTATCATGTACTATATTTTTGCTTTGTTATAAAGCACTTTGAGGACCTCTTGCGCTTTTGTAAAGGGCAATTTACCGTATTTTTCTGACTATAAGGCGCACCTGACTATAAGCCACCACCCACCAAATTCGACACGAAAACGGCATTTGTTCTAGGGCTGCAGCTATCGATTATTTTAGTTGTCGATTAATTGATGAACTAGTTAGTTCGAATAATCGAGTAATCGGATAAGGAATGTGAAAAATTAAAATACCTGAGCTGAGCCTGAAACGTTATAAAATAAATAAATAAATGACGATCTATGTACAACAAAAGCAAAATTGGCTAACTTACATAGCAAAAGTCCGCTAGCTTTAATGCTATAAAATGCTAACGTTTTTTTTTTTACAGTGCTCTTAACAAATGGTTCAGACACATATTCCCACAAAAAACAGCTAAATATACCTATAAACTAAATTACAAGTGCATTAAAAACCTTAGCTCAAACAAAAATTTAGCTAACGTTGGTCTTAACAGGGAGCAGTTGGATTCAGCCATGTGAAATGAGGCAGACCAGAAGGTAGTGTATCCACCCTAATCAATAAAACGAAATGCAAACACCTTTAAAATAAACCATGACAACGCCACTTTAATTAAACGAGTACTCAAAGCAAAAAAATGAATTTGAATGTTTTTTTTCTAATAGAATACTCGAGTTAATTGATTGTTGCAGCACTAATTTGTTCATAGATAAGCCACAGCTGTCCTCGCTGTATTATGGGATATGTACACCAAAGATATTAACCGGTACCACTTTATTTGACAGCGGTATCATACTACTGTCATCAGACCTAAAAAAAACCAGCAAGAAGCTTTGAACCAATTGGCTGCAAAGCTTCATTGCTTCAAGAAGCTTCATTTGGCCATCACTGCTCCCTTGGGGGAAACAGTCAATCTCTGCTGCCACCTGATGTCAACACTGTTGTTGTCCAACATGCCTCCTAGCATGCAGTGCACTGCTACAGATGTAAATAACAATCGAAATTCATGTTTTGTGCTAATTATTTCTTCAGTCACTGTTCCTGTTGTTTCATTTATTGAGAATTATTAGAGGCGTGCGAAATTTCCGATTCTTAGATTATTCACGATTCGGCCGTGAAAGAAAAATCACTAATCGATTTATAACCGAATCGGAGCCTCTGAATCGTAATTGTAATCGAATCGTTAGGTGCCCAAAGATTCCCACCTCTACTAATTATGGTATTTGGTAACACTTTATTTGACAGTGGTGCCATAAGACTGTCATTAGACAATCATAATTATGACATCACACTGTCACGAGCATTAATGAATGTTTATAACAGATGTCATTTAGTGTTATCTGGCAAATTGTCTCACTTTTCAATGGATAACAATGATCCAAGCTGGACATATGGAGTTATTGACATAATTTGCCAGATGACAATTAATGACATCAGTCATAAGCATTCAGTAATGCCCATGATATTGTCATGTCCTAATTATGACGGTCTTATGACGTCGCTGTCAAATAAAATGTTACCTATTAACCCAAATAAATCAACAAATAAGCCACACTGGACTATAAGCCGCAAGATTCAAAATGAAGGAAAAAAGTAGCGGCTTATAGTCCGAAAAATACAGTAAATAAATGTGATTTGATTTGAAGTGACACGTTTGCTCTTTTTAAAAGTATACAACAAAAAGCCGGGCATCCTCCTTGGGTCCTCCGGTGGGGGTCTTGTCCTGCCCCGGGCTTAGAGGGCTGTGGGGGTTGGGGGGTGCAACCAGTTGTGGCTGAGGGTCCAGATTGGGTGGGCGCGGGTGGTGGTGGTGCGTCCCCTTATCCCTTCCTCAAGGGCCAGTTAATGGATGCACGGATGGTCCAGGGGACCGCCCTGGGTTCCAGGGGGGATGGCGGTGGCCCGTTTGCCGGAGCCGCGGGAGGACAGGTGGGCCACGCTCGCCTACCCCCCGGTTGGCTGGGGCGGTGCCAGGGCCCCGAGGCACCCTCTCGCAGCACTTGCACTTTACTGCAAGACTATCACACATCTGAATGGGTTCACGTATGACAGAGATTGTAGGTGCCAGGATTAGCGATCAGGTAGCACAGAATAAGGTGGCAACGTATCCACACTTACAGTACATGTGATTCACTTAATATTGGTTTCCACACCTCGCTGATTAGTGTATGCTCCACCCCGCCTGACCACGTCCCCTTTGAGTTGCTTCCACTCCTTTCTCCTTGGTTATCAAGCCCCACACATGGTAAGGTAATTATAATTAGATATCGATAGCACCACTATGTTCATAGGTAACATAGGCGTGTAAAAATGTATTTCTTGTTGTTTCATGTTCTTCCCCTTTTCTGTCTGCTTCCTTCCTTTCTGTCCTCCTATAACCCTTTTCCGTTTCTGCTTTCTCTTAAAGACTAAACATAATGAACAACCACAATGGGAGTATATCAAACTCCCATGTGATACATTATTACTGTTCAGAGCTTAAGGATCACTCCCATTGCTATTCTATGTGTCTAAGCAGCTGAACAGGACAGGTTAAACATATAAATAAATAAATTAGCCCTAGTAGACATCCATTCCATTTGAGGTGGAAAGGTTGTCAGCGAATGAGCATTCATGTATTCGCTGCCAACCTTCCCATTTCAAACGGATTGGACACCTAAGGTAGTCAGTTGCAGCCAGTGCCAGGCAATGAGTTCATTTTCACGTCATTTCCTGTTGATTTTTGGTCACCAAAAGCTAGCAAAATGATATCGATTCTTGGTGGAAGCATATCAATAACCTTTTTGGGCTACAAAGTATCGCGACATATCACTTTTCGGATATATTGTCCCACCCCTAGTGAACTTATTGTAATGTTTTTGTCTTTAGAATTGGTAAAGAAGCAAGTGGTTCATTTCCCATAATTATACGTGTTTATCTGTATCTGTAAAGAAATGTTTTTGATAACAAGGTCTTTTTTTATTATTTCGTGACAACATCTTTGACAGAGAACCTCTTACACAATTATAGTGGGCGTGTTGCGTGCGACTTGCTATCAGAGTGATTATTTACTAAAATCCTAAAATATCACGTCTAATTGACTGTTCACTCAAATACATGCAATGTTGGCAACAGACATCAGAATGGAATTGGAAAACAAACAGTTTTTATATTCCAATCATTTAGAGGAAGCCAGAAACGGCATCAAATGTTTTTTTTTCCTCAATTAGCTTGTGCTAGTGTGTATGAATTATAGTGTATGCACAGAGGCCAGCACCAACTGTCACAATGTGCTGAAATGACCCAGACGTGAAGAAAATACTGAGTTGAAGTCATATATTCTGACTCCTTTTTGTGCCTGGCTTCAGGTCTGCTCTCCGATCATTCAGAAGCTCCAAAATTGCATTGCTGAATAGACAATATGGCACCATAATTTTTATTTCTGACATTTCACAAATGTTTACACAAATGGAAGGTTTCCCTCCCATTTCTCGCATTGCTTGCCCTATATTGGCACTGTTATACATGCTAGTGTTGGTGTTTTTCACTGTTTACTGAAGTATCATCTGTTATCCATCAGACTAGAAAACGTGTTTTTTGACTCGATACCATCACTGACCACTCAAGCCTAGCAGTGAATATTTTATACAGTATGTAATTCATTCCAGACAGCAGCAGTTTAGCGTAAAATATAGAATAAGCAATTTGGGCATTGTTTTCATGGTAAAATGGCCAAAACAGCTTAAAAATTGATTAATCGTAATTAATTGCAATTCAAATTATTATTATTAAAAATTATTATTTTTCTGTAAATTATTGTTGGAATGGAAAGATAAGACACAAGACGGATATATACATTGAACGTACTGTACATAAGTACTGTATTTGTTATAACAAATCCACGAGATGGCATTAACGTTATTAACATTCTTTCTGTTAAAGGGATCCACAGATGAAGACTTGTATTTCTTAAAAGATAAATGTTAGTACAAGTTATAGTAATTTTATATTAAAGCCCCTTCTTAATGTTTTCGTTTTAATAAAATTTGTGATATTTTCAATCAAAAAATAAACTAGTAGCTCGCCATTGTTGACGTCGCCGAGCGGTGACGTCACAGCCGTTCTTCCAAAGTGTCTTTACGTAAGGTAGTGATTGAAATACACCACAAAGGTGTCAACTGTGACTTTTAAATTACTTTGAAATCAAGCCAATGAGTGTGTTTTGTCCCTCGACTGACGCCGTAGCGGCCTGTTTTTTTTTTTTTTTTTTTGAAGACTGGGTCAAATGAGATTTACGTTCATTTGAGTGCTGGCTTCACAACGTACGAGACCACTGATGGTTTGTATATTGTGACTAAATATTGTCATCCATGTATTTTTTGAGCTAAACGAAATGTTTGAATAGAGTTTGACCAAAGTCTGAGTAAGTTTGTGTATTTTGCATAGCTATTTTGATTGGGAATGCCAGCTTTTCTTTTAGTGAACTGTTTTTTTTTTTTTTTTGAGAGAGAGAGAGAGATAGGAATATTATTTTTGTTGTGCTTTCACTAAATTTAGAAATCAAGCCAATGAGTGTGTTTTGTCCCTCGACTGACGCCATACCTCCCTGTTTTTTTGGGGGGGGGACTGGGTCAATTGTGATTTACGTTCATTTGAGTACTGGCTTCACAACGTACAAGACCACTGATAGTTTGTATATTGTGACTAAATATTGCCATCCATGTATTTTTTGAGCTAAACGAAATGTTTGAATAGAGTTTGACCAAAGTCTGAGTAAGTTTGTGTATTTTGCATAGCTATTTTGATTGGGAATGCCAGCTTTTCTTTTTGTGAAATTTTTTTTTTTTTGAGAGAGATAGGAATATTTGTTGTGCTTTCACTAAACCTAGAAATCAAGCCAATGAGTGTGTTTTGTCCCTGGACTGACGCCGTACCTCCCTGTTTTGTTTTTTCTTTTTTTAGACTAGGTCAATTGTGATTTACTTTCATTTGAGTGCTGGCTTCACAACGTACGAGACCACTGATAGTTTGTATATTGTGACTAAATATTGCCATCCAGTGTATTTTTTTTAGCAAAACGAAATGTTTGAATAAAGTCTGAGTAGGTTTATGTGTATTTTGCATATCTATTTTGATTGGGAATGCCAGCTTTTCTTTTTGTGAACTTTTTTTTTTTTTGAGAGATAGGAATATTTGTTGTGCTTTCACTAAATGATCCTTATGTTTGTTGTGAAGGAGTTGCCGAAGCTTATGCCAATAAACGGCGCGGTCCAATGAACGCCTGGATCCACTCGTCTTTCTCTGCCTCTTAGCTCTCAATGTCCAAAAAACAGCATCATTGTAAGCTGTTTAGGCAATGCCTGAGCGGGTCATTCCGCGCATGCGTTAAATGCGTCAAATATTTTAACATGATTAATGAAATAACTACCGCCCGTTAACGCGATAAATTTGACAGCACTAGATATCAGTAATCATAACATACCAGTTTTATATGTCTCCAAAGTACACTTACGTCTTAGATCATTTTGTTTTAAATCACTTTCTGTTAACTCATTTTTGTTAATGCACTTATTTTTGAAAGTCCCATTCTTTCACTTTTCCCATTTATCTTAATGCATCTATATTTACTTATTGTCTTGGGTAAAAAGTTCATTTTGAAAAATGTTATTTAAAGAAAAAGTGACAGATTTTTTTCTTCTTAATCAGAAGTAGCTAAATCAAATGCAAATTACATACTGCGTGTAGAGAATAAAGTCATGATGGTAATGCAATAACTTGCTGAGCTGTGCGACAAATTATGCAGTTTTCAGGCTTCTTAACACCGTGGACGATGCTTTTGTGTGGGCCATTAAACAACAGGCATGGCTGTGCTTTCCAAAGGCATCACTGTAATGACGTCTGCCTCTGGTACTTTATCAGATGTTTATTTTTAAATTCATAATTATGGAATATAAGCAGAAGACAACGCATTGTTTCACTTGTGTGCTGTACAATGAATAAACACAAGTGCTTTATTGTCTTAATCCGAAAAGGGTTCACAGTAGTTGTGGAATGAGGAGCTATGATGCATATACAGTAGATTGAACGTGGGATGAATGACTCATTGACTACTCTCAGTTCATCCTATCAAATAGCTAGACGGTAGACAGACTGTCCACATGGAAACTGACCTCCATTGACCTGTGGTTATGTTGGTCAAGGAATAAAGGCTCGGATGCCATGAGATCTGGTTGGTCATTGGTTGTCTGTGGCAGTGGCGATTACTCAAAGACTGCAAAGAAGCTCAGCTTACTTCAAAATGTCAAAAAAATAAGCGGTCAAATGTATACTGTTCTGTGTACATGTCAATTAGGGCTGCAGCTATCGATTACCGTATTTTTCGGACTATAAGTCGCACCTGAGTATGTCGCACCAGCCATAAAATGCCCAACGAAGAGGAAAAAAACATACAAATACGGTATTTACGATATTTAAGTAGTCGATTAATCTATCTAACTAGTTATTTCGAGTAATCTGATTAGAAACATTTAATGTGTCGCAGAATAAATTTTAAGGAGATGTAAAGCAAAGGCTTGCTAAGATTGCACTTTTAAAAGAGCATTAACTGCCGACATTAAAAAAAAAAAAAATTCCCGAGGGTTTCTTCAAACAATGCAGGATTGCACTTTCATTTAAAAATAAAATACCTGAGCTTAGCCTCAAACATTATTAAAAAATTAAAAAATGATCTAAATACAACAAAAGCACAATTGGCTAACTTGCATAGCAAAAGTTCGCTCACGTAAATGCTGTTAAATGCTAACTTTTTTCACAATACACTTAACAAATCCTTCAAAAACATATTCCCACAAAAACCCTCTAAATAATAGCTCAAACAAAAACCTACCTTATGTTGGTCTTAACAGGGAGCAGCTGGATTCAGCCATGTTAAATGAGTTATTTCACATTCACTGTTGCCACTAAAGGGCAGTGTGTCCACCCAAACTGATAGCAAACACTTACTAAACAAACCATTACAACTTCACTCTCATTAAATGAATACTCAAAGCAGCAAATTTTGATTCGTAGCTTTTTTCTAATCCAATTACTCGAGTTAGGTGATTAATTGTTACAAAGCGCTCAACTTTTGTTCAAAATTAGCTTCCTATAACCAGTTACGATGTGGCTTGCTTTTCATTAATTCTAGCAGCTTTACAGTCCTTTAAACAGTCTGGACGCTGTGCGTCTCCAGAGTTGAGAGTTTATTGTTCCACTTTTATTATAACTGTTTTTGAAGATTTGACTTCTGGCTCTTTAGTTTCTTTCTCTACCTAGCGACGGGTGCCACAATGGGACACACTTTGAGCTTTCCCTCATTGAAAGATAAGCATCTGCAACTGATCTGCGGATAAATCTCTATATAGAGCAGTACTTCTCAAATAGTGGGCCGCGCCCCGCTGGGGGGGCGCAGAGCGATGCCAGGGGGGGCGCATGTGTCCTCGGGGAACATGCTTTTTTCTTTTTTTTGCCGGACTGGAATAAAGTGTACTTGCACATCCACTCAGTGGGTGGCAGTGGCGCTCTCATTTTCAGAGTGCGTGCAGTATTTTTGAACTAAGGAAGAGCACTCAGCACACAGAAAACAGATATGAAGAGCAGTGCGCCGCCGCCGTTTTCGAAAGCCGTTTTCCAACCGGACTGACTCACGCAGCGACCCACTGTCTTGTCCGGTTCTCACGTTGCCGCCCGAGAAGTGCCATTTTCGGCTTGGGATCGTCACGACGACCGCCCTCACCTACGGTTCTACCTCGGCCGCCGAGAATGCGCTTTTTTCGGGCCGTTTGCCTTTTAGCTTTGACTTTTAATACAGTGGGGTGATGAGGAAAGACTACTGTTTACTGTGTCTGAAAATAATTATAGCGGACTGCCAGAAGCCAAATCAATTAAGACGCCACTTAAAGACATTCGACCCCAATTTCATTGATAAGCCGCTTGATTGTTTTTCAGCGAAAACGTGCCGAATATTGCCAACAATAGTCCTGCTTTGTCAGTGTTATATCAGTAAACCAGTGAGCATTGTAAGCATGCTCATTGCATAATGACTCCACACCATTGCAAAGGAGGTATTACTGAGTGTGAGCAGCAAAAATAAAAACTGTCCTTCTGTCCAAGGACACTTTTTTTTCCTTTATTCATTTTTGTTTTTTCGGTCAAATTTTTTGGCATATTGTCCTCATGAGTAAATGTTTCTAATCAATTTGAATTTGTTATTATTTACGGATTTTATTACATTTTTCTGTATCAAATGGTCAAAAATACCTTGAGTGTATTTTTACAGTTTGAATGTGACTTTTTTTTTTTTAATTCAGGCAAATTGATGCACGTCAAGTCTTCCCTGTTACAAACAAAACAATGTTAATAAAGTTATACTTTATTATAAGTTGATCTGTTCCTTGTTTTCTTTATTAGAAAAAAAGGACACAATGTTAGGCAGATGCGTATTTATAATAGTAATTTTATAGACGAATAATACTATTTACAGTGGCGGCGGAGAGTTTGGGGGGGGCGCGAAACATTTACGTCTTGCTTGGGGGGGCGTAACAGAAAATAATTGAGAAGCACTGACATAGAGTAAGGAGAGACACTTGCTTTGTTAGTAACCACTAGCGAATATGTTAACTTCTGTTTATTTTTATTGTAGCTGCTTGTGTTTGTAGACTTCTAGCACTCTAGTTTCTTTCCCTACCGAACAACGGGTGCCACAGGGGGACACACTTTGAGCTTCCTCTCATTAAAAGATTAGCATCTGCCACTGATCTGCTGATAAATCTCAGTATGCAACAGAGTAAAGATAGACACTTGCTTTGTTAAAAACCCGTAGCAAAAAAAAATCGAGCTTCTGTTTGTTTTTTTATTGTAGCTGCGTAGTTAGTTGTGTTGTAGTTGTGTTTGGAGACTTCACTTCTGGCACTCTAGTTTCTTTCCCTAACGAGCAACGGGTGCCACACAAATTTGATGTGTTATCGGTATCTGCCTTTTTTTAAATCTGATCGGCCCATCTGAAAAAATCTATTTAAAACTGGGTTATTTCGGCTCAGATGAAGCCGTGCCTCTCTTTCTTGCCTGCTGTCTAATGGAATGGTATTCACCCCATCATCCTCTGATTGGTTGAATGGTAATGGTAAATGGAGTTACACTCGTATTGCGCCTTTCCACCTTTTTAAGGCACTCACAGCGCTTCACACTATACCCTTATGTACCTACTGGTGACACAGCACCAGGAGCAATGTGGGGTTTACTATCTTGCTCAAGGATACTTAGACAAGGTCATAAGGGCTTTTTCTGTGGAAAATTTTCAGAGAGCTATTTATTTAAAAGTTTATTCAACTTTAAAAGATGTTTCTGAGTGTAGGAAATTCAGGCACTTTTGCTGCTATTATCTATTTTTGTGATTCAATAAACATGCTTTAGGCATTTCAATGAAGTTCAGTGTTTGCATTACCGTAATTTTTGGACTATAAGCCGCTACTTTTTCCTTCATTTAGAATCCTGCGACTTACACTCCAGTGCGGCTTTTTTTTTTTTTTTTGGGGGGGGGGGGGGTTATGTAACACTTAATTTGACAACGGCGTCATAAGACCGTCATAATTATGACATGACGCAATCATGGGCATGAATGAATGCTTATGACAGATGTCATTAAGTCATTTGCTCCAAAAAACGTATAAATATGTTCTATTTTTAATTGTTTCAGTGTCCCAAAGACATATTTATAAGTCTTTCACATTTTTTTTTTTTTTTTCTTTTTTTATAAGAGACATCTCTGGGTTCTGATTCAACTGAGTTCCAAAGCACAAAGCTGAAAATCCATTTTAAAGTAATAAAATTGGCCACTGGAGGGCAGTAGCGCGTTTGGTAATACCCTCAACCCCGATTCAACGGCAACAAAGAGCCGGGCCACACAGTCGGAGCGCCGGGGGAAGGATGCCAGGCGGCGGACGACCGAGCAGAACGACCAGGACCACCAGTGCAGCGGAAGATGCCATTCAGTCCGTGCTGCTCGCCGAGCAGACCTCGCAGAGAAATCTTTATGAGACAGGCAGTGATAAGGTCAAAGTTAACCCGGCTGTCGCGGCGACAACAGTGTCATCTTGGCGACAACAGCATCATATCTTAGTTAGTTATGTGTAAATAAGTTGTTACTTTGTGATCAAAAGCTCTATTTGTCTTGTTGTTTATGTTAAGCTATTTTCTAATGCTGATTTCTAAAGAACGGAAAAAGATATGAACTTTTTTTTCTGCTGAAAGAAAAGAGTGGATTCCATGTTTATATAGCAATAGAACAGAATTTTCTGGGCCCTCGCTCTGGTGAAAATGGCTGGGAGTGAATGGGTTAAGTTTCATCCGGCAAATCATGTCACTAACTCCATTTATGTCCAGCTTGGTTCTTTTACATCCATTCAAAAATGAGATAATTTGCCGGATAACGCTAAATGACATCAGTTATAAGCATTCATTAATGTCATTTCATAATTATGATTGTCTAATGAAAGTCTTATGGCACCACTGTCAAATACAGTGTTACCAAATAGCCTAACTAGCAATTAATGAAACAACTGGAACAGTAACTGAAGAAATAATTAGCACAGAACATGAATTTTGATTGTTATTTACATCTGTAGCGCTGCAATGCATCCTAGGATGCATGTTGGACAACAACAGTGCTGACAGCAGGTGGCAGCAGAGGTCTGTCTCCTCCACGGGAGCAGTGATTGCCAAATGAAGCTTCTTGAAGCAATGGTGGTTTATTTGGTCTCATGTTAGTCGGATGATGCCGCTGTCAAAGTTTTACTGGTTAATATCTATTGGTGTAAATATCCCATAATATAGTGAGGACAGCTGCGGCTTATAGTCCAGTGCGACTTATCTATAAACAAATGTCGTTTTCGTGTCAAATTTGGTGGGTGGCGGCTTATAGTCAGGTGCGCCTTATAGTGCGAAAATTATGGTATTCAAATTTTTAATGCCAATTTATACACTTTTACTGCAAAATAATATTGGCTAAGGGTGTAACGGTACATGCATTTATATTGAACAGTTTCGGTACGTGGTGCTCGGTTCGGAACGGTGGCGTACCGAACGAGTTTCTGATGTAATGTAACCCTTACTTTTCGAGGCTGTGAGTCGCTCGGGTTACAGTTTTTTTGTGTAGATTATATTTACTCCGTCTTCTCTAATATAATGAGGACCAACATGGTAGGACAGTATAACCCAGAAACGTCAACAGCGCGACAACGGGGCTACCGCGAGAATGCAGTGAAATGCGGGCGTTAAAGTCAATCAGCCAATGCACACCAGTCGCAGTGTGGCCGCGTGTTAGACACGTCCCAGAAGCGGCTCAACACTACGCACGTGAAAAGAACGGCAGAGTGTATTATTTGACGCGAGACGCGACCCTCCTGCGTCAATACTACTACCGGTAGCTAGGATCGGGCAGACCGGAAGTCACTGGTGTAAAAATACAGTGGATCCGGTCGATTTTCAAACTAATATGCAATCGTAACAAACTTTTTGAGTCCATCAGATCTCTCGAGTGGTAGATCGGGGCACAGTTGACTTGTCTTTGTTGATTTACTGCTGTCTTGTCTGCAATAATAATAACCAACACGGCCCAGAATTCAATACAAAACCCTCCTACCACAACAAAACAAGTAGGAACTAATATTCACATAGGAACTAAAGTTATACAACATAAAATATACAATATAAATGAATACTACATCACATTTGTAAAACATACACATAATAAAATAAATAGCCCATTAAAATAAAATAAATTGAAATGAGCTAAAACACCTGTAATTAAATAACAAGAATAATACAGATCCTGCTTACACAATTAAATTTATTAATTTCTGTGTGGTGCTTTAACGAGAAAATCCACCAATAAAGCTTTTGAAAACCATAAGGGAAAAGATTCATTGAGGCATTTCATTTGTAAAATACATGTTAAAATCTTTGTCATTTGGATTGTTTTTCTCTTTAGCACAGGACTTCTTTTTTCTTCTTTCTTTCAAAAAGAAAGCGTACCACTACGCGGGGTCTGAAAGGCAAATTGTTGTTGGATTATCTTTAAATACCCACTACTTTTTGAGCAGAATTCTAGATTTGTATAGGCTAATGTTTCTATTGTTGAAAGGTGTGTAATAAACAACTAGCACATTTATATTTTGCATTTTGTTTTCTTACTGTACCGAAAATGAACCGAACCGTGACCTAAAAACCGAGCTACGTACCGAACCGAGATTTTTGTGTACTGTTACACCCCTAATATCGGCTCCATAATGCTCCTGTTATCAGCCTAACTACTAATAATTGGTATCGGTCCTGAAAAACCCATATCGGTTGATCTCTAGCATAAAGTGAGTGCACACACTACTAACCAATTGGGAAACATATGGAGAAGATGCATTTTTTTTTACACCCATTCACCAATAAATGGACTGGTCAAAGTCATATTTCATAATGACGTTTCATGGCTTGGTGTGAAACATTGTTTTACCAGTAGATAGTCCATCTATCTAGGTTAGTAAAATATTAAACAAGGCTCTCAGTATACAATACTAAACTGTGTAAAATAACCTTCACTGTGGTATTTTCAGTCAGATAACATTATTATCTTTGTAGGATTTTTTTTTCATTCAGCTCCTGCATTTACTATTTGTACAGGTGTATGTGACGTGTGGAAAATAATGTATGTTTAAGCATCATTCCAAATGCGAAGTTTGTTTACACTAGGTACCCGCAGAAATACTGACTTGATTTTCAAAGTCTCCAACCTTTAAAATAGTTACAGCTGCTTGTTAAAGGCAGAGGCATGTAATTCATCATAAAGTTCATCTAAATTATACCATACTTAAAAAATACTTACCAGTAGTCCTTTTGCTCTCAGATTACTGCAATTTGCTCCGGTGCAATTAGGTGTCGTTAATCTTTTTCTTGGTTAGAAATAACACTGCAATGTAATATCAATTTGTTGTAGAGAATCCTTTTTCCGAGATGATGTATTTTTTAGTCAATTTGTGGTTGTCTTATACGGTGTACTTGAATGAATAAACAGTGTATCGCTTGGCTGTGTCCGTATGGCATCTTTAAAGCCTTTTTGCCAATTGTTGTTGTAAATACTTAGAATTACAAAATAACATCTCTGAACTCAAAGGAACTCTACAGTATACTCTATTTAGTTGGGGGAAAAAATCCCGTAGTCTCGTTCTTATACTTAATACAACACCTTTTTCAAAAAAGAGTTAATGCATCTGTCAAGATGTCATCTGCTCTCTTCAGTCTGATTGGTTAACTCAAATTACATCCTTTGTTGCCATTGGCAGGAATGGAGCCATGGATTTTCCGGTTCAAAGCAGAGGGCACAGTGGATTACTCCCAGCTGACCTTTGATCCCAGCCAAAATGAACTGATTGTGGGTGCCAGGTAATGTTCTTTTTTTTTCCTTTGTGTTTTTGTTATGTTTCCCTTTTCCCTGTCATGGTGTCGTATTTTTCCCGAAAGTATATCGCACAAAGGTGAATTAGGGCCACACCAATTGAAGACCGAATTTTTCTGAACATCAGGAGTTCAACACAAATATAAACACAGCAGTCTGAAAACAGGAGCCACGCTCGTTAGAGATATGTCACATTTTTATCAGGTAGAATTTTGTTGCAAAACTGATTTGTTGGTCGAGCAATTTGAATAAACCAATGAAATAAGATTATTCAGTTTATTTAGTTCTTTCTCAGATTAAAATTCAAATGTTTGATGATGGTCTTATGTGACACAATGTTGACTATTTTATTATTGGTCAAATTTTTATCAGTTTTATATTCATGAATAGAATAGAATTGAATAGAATAGAATAGTCTTTGTCACTGCCTTGGCACAGTGGCGGAACAAATGTGAACAGGGCTCGGGTGCAATGAGAATAAACGAGCCCCCGAGGTGAACCTCCGGCAGCCGGGGGTTCTAGTGAGTAATTATTCGCCGGCCCCTACACACTTTCGAGGGCCCTTAACAATGATTAATGATTGTCCAATGTGTGGTGCTGGGGCGGTGCAAGCGGAAGATTTTCTGCGGACCCCTCCAGACAACCAGTTGAGTGGGAGAGGGTGGGGTTTATATATACATACTTTAATATCATACTTTGTTCTTCCAAAACTTTGATTTTTTTCACCCATCTATGACTATTGCCTTGAAATGACCACTTTACTAGGATATTTTCATAAGGTTAAAATTATGCTCAAAATAAAAAAAATTTTAAAAAAAAGTACAATCCAACTTTGCTCATTACTTTAGTCTCATAAAATTACTAATGTACTGTAAGAATACTATTTTTGTTATTTAATTCATAGTAGATTAAATTTATATTCTTGTCTTTTCATTTTTACTTGTGTTTTTAGGTTCTCATACCCTTTTGTAAGCTTCACATCGGGTCATCTTTTATTTTAACTGAAATTGAGGTAATCCTTTCAGTGTGCAGGATTAGGGACACTCAAAACAGTAATTTATTTCAGTCCTTACTCACCGATAATGTCTGGCGAGTGTCTAACTATGAAAGGTGATGTGGTTGGGTCGACGGCAGCTAGACGGTACAGACGTGCGAGTGATAATGGAGGAGGAGATGGATCGATACAAATATCAATACAGTAAAAAAATGAGACGGCACTAAGAAATGGTTGAGAGCCTCTTCTCGGGAATACCATTAGTTTGAAGCAATATGTCTGTGTGAGCCCTTTGTACATGCATGTACATCTTGTAGAGCTGCTTGCATGTTCATGCAAAAATTCCAAGATATATTGATGTTTTCCATGTAATTCATATATTGCTCTTTAGAGTAAAAAAAAAAAAAATCAAATATGAATCTTTTAGAAAGCTGCAAAGACAAAATGATAGTCATTCTCAAGGGTCTCTGTGTATTAATGCAACCAGCCTTATACATTGGTGGTCAATACAAAATGATTTCTTGTGAGAGTATAGGAATGCAATCACACTTTAAAGCGAGCGTTGATGAAATCATTTTATTTCTTCTTTATTTATTTTCTAAAAGGCTTTTATTGTAAGCAAGGAGGAACGAAAGATTCACTAACGCTTTAGTTCAATGTTTTTCTTTATTACCGTATTTGCCCGAATATAATACGGCCCTGATTATAAGACGACCCCCTCTTTTTCAAGACTCAAGCTTGAAAAAAGACTTTTTGAACACCAAATTAATTTTTATACAGAAAATAATTACAGTACACCTGAAACAAATGATTATAACAATATATTTGAGAGAAAAGCATGTTATTTTGCCTCATTCAAATCTTAATATCTGAACATTTAAATATGTAAAATAAAGTGCAATCACATTCATAAATGAATGGCTTCTGGTTTTTGAAATGTAAATAAACCAATTAGGGGTGTAACAGTACACAAAAATCTCGGTTCGGTACGTACGTTTTAAAGTCACCGTTCGGTTCATTTTCGGTACAGTAAGAAAACAAAATGCAAAATATAAATGTGCTAGTTGTTTATTACACACATTTGTGCTTTCAACAATAGGAACATTAGCCTATACAAAGCTAGAATTCTGCTCAAAAAGTAGCGGGTATTTAAAGATAATCCAACAACAATTTGCCTTTCAGACCCTGCGTATTGGTCAGCTTTCTTTCTGAAAGAAAGAAGAAAAAAGTCCTGTGCTAAAGAGAAAAGGAATCCCAATGACAAAGATTTTAACATGTATTTTACAAATGAAATGCCTCAACGAAACATTTTTTTCCCTTATGAACGGTTTTCAAAAGCTTTATTGGTGGATTTTCTCAAGTTAAAACGCCACACAGAAATTAATAAATTTAATTGTGTAACAGGATCTGTGTATTATTCTTATTATTTAAATACAGGTGTTTTAGCTCATTTCAATTTATTTTATTTAAATGGGCTATTATTTATTTTATTATGTGTTTATATTTTACAAATGTGATGTAGTATTCATTTATATTCAGGGGTGCACATATTTTTTTTGCCCAGGTTCTCAGAGGAGGACCTGGAGATGTGACTTGGTCCTCATTGAGCTTGAGAGCCGACCTGCCTGATGCGATAAAATTATGACAAGGTTTACTTAGAGCCAATTACCTTTAATTAATGATATTAACAATTAATGCTCGATTAACATCAACTGGCACAACAAAATTGCCATTACTTTGAAGTGAAATGTAAAGAAATAAACATAAAAGCACTAATTCAAAATAAAGGGCACTATGCGGCTCCCACATTAACTCCAAGCCTTTGTAAAAGTGGGATGCCCTCCTCCTCCTAAGAGCTTATTGAACGTGCATGTTTAGCTTTGTGAAATGCGAGCAAAAACACGTTTGTCAGTGCATGGCGCTGTTCTTCATTAACTTTATTCCGCCACTTGTCCATAGGGCGAGTGGGGTGCTGTCTGACATCGATAGTTTGCTTAATTGCCACATGCTCTGTTTTTTTTTTTTTTAGTGCTTTTCAAAGTTTGGATGGCTGAAGTTCTTTGACCCTACTACATAAAATGCGCTGCTCTTATCAGAGACATTGGAATTCTCCCGGCAAATTTTGCACCACATTTCCGTGCGGGCATCATTTGCTTCTAGCCATGGTACCTCCTGCAGCCACTTCAGCAAAAGTCCTTTTTTTCGATAGCTCCGGTGACGTCTCTGTCGTCTGTCTGTCTTTTGACGGGGGCGGGGGACCACGGAAATAATTACTCAGCTGGGCCTGCCTCTTTGACATTTTGAGAAGTGATTTTCTCGTGTCCGCCGCAAATACAGTGGTCAGCCATCGGTACGCAAAAGCGTATGGAAGCCGTTGAGGGCCAGAGCGTTTGTCTACGTCCAGTACGCATGCGGACCACTTATGTGCACCCCTGTTTCTATTGTATATTTTATGTTGTATAACTTTAGTTCCTATGTGAATATTAGTTCCCACTTGTTTTGTTGTGGTAGGAGGGTTTTGTATTGAAAACTGGGCCGAAGACAGCAGTAAATCAACAAAGACAAGTCATCTGTGCCCCGATCTTCCACTGAAGAGATCTGATGGACTCAAAAAATGGGTTACGATTGCATATTAGTTTTAAAATCGACCGGATCCACCGTAATTTTACACGAGTGACTTCCGGTCTCCCCGATCCTAGCTACCGGTAGTAGTATTGACGCAGGAGGATCGCGTTCTTTTCGCGTGCGTAGTGTTGAGCATCTTCTGGGACGCGTCTAACACGCGCCTGCACTGCGACTTGTGTGGATTGGCTGATTGACTTTAACGCCCGCGTTTCATTGTGTTCTCGCGGCGGCCACGTTGTCGCGCCGTTGACGTTTCTGGGTTATACTGTCCTACCGTGTTGGTCCTCATTATAGTAGAGAAGACGGAGTAAATATAATCTACATAAAGAAACTGTAACCAGATCGACTCACAGCCTCGAAAAGTAAGGGTTACTGTACATTTAGAGCTGAAACGAATACTCGAGTAACTAGAGTTTAAAAACTGATCCAAGTAATTTTATTCACCCCGAATAATCGTTTATTTTGACAGCTCTAAGCATCACGTTTTGCTCGGACTACTTTTAATGCGGGACAACGCGCTGATGTCACGTGCGTAGAGGAAGAAGCAAAAAAAAAAAAAAAAAAAAAACTGTGCATCCGACAGCCGCTACAAACGACGCCGAAGTTGCTAAATACTAGCCCGCACGATGCTACGTTGGTAGCAGGTAGAGTCTGATGCTTCTCATAGAGATCACATGTATGTTGAACTAGACGCGAAATGACACTCGGCCGCGTCTGGGCAGCATTAGTAAACAGCCGCCATCTTAAAGCAGAAGAGCGCTAAGCGCTAATAAAGAGCGCTAAGCGCTAATAAATAAGATTAACGTTACTGTCACTAGCTCACTTAACGTTAGCCCTGCGGAGGGCTAGGTTTCTATTAATTATGACCACTGTCGATGCGTGGCTAACGTGTCTTAAATACAGGCTTTAACATAACATACCGTTGTGGAGTGATGAGGGTGTGAAATAAAAACTTAATAATGCTAACTATCAATTTTAGCTCAGTAGTCATTGCTGGATAAAACACCAAGTAGCACTGGTCCCTAATGTGCTCCAATACAGCCTGTATCATACATATATTTTGAACACTGCAAAAACTCAAAATCCTATCAGGACTTACAGTTTAGACTAACTTAAAACTTAACTAGAACTCAAAAATGGCTTGACACAAATAGAAATTCAATTGAAACACGTGGGAAAAAATCCTAACTTTTAGGTGATGTGTGTTATCAAGCGTAACGGCATTTTTAGGTAAGATATATATATATGTATATATATATATATATATATATATATTTTTTTTTTTTTAATAGAATCTAAAAAATTTTTGAGTGAAAGCAGTGAATTAGTCAATTTTTTAAATTCTAGCTACATCTGAGATGCAATTGTTGGCTGTTTTTAACAATATACATCGAAAATAAAGACATTGATTGACGGAAAATGGTTCAAGATTAGATTAAATGTCTTATGTATATTTATAATTGCTCTTCACCTAAAAATATATTTGTTTTATCCGATTACTCGATTAATCGATAGAATTTTCAGTCGATTACTCGATTACTAAAATATTCGATAGCTGCAGCCTTAGTTACATTACGTCAGAAACTCGTTCGGTACGCCTTCGTTCCAAACCGAGCACCACATACCGATACCGTTCAATGCAAATACATGTACCGTTACACCCTTAAAACCAATCTATTGTGATGAAACAACAAAATTGCAATAACTGCATTAACCATCAAAGTGAAGTCTAACTGTAACTGTAGTCTTGAAACAAATCTGAGTCAGGAAAAACATTGCAATAAAATGGTGAAAACTGGTTAAACTTGAGAGTAGCTGAGATCTGTCATGACAGAACATCGCTTCAATGATATCTGGCGCCATCTAGCGTCGTAAATGGGTATAATATCTAGACCGTGAATATAAGACGACCCCCACTTTTTCTTATTTCAATGCAAAAAACACAGTCTTATATTCGGGGCAATACTGTATTTTTCTCCTTTATAGAACTTGGAAAGTCTCAAATTACTAAACATTCAACTTGATAAACTGCATTTTATATATTTTAGTAATTCTTCTTTAAACATTCTGTTTGTGCATTGGTTTGATCTACTGAAATCTAGCAATGCAAAAGCTGATTTGAATTTCCAAGCAGAGCCATCCTTTCAAATACTGTATGTTGACATCCTCAAAATAGTTTGTTACTTCTTAACTTTTCTGGAATAGAAATCCCCCTGGAATATTCCACTTCATTTGTATAGTCTATATCTGGGATACCATGCCTCACTTTATCCTGTTTTCCTTTCAGAAATCACCTCTTTAGACTCAATCTTGAGGACCTAACACTAATCCAGGTGAGTGCAAACGCTCCTCTGTTGTCTTACATGCTCTCTTTGGAGAAGTCTCGGCCTACTTCCTACTTTCTGACAAAAATTTTCCATGTAGGAAGAATTTAGCTTGGCAGCCCCTCACAACTTAAAGCTGTCACGGTTTTAGAAAAAAAAACAGGCTTTGCATTTCACACGTCACCATGTCTTCATATCTGCTGGAGTGACAGCTGGTTTGCTTGTAAGGGAGGGAAAGAGTTGCTCTAAAATCTTGTCACCGCTAATACCCTGGATGTTTGAACCTAATTTGACTTGGTGTGCAATATTTCGGTGTTACTATGCTGAAGAAACTCCTTTGCGTTCTATTCTCCCTAAACAGAAATATAGGCTGTTGACTTCAGAGCTGCAGCTAACATTTAAGTGTGAACTTATAAAATATAAACCAGACGTTCATAAACCAGAAACACACTCAGGGGAACGAAGACTTTTGACAAGATTGAGCTTTTACCAAAAGTGGGAAAACTCAATCCAATGTATTTTTTTAACATTCTTGGGGAAAATGGGCACGATTTATGATGTAGGCCTACCAGTAATTTTCGGGCAAAAACCCGCAAAGTTTTCCCCCTGCTTTGAACTGTGCGTTTTATAGTCCAGTGTGGATAATATATAGGGGTGTGCAATCTTAGGTACCCCACGGTTCGATTCGATTACGATTCAGGGGGCTACGATTCAATTCTTGAACGATGATCATGGTATTGACGAGGATCACGGGTTATCACGATTATCGATGCATCGTACATTACTAATTAATAAAGTAGACAAACAAATTTTTGTCCATTATTTATTTAAAATATCCTAATGATTCAACAGGAACGATGGAAACATGCCCATACAACAAAAAGCTGCCAAAACATTAACTATTTTAAAGGCTGTACTTATTTCTCTCAACAATACAATAAAATTTACACAGGTGGAAGGAATAACCCACATTTTCTGGAAACAAAGTGTCTTTAGAAACCAATATACTTTGTTTTCACAGATTTCTGTACTATTTTGCATGTTTGTAGTGTTACCGCTGTACTTAATCATGGTTTTACACATTCTGCATATGAAATACACATTAGCGAATTAGCTAATTAGCTTTGCGCTCGGCGCTAACTGTTAACATCTCAAAAACAACAACAATAAAGGCTAAACAGTACAAGAGGGTTTTGTGTACTTACCTCTTATAGATGCACAAGGGTCTTAGCAACACACTCAGGATATTTTTCAATTGAGATGACTTGAAACTACTACAGCACAACTGAAAGACAAGGAGCAACGAACTATCTCTCTTCCGCTCTCGCTGTAAAAAGATAACTTGCGCATGAAAGCGTGACTGCCTGTCTCATACCTGCCTGTCTCATACACAAATTTATTTTTGAGATTTTTAAAAAGGAGTAAATCCCTCGCTCAGTCACCAGCAGAATCCATCATAACGTGCGTGTGTGCGACCGTTAAAGGTGCTCGGGCAGCAGACGTGTCTTGAATTTTGTTCCGCTATGAGTGGCTGTCATAAAATTATGAGGGGGAAAATCATCGTTTTTGAACCTTTATGAATCGTAATCGAATCGTCACGTGTCGAATCGTGATGCATGTAATAATCGATTTTTTGGAACTCTTAATATTAATATATGGATTTTACAGGCTAATGAGCTGTCTTGGTGTAAATATCACATCATAGAATGTATATACAGTGAAGTAGAGCCGGGCGGTATACCGAAAATTTACCGTTACCGAAATCTTCAGGATGACCGACGTAATTTTGACCATGTCAGTAAATTCGGTAATTTAATAAAACAAGAAAATATAGTCTTTTTATCCCACTTTGAGTCTGCATTGTTCGGCTATGTTCATTCCCCTTTGAGAACGCAGTCAATGTGCTTACGTATGAAGTCACATGGTCACAAGTCAAACAAACAGAAGCCCGGTAGGCTAACGCTAGCGGCTAACGCTCCAAGCAAACGTGATGGGGTGTGGCTTAAGGGAGCTTCGCCAAACTTTCACCCGACATTAAGTAGACTCTTGGCGGCATCCAGACGGGCTTTCGCCCGCTGTCCTGCCTGGCTCTCACGATTTCAGGAGAGGGTGCTTTCAGTGCTTTCTACTGGTAGCCAGGCCACAGGCTAACACTGGCAGCCAACTCTACAAATGAACGTGATGGAGTCGGATAGCGGCTCTAACCTTGTCGAAACAGCTGAATTTAATGAGTGGATTGGGCACAGACTGCATCTAGCAATTAGTATGTTGCGTTATTTTGTATCTATGTGTGTGTGAGAGAGAGATTTCTCTGATATGCCTTCAGCATAAAGTACAATCCAACAGTGAAACCTATAATATGACCGTTTAATGGCCACAGCTATTTTTCTGTATGTGCTTGCTTTATTCTGTGTCATTACTGCCATCATAAATTCTTAAAAGTTTCGTTGGCATAAGAGCAAAATAGCTTTAATGTGTGTGTGTGTGGAGGGGGTTTGCATATATTAAAAAATGATCAGGGGGAAAAAAAAAACCTGAAACCTTGAAGTAAACACTTGTGTTGAGTAATTATGTCACAGCAGCCATTAACAATAAGTTGTCGTTTTGAAGTGTACTGTTCAAGCTGTAAGTCATTTGTGTTACAATGACATGTTTACACAGTTGTCGTACTGATTTTTATAATGTTGGACATTATTCAAGTCATACAAGCTGTTATAAATGTTCATACTTGAATTCTCATTGTTTTGTTTACAAAAAATGTTTATATACTTAATGTTTAGACTGCATGTACAACTGTCAAATATGTAAAATTGAAAACTGATGAATAAATCAACGAGAAACGGTTAATTTTTATTTCAAGTATTGATTCAGATTTTCAAATTATATAACAGTCCGCTAGGTCGAATTTATCGTCATTCATCATTATCGAGGTGAGTCTGCTCAATTCACCGTGATACGTACTTAAAGCCATATCGCCCAGCCGTACAGTGAAGGAAATAAGTATTTAAACACCCTGCTATTTTGCAAATCCCCCCACTTAGAAATCATGGAGGGGTCTAAAATTTTTATCGTAGGTGCATCTCCACTGTAAAAGGGATTATCTAAAAAGAAAAATCCAGTAATCTCAGAAATCTCACAGTGGACATGCACCTACGATGAAAATTTCAGACTCCTCCATGATCTCTAAGTTGGGGAAGTTGCAAAATAGCAGGGTGTTCAAATACTTATTTTCTTCACTGTATAGCCCAATGTTATTTATACTGTGTATGAACTAATACAGTTTTCTCGTGAATGAAATTTGGTGGGTGCGTTTTATTTTCTGATGCGCCTTATATCAAGAAATTAGGGTATTTTTTGCATGAATACTCCTGGATTGTTTTTTTGGGGGCATGAAATCAACGTAATCGAGATTACTTTTTCAATTATGACATCACCTTTACTGTTGCCAATAAATCCGACATCTTTCTTTAACTCTTTAAGCTCTGGTTTCAGTGCCATTGACGACACTAGAAGTCCATTCCAGTCTAAATGAATTGGATGTCTAGTGCCATCAATGGTAGCCAGTGAGCTAACGTAGACACTATTCCAAAGGAGGATTTTAGTAGCAACCTGACACCTTTTTATACAATATATCGATTCCTGGTGGGAGCCTATCGATAACCTTTTGGGTTACAAAGTATCACGATACATCACCTTTTCGATTTATTGTCATACCCCGAGTGTACACTTTTAGCTATTAATTTATTCTATATAGTACTTCTACTACTACTCTCCAGAGAGTGTGCATGTGGAATCCAATTTAAAGCCCTCACAAAGCTTCCATCTCAAGGGGCATTATGTAATTGTGAAGGGGCTGCAAAACATTGACGCTTTCGGGGTTGATGCCTTGCTCAAGGGCACCTTCAGGAATGGAACTCGTATTGTTCCAGCAACCGGCATTGTGGCGTCATGATCCTGTACGTTACGATATCTTTTTTTATGGTTAATTGAGCCTTGCATTCAATCCTGCCCCGTGCAGAGCTAAGCCTTTGAGGCCCTGCAGTGTTCGCATTCAAACATTGATCCATCCAAGGTTTGTTTGTTGGTGGTAGCAGCAAGATTTCTTTGAAGGGTTGACAACCGCTGATGTTTGCCATTTACACCCCTAGAGAACCAATGGCGAGATTGAGGAAGAGGCACACAAAAAAAGGCAACTGAGAAATGAGAATGGCTGAATAGAACAAAGAGAGAAGAGTAGGAGCCATGTAAACAGAAAGCTGCTTGGAAAGCAAAATGAGAAAAATGATGAAATAACATAGATGGCAAGACCAGGTCTGGTAGAAAAGAGGGAGATGAGAGTAGTGAAAGGCAGAAGAAAAGCTCATGCTGTCCATTTTGGATGCTCGCACATGATTTGTGAAGGGAATAGTTACCTTTCTCGCACACACCATATAACTGCTTGCATTACTCCAACACACGTAATATAATCAATCAGGAAATAGTATCATTTCTCATATTTACCGCAGGACTGTTTGTATTACTCTAACACACCTAATATAAAACAAATAGCACTTACACCACAGTTTAATGAAAAGAAGCAGAATAGAGGGCATAAAAAATACACAACGCCATATTATCACAGAAGCCCAATGCGTCATGAGCAAGATTGACGCACCAACTCTTGCAATCAGTTCTCCCGGGCACTCCAGGATGAAGAGCAGGGCGCTCTGTCCTAAAACAAGTAGTATCGGAGAACACCCTCGCCCAACCAGGATAACAAGTTGATAGCACAGGCGCCTTGGATGTCAAGACCTGCGTCGGTTGCCGTGGCAACCACGTCCCAGCCATGAATGATGATGCACGAACCTGACCTGCCACAGAGGGATGATCCCAACCAAGACAACACCCAGCCACGCCTTCGTCCCGGCCCACTCCACCGCAGCTTTCGAAAAGAACTGAACGTTTAGATAACACGCTCGCTGCTCGGGAACATTTCAATGTAGCCATGTTTTGCTGACCCTGGATCCAGCAGGGTCTCTCCGTCGTTTGTTTTTGCCTTGTTTTTGACCTTTGTCAACGAATAAATTGTCAACCTGTTTTTGGTGAGCCTTCTTCCAACTTTTGGAACTTGGAGTCAGTACAAAGGGTTAACACCGGAGTGAACGTGCGGAATTTTGGCCCTTCCGGCCGACCTGCGGGAGCGGTGCCAGCAAAACATCCATTTCGTTCGGTTGTCGCTGTTTCCGCGGCTTGGCCGGGGGTCGAATTCCTTCATTTGTGAAGACCCACGCGCTGTAATCATCTGTCCTTCTTTAATCTGGGATTCACCAGGGAGATTTCCACCAATCCTGTAAATCAATCCCTCATTTCGAGAACACAAGATATTCACCTGGTCAGTCAAAAGTTTAAGTAAAGACCTCGCACCCAGCAATGATGGTGTTTTCTAAGTGAATAAAGTACAAAGCTCGAAACTTCGAAATGACCAACGTGCACGTCCCTGCTTTGCATTTGACTGGAGCTGATTTTCCATGTCAAGCAGAAGGCTGAGTGCAACCGTTGAATTTTAAAGAGCGCAGGTGCTCTTTTCCAACATTCAACACCTTCTCAAGTATTTTCTTTCCTTTTGTGGTGTCAATTTCGCATTCAAAACAGGAATGCATGCACTGGAATATGATGCTCTCGATTGCCGCTGTATATGGCCAGTGGGGCTTATTTATCTCTCCCGCTGAAAATTTAAATATGTATATATATATATATATATATATATATTTTTTTTTTTTTTTTTTTTTTTTTTTTTAAGAAAATAACAACAAATATGACTTATTTTGGAACCCCTCATAAATACCTACACTATTTCATTCGAGAGACAGGTCAAAATGAGCCATGCTGTTCGTCAATTGAATGCAATCACTTTTGCATGTCAGTGCTCTCTGCAAACGAGATTTCAATTAGACAAGATTCCATATTAGGTAAGAAATAAGAATTTTTTTCATAACATCTAGAGGTTTTTTGAGTGAAACCAATGAATTTTTTCCTAGTCACATATGAGATGGCTGTTTTCAACAATGTTTACTAAAATAAAGGCATTGTCTAAATATGCTTCAATATTAGATGAAATGTCTTGTTTTCTCGTGTATATTTATAATTGCTCTTTACCCTAAAAAATGTTTTAGCCGATTACTCGATTAATCGATGGAACTTTCAGTCGAATACTCGATTCCTAAAATATTCGATAGCTGCAGCTCTAATCTTGATGCACGCACACTCATCAATATTCAGCATCATGAACATCAACAAAGCCTGTCATACACCCAAATGAACTGACCAACACCTCAGATCTATCCTGAGAATTTCTCCGGGGAGAGTTGGGACGGGGCCATACAGTCCCGGCCCGGCTCCCCCGTTTTTAATGCATCACACGCCAAGGTTGTGGGATTGTTGGGACCTGTTGGGGGGGTGCTTCACGTTTACCTCCTCACGACAGGCCCCGCCATCCCTGCATCTTTTTTAACTCACCACACACATCATACTCCACAGGAGAGCTCCGGCAAAGGGCGGTGGGACGAGCGGCTGGGAGAAATTCCATGCTGCGGTCCCACTGCCCCAAGCCAAGCTCTATTTTAATGCATATATAGCACTACCCTATCCTCACAATCCCATCACGGTGCTGGGTAATGGCTGCCAGCCGGGAACCTGGCAGTCACAGTAATAGGGTGGCAGGTGGGTCCCACACTTTTTCCCTATGACGTGGCTCCTGGAGCGTGGCCTCCCCTCTGCCAGGGTTGCCGGCCGCTGGAGTGGGGGGAGGTCGGTGCTCCGATCTTGCGTCGCCCCGTGGCGGTTCCTCGGCGTTCTCCTGCCTCCGCCTTCCCCTCTCTTCTCTGACTGGGTATCCGCCCTGTGCTCCATCGCGGGTCGCTGGCTGGGCGCCGGTGTATCGGCTGGGTGTTGCCTGCTCTGGCGGCGGACCCTGCCCTGCCCTGGGCTTGGTGGGCCGCTGGGGGTCCAGTGGTGTGCCATGCCAGTTGGGGGGCTGCGGCTGTGGCTCATGGGCGGGTGGGGGTGGGCGTGGGGTTGGTGGTGAGTCCCCTCTTGCCATCCCTGAAGGCCGGTTGATGGGTGCGCGGGTGGCCCAAGGGACCACCCTAGATCCCGGGGGGGGGAGACGATGGCTCCTTTGCTGGGCTGCTGGAGGAGGGATGGGCTGCGCTGACGCCCCCCCCCACCCTCCCTTCCCTGGCTTGCTGGGTGGGGGCCGTGGCCCTGGGTTGGCGCACGCGTGGCATCTCCGCTCGTCTGCGTGGCTGTCGCACGCCTGGTGGGGGTTGCTCAGGTGGGGAGTCCCAGTGCCGGGATTGGCGATGGGGCGGCGAAGGGTCGGTCGCCAACGGGCTTACACTCACAAGGAATTCACACGGTTACTGATTTGTGTACACTCTACCCCTTTCAATCATTTAGCTTTCAGACTCCCCCACCCCCGTCCCCCTTTCTCCCTGGTCAACAGGCCCCTCACATGGTGTCAACTGGAAATAAATCTAGCTGACGATAGCACCAACATATTAGTAGTTAGTCTAGACGTTAAATGTATTTCTTGTTGTAGTTTGTTTTCTTTTCTTTCTTTTCTTTTCTTCTGTTCCCCCATAACCTCTTCCTGTTCTCTGCTCTGTCATAATAAACGAGGTATGCCGAATGATCACAATGGGAGTATGTCAGACTCTCAATGTGAAACATTAAAACTGTTCAGACAATCCGGGCACTTAGTGTGTGTCAAACAGCTGAACAGTACAGGTTTAAAAAAAATAATAATAAAAAGATCTATCCTGAGAATCGCCACAAATAAACCTACACCTGACTTCGATACACTGGGTGGGGAAAAAAAAGAGACATTCCTCCAGTGATTTTATTTATATTAGTTCACAAAAATATGCCATCAATCTGTTCCTGCCTTGGCCCATGAATCAAAAGGTTTTCTTACCTCTAGGCTAGATTCAATATAATTTGGTGTTGAGTAGTGACCAACAGTTTTCTTCCATATCAATGGTGCTGATTTTACAGATTTACACAGATATTATTGGCTAAAACATTCCGTATACATCCAAAAGCATGATCACAACTGTGCCATTTTGAAGCTAATCACATTCCTTTTAGTTGGTACTGTAAAATGACAGTTATTGTAACCTTTTCAGATTGGAGTTACCCTATTGAGGATTGAAGGGATAACCTTCCCTGTCCTGTCACACATATCAGAGTCAGAAATCAATAGAACCCAGCAACCATAGTCTCACTAATAAGTGCTAGCCACGCTTGGTGGTCATAAAACATAAAAACCAAAGACTGCTAAATCATAAAGAGCAGAAGCACTGAAACCATCTGAAAACTCTTAAACTTTCATTGACCATATGTCTGTTTGGCCCAGGCATAAGTAAGGGCTCATAGACCAGATAAACATTTGACAGGGGGCTGGCTCTCCACATCGGAGGACATCCAGTACATCATTCTAAACAGTACTTTATATCTATAATACAGTCACCATCCATGACAGGAATATCTGCTGAAATGGAGTGGCGATGAAATTTCTGAAGGGTCGAAGTGGGAAAAGTTAGACTTTGGTGTTTCTGCTTTATGATTAGACTTGACATCTGCTACTTTCTATGTTTTTATTCCCACAGCCTTTAGTGGCTTTTCTCTTCCTGTCAACCTCCACCCTCATCTTTACTTATCAGTGAAACGCTGTCAGCAGCCAACGGCATGTACTTTTCCCCTTGCCCTACTTTAAACACTTTCAGGTCACTGTAGAAGAAACATAAATTTCACTGTAAATTTACTGATGGGAGACAACATACATCATTGCATTGCAGCCAATTAGCTTTAAAAACACTGGATTACACCTCTTGTTAGCACTTCATTCTCACATGCAGACCTACATATTCAGATAGCACATGGTGATATCTGCGCTAGAACGCGATAATGGCTTTCAGAGCAAAAAGGGAGTAAACCGTGAGTCTTGGGTGTTAGACTTTACACTCTGGTCACACCTCTGTAAACACAGGCGATGTTTAGCCTCTGTTAGACCACTGATATCATGTCAAAAGGCAGCTAAATCAAGCTAAGGATAAGGGTTTTACAGATAAATTTGACTTGACTTTTAGAAAAACTAGAGCAGCAATGCTGAAAAATCACCTTTCTTAAAGGTTTTGAGCAGACCTGCAATCTTTAAGTTACATGACACCCACTCCTCCGTATCGCCACCCAATTGCTAATCCAGATAAAATATCTTTTGTCGTGAGTGGCGGCAGCCCATAATAGTCACAATTGCACACTTGGTCTAATAACACACTTCACACTTTTTTTAAAGCCATAATGGAGGGGACCTGAATGAGTGAGTGGGCAACTACAAAACACAAATACTGATGAGCTTATTTCAGTTAAAGTAAATCAATTACTAATGCATGGTTCTCATTCTTCATGTGACCAATATATTTTGTACCATGTTATATTTTCATCTTCAGAATCATCTTTATAGGATTGTAGATTTAAAAACGCACAACTAATTTGTTTCCATTAGTTGAGCCGCTATATTACAAAAGTACACAACGATACCATTTGTGCTAGGGTTGTTCCGATCATGTGGGAGGGATGGCTAGCGAATGGCCACCCTCCCATTTCAAATGGATTGGACGTCTACTAGTGATACTCATACCAATTCACAGCAGAAGCTTGTTTTTCTGTTTATTAGTTGTTGGTCAGAAAATTATTCTAGGATATTATAGGATATATATTCTATATATATGTTAGATAGATAGATAGATATTCTACAAATGTATCGATAATCGTTGTATCGCCATATCGTATTCGTTATCGTGAGCTTTGTATCGCAAATCGTATCGTATCGTGAGGTACCAAGAGGTTCCCAGTCCTACTGGACACCCTACGGAGGAAACTCATTTCAGCCCCTTGGATCTGGGATCTTGTTCTGTTGGTCACAACCCACAGCTCCTAACCATAGGTGAGGGTAGGAACATAGATCAAGCAGTAAATAGAAAGCTTTGCCTTTCGGCTCAGCTCCCTCTTCACTACGACAGACCGATGCACGGTCCGCATCATTGCAAACAAGGCACCAATCCGCCAGTCAATCTCCCATTCCATTTTTCCGTCACTTTTGAACCAGACACCGAGATACTTGAACCCCTTTACTTACGGAAGGAACTCATTCTTACCTGGAGAGGGCATTCCACCTTTCCCTGACTGAGGACCATAATCTCTGATTTAGAGGTGCTGATTCTCATACCGACCGCTTCACCCTTGGCTGCGAACTATTCCAGTGAGAGCTTAAGGTCACGGTTTGATGAAGCCAACAACACTACATCATCTGCAAAAAGCAGAGATGCAATCCTGAAGCCCACAAACCAGATCCCTTCAACGCCTCGGCAGCGCCTCGATAGTCTGTCCATAAAAGTTACGAACAGAACCGGTGATATAGCCTTGGCGGAGTCCAACCCTTACTGAGAAGTGATCCAAATGCAACCGAATACACGGACCGTACTCTGACACCGGTCGTATTTGCAAATCATGGTGGAAAATAAGTATTTGGTCAATACCAAAAGTTCATCTCAATACTTTTTTATGTACCCTTTGTTGGCAGTAATGGAGGCCAAACGTTTTCTCTAACTTTTCACGCATTATTGCAGGTATTTTGTCCCATTCCTCCATGCAGATCTCCTCTAGAGCAGTGATGTTTTGGGGCTGTTGTTGGGCAACACGGACTTTCAACTCCCTCCACAGATTTTGTATGGGGTTGAGATCTGGAGACTGGCTAGGCCACTCCAGGACCTTGAAATGATTCTTACGAAGCCACTCCCTTGTTGCCCTGGCTGTGCGTTTGGGATCATTGTCATGCTGAAAGACCCAGCCACGTCTCATCTTCAATGCCCTTGCTGATGGAAGGAGATGTTCACTCAAAATCTCTCGATACATGGCCCCATTCATTCTTTCCTTTACACAGATCAGTCGTCCTGGTCCCTTTGCAGAAAAACAGACCCAAAGCATGATGTTTCCACCCCCATGCTTCACAGTGGGTGTGGTGTTCTTCAGATGCAATTCAGTGGTCTTTCTCCTCCAAACACGAGAACCTGTGTTTCTACCAAAAAGTTCTTGTTTGGTTTCATCTGACCATAACACATTCTCCCAGTCCTCTTCTGGATCATCCAAATGCTCTCAAGCGAACCGCAGAAGGGCCTGGACATGTGCTTTCTTCAGCAGGGGGACACGTCTGGCAGTGCAGGATTTGAGTCCCTGGCGACGCATTGTGTTACTGATCATAGCCTTTGTTACTGTGGTCCCAGCTCTCTGTAGGTCATTCACTAGGCTCCCCCCCATGTGGTTCCGGGATTTTTGCTCAGCGTTCTTATCATTTTGACGCCACAGGGTGAGATGTTGCATGGAGCCCCAGATCGAGGGAGATTATCAGTGGTCTTGTTTGTCTACCATTTTCTAATAATTGCTCCCACCGTTGATTTCATTACTTCAAGCGTTTCACCTATTGCAGATTCAGTCTTCCCAGCCTGGTGTAGGTTTACAATTTTTGTCTCTGGTGTCCTTCAACAGCTCTTTGGTCTTAGCCATAGTGGAGTTTGGAGTGTGACTGACTGAGCTTGTGGACAAGTGTCTTTTATACCGATAATGAGTTAAAACAGGTGCCATTAATACAGGTAACGAGTGAAGCCTCGTTAGACCTCATTAGAAGAAGTTAGACCTCTTTGACAGCCAGAAATCTTTCTTGTTTATAGGTGACCAGATACTTATTTTCCACTAATTTGGAAATAAATTCTATAAAAATCAAACAATGTGATTTTTTCCCCCCCCACATTCTGTCTTTCATGGTTGAGGTTTACCCATGTTGACAATTACAGGCCTCTCTAATCTTTTCAAGTAGGAGAACTTGCACGATTGGTGGTTGACTAAATACTTATTTGCCCCACTGTAACTACACTTTTATAATCCCAACCAACATATATTCGTAAAATCTAGAATCGAGATTGTGAGCGAAGCACTGTCACAAATCCAACATAAGTGACATCTGACCTTACCAAATGTATTATGGATGAAAAATTTCAACAGGTCACATTTCCACCTTCAAATATTTGGCATGATGTGAATGACAGTTCAGAACTCACATATTAGTCAACCAATTTTATGCACATAAGGTTTGGAAATGCTAAATATGCCAGTAGTAGAGTGTCTGAAATATGAGTTATTCACTAAGCCGTTCAGGTTTCACTCAGTCTTTTAATAAGACTGCTGGCAGCAGGGAGTTCTCCATAAACCTAATTCTGCCTTTTACAATTCATCTCTTCGCACATTGGCTAACTACTTTACTCAGCCCACATTGTTGCCCTCATTCTGACAGACTTCCAAAGTAGACTCTCCATATGCTTATGTCTATCCTGTCCTGGGTTTCTATTCATCACCCTGTGCCCACTGTCTCAGTTGGTGCCTCCACATCACACATGGCTTGTTAGCAATCACAACTCAGTATAAGGGCTGACAAGACACGAGCTCAATGATGAATCATGTCGGAGAACTGCTCGCACTGCGTAGCACGGCTTGAGTGACACATTTCGTGATGCTTTTATTATATGACTTTGCCTTGAGGAAAGCAGGTGGCCACTTGTTTTTGAATGCTCAATTAAGATTACTAACTGAATAACTGAACGGCATAACTAAATTAAGCCATCTCGAATTCCCATCTTCCTGCATATCTAGCTAAGAGCGATAGATGGGCTTTCCAGGCACTGCTGATGCAATCATTGCGTGACCTCCCTTGTCAGACAGTTTTTCAGCATGACAGCTCCACAATCAGCACTGCTACGGTTATAATGTCACACAAACCAAGTAAATATTGTGTGTAATCAAAGTACGGCCCGGCGTTGCTCGGGTTTGTGTAACGTGAACGCAATACAGCCGAATGGCAGATAAAATATATTTCCTGAGATATGCAGCTGTATTGTAGTATTAGTAAAAGGACACCAAAATGGGGCTAATGCAGAATGGCTTTCCAACCACTGTGTACTAGAGCAGGGCGGTAAACCGAAAATTTACCGTTACCGAAATTCTTTACGTTGACCGACGTAATTTTGACCATGTCGGTAAATTCGGTAATTTAATAAAACAAGAAAATATAGTCTTTTCATCCCGCTTTGATTCTGTGTTGTTCGGCTATGTTCATTCCCCTTTAAGAAAGCAGACAGTGTGCTTACGTATGGAGTCACGTGGTTTTCAGGAAGCCAAACAAACAGAAACCCGGTAGGCTAACGCTAGCGGCTAACGCTACAAGTAAACGGGATGGAGTCGGGTTTAAGTTAGCTTTGCCAAACCTTCACCCGACATTAAGTAAACTCTTGACGGGTTCCAGACGGGCTTTCACCCGCTGTCCTCCCTTGTTCTCACGATTCCAGGAGAGGATGCTTTCAGTGCTTTCTTCTGGTAGCCAAGCCACAGGCTAACGCTAGCGGCTAACAGCGGCTACAAATGAACATGATGGAGTCGGATAGCGGCTCTAACCTTGTCGAAACGGCTGAAATGAATGAGTGGACTGGGCACGGACTTCATGTAGCAATCATTATGTCGTGTTATTTGGTATATCTGTGTGATTTCTCTGAAAGCTTTCGTGATGGTAAAACACTCAGCATAAAGTATAATCCAACAGTGAAGCCTATATATAATATGACAGTTTAATGACCACAGCTATTTTTCTGTATGTTTTTGCTTTATTCTGCCATCATAAAATCTTAAATGTTTCATTGGCATCAGAGCAATACAGCTTTAATCTGGTTGT
This sequence comes from Corythoichthys intestinalis, assembly GCF_030265065.1. Lineage (NCBI taxonomy): Eukaryota > Metazoa > Chordata > Actinopteri > Syngnathiformes > Syngnathidae > Corythoichthys > Corythoichthys intestinalis. The sequence goes on along the minus strand of NC_080414.1, from coordinate 8,044,601 downwards.
GTCTCTGTGGGGGGGACATGTATTAAAAAATGTTCCGGGAAAAAAAACCCTGAAACCTTGACGTAAACACTTGTGTTGAATAATTATGTCACAGCAGCCATTATCAATAACTTGTCTGAAGTGTACTGTTAAAGCTGCAAGTCATTTGTATTAGAATGACATGTTTGCACAGTCGTCATAGTGATTTTTATAATGTTGTACATTTTTCAAGTCATACAAGCTGTTATAAATGTTCCCACTCAAATTCTTATTGTTTACAAGATTTTTTTTTGATACTTAATGTTTAGACTGCATGTGCAATTTTTAAATTGAAAGCTGGTAAATAAATTAATGAGAAACGGTTAATTTGTATTCCATGCATTTATTCAAATTTAATTGATAAAAAACACATCTTTTTCAGGGGTGCCAATAATTATGTAGGGCACTGTATTTAACAATTGTCATAGCAAATCACTCACACGTAACTCTCCAAACTGCAGCTGTAAACTTAATTACAAATGCATATACAGACATATATTAGCTGAAACAACTTACAGCCTTATGTGGGCCAAACCAGAGCGCAGCTGTCCTTGATCCATGTCAGACAAAAGTCTGCTCCTCAGTCATAAGGCGACAGTCCAGCCAGATCCAACGCTGCCACCAGAGGGCAATGTATCCTCCATCATTAAACGAAATACAATGCTTTTGGACGTTTTGGATTTTTATTTTGGGGTACTTTAAGGGTTCATTCCGACTTAAGCGGAAATTCTGTTGACGTCGCCAGCATAGGAACGGAACTCGTTCATAACCCGGGGGCGACCTGTATTTAAAAGTACTTTATTGAGATGTATTACCCTAAAATTTCACCATGGTGTCATTGTTTGTTATTAGACATATAATTTTTAATTTGTCATGTCAGCTAGAAGTGGTCTTTTGCTGTTATTTAGTATTATATCAACAGATTCATTATTCCAGGTATTATCAGTTCAATTTGTAAGGATTTGGGCTCTTCAGTGAGAGCAGTGCTTCTCAATTATTTTCTGTTACGCCCCCCCAGGAAGACGTAAACATTTCGCCCCCCCCCCCCCCCCAACTCTGCCAGCACTGTAAATTGTATCATTTGCCTATAAATTATTAATATAAGTATACCTCTGCATAATATTGTGTCCTTTTTAATATTAAAGAAAAAATATAATGCTCAACTTACAATAAAGTATAGAAAAGACTTAAAGTGCATCACTTTGCCTGAATTAAAAAAAAAAAAAAAAAGTCACATCCAATCTGTAAAAATACATTCACGGTACATTTTTTGACCATTTAATAGTGAACAATAAATTTTAATAAAATCAATCAATAAATAGTAATACAGTCAAATAACCATTTAACCGTAAAAACAAAAATTAATAGAACAAAGACAACAGTGTCATTGGACAGTAGGGCAGTTTTTATTTTTGCTATTTTGCACTGAGCAACTTGGTATGCCACCTTATATGATGCTAACAGTGCTCACTGGTTTACTGAAGCAGGACGATTGTTGGCAATATTCGGTACGTCTTGGCTGAAAAAAAATCAAGTGGCTTATCAATGTGAGTGGGGTCTAATGATTATAAGTGATATCTTATTTGATGTGGCTTCCTGCTGTCCGTTGCAAACATTTTTAAACACAGACTGGTCTTTTCTCGTCTCCCACTGTATTAAAACTCAAAGCCAAACGCTACATACGCTTAGTCATATTTCCTAGTCTTAGCTCTTCATATCTCCAGTGCTCTTTACTGTGTGCTCTTGTTTTGTTCAAAAAATACTGCGCACACAGAATGATATATTATTCTGATATGGCAAAAAAGTATGTTCCCCGACATGCGCCACCCCTGGCAATGCTCTGCGCCCCCCCTAGGAGGGGCCCGCCCCACTATTTGAGAAGTACTAAGTTAGAGGTTCTTTCCCATCACTAAATCAGTGGTTTGCAATCCAAAGTAAATTTGGGCTTAGGAGTCCAATTCCTCCTTGAAGGAGACAACTATAATAAATTCATCTCATTTTATTTTGAAAGGTTTCCCTATCTTAAATACACAATGACAATATAAAGTGATTTTAAAAATGGGCTTTTGCACCCCTAAAATTCCATTCTGCTGGGTCTTGCCTGTGCTGCTGCGTGACGGTTCACGTCGATGGGGACTGTATGGCCTCGACAGAATATCTACTTTACGGCCGGAATTTGAATTGACTGGGTCACCGGGAAAAGAAAAAAGCCAGCTCGCATTAATATGCTAAAGAGTCTTGAAATAGTAGCAGACGTTCTCACCTTTCTACTCAATTTAAGCTTTTTCCTAATGCTGACAGTATGTATAGATGTAGATAATCATATGTGCACTCGTTATCACGTTCTCTACGTCTTGATGCCTTTACAAAGATAGGAGCAATCAGTTAAGATTAAATACACACTTTGTTAAATCAAACTCTCAAAATATTTTGCTGCTCAGCCTTCACCGCGTACAGACGCACTCTGAGCTCCTGAATCACTCTCTTATCTTAACCGATAAGCACTCAGGGCCAGCAAGCTCGACTCCCAGTATTGGCTCCAAAGAATTTGAAACCTGGAGACTTGGATGAAATGAAATCCTCCAAACAGAAGTTGGAGGTCTCCTTGACTGGCTTGATTCAAAACCAGAATCAAGAAATCGTCAGAGAGCTACAGTTAATTCGCGCTGAAAACGAGAAACTCAAGCAGGCGGTCGAGGAGAGAGATGTTCGTATCAAGAGGCTGGAAATTTTGGCTGATGATCTCGACCAGTGCCGACGCGCAAATGAGCTCATCATTTTCCCTAGCAAACAGATGCAAAAATGTCAGGGACATGACTAAGCCATAACCTTGTACGCCCTGAAATTAATTGAGCTGCTTGATTGGACGCTAAGGTACTAAACTCAGATTGTTGATTGTGTAATTGTACAGTTTTGATGTATGTTCCATGCCTGAATGTGCGTCTTTAGTTGTATGGAGGACGGGAAACTGATATGTACAGTTTTGATGTATGTTCCATGCCTGAATGTGCGTCTTTAGTTGTATGGGGGACGGGAACCTGATAAGCATATGCTTCATCCCGTCCGCGTTTGTCTTCTTCTTCGGTTCCTTCGGGCAAATCATATCACATTTTGTAATTGTCAATGATTGTCAATGATACCGATGATGATGACAATAAAATTCCATTCCAATTCCAAACTTTCTGTGTTAGAAACTATTTTCTGGACCGACTTTTGAAGTAACACTGAATGCATCTGAGTGTTAAATTTAAGGACTATTTCTGTATCTCTCATGCAGGAGATGGAAGCGGCGACGTTGTCTGAAGTTAACGCGCATTTCATGAATAAAGAACATTTATCAACAACAGCCCTACAATCGGTCACTTCGGAATTAAATTGGAGCACGCTGGCATTTCCGCCTTAAGTTTTATCTTCTTCCACCCTTCCACCCCATTCTGAAATTTTCTGCCTCACATGTAAATAACGTTGACATCCTACTCCTCGCGTGTTATGCTTTGAAATGTTCTTTTGTTTGTAAAAACCCTTTGCCTGCCCTCACGTATAAATCAAGTTGGCACTCTGGCTTGTTGTTCTTGGAATGTACTTTAATTGGATTGTGCGTCTGTATTTAACGTGTCTTAAAAACTTGTATTATACTGTTGTGGTATTTGTGTTCACACATGGAGCTGAGGGTAGAGAGAATGTAATGACAGTGTTGTGCTCAAGACCACACTATATGAACCAAGACTTGTCGGAGACCAGAACAGACCAAGACTTCTAGGAGCTATAACGCCCCCCCAAAAATCATTTTAAATATTAAAAAAAATATATATATTTTTAAGGTTATTAAAGTTAGTCTATTATAAAGGTGGTTCAATGTTAGACATAAAAAAATATATATATTCTACTCTTGACAGACCAATATTAACTCACCCCTACCCACCAGTCCAAAGCCTAAATAAGACCAACTTTTCTCAACCGTCTTGAGCACAACTGTACCCGATAATGTTGGGTAGCCAGTAATATCGGCTGACAAAAGTACCGTATTGGCCCGAATATACAGTTGTGGTCAAAAGTTTACATACACTTGTGAAGAACATAATGTCATGGCTCTCTTGAGTTTCCAGTTATTTCTACAACACTGATTTTTCTCCGATAGAGTGATTGGAACACATACTTCTTTGTCACAAAAAAACATTCATGAAGTTTGGTTCTTTTATGACTTTATTATGGGTGAACAGAAAAAGTGATCAAATCTGCTGGTTCAAAAATATACATACAGCAGAGCTAATATTTGGTAACATGTCCCTTGGCCATTTTCACTTCAATTAGGCGCTTTTGGTAGCCATCCACAAGCTTCTGGCAAGCTTCTGTTTGAATTTTTGACCACTCCGCTTGACAGAATTGGTGCAGTTCAGTTAAATTTGATGGCTTTCTGACATGGACTTGTTTCTTCAGCATTGTCCACAAGTTCTCAATGGGGTTTAAGTCAGGACTTTGGGAAGGCCATTCGAAAACCTCAATTCTAGCCTGATTTAGCCATTCCATTACCACTTTTGATGTGCGTTTGGGGTCATTGTCCTGTTGGAACACCCAACTGCGCCCAAGACCCAATCTTCGGGCTGATGACGTTAGGTTATCTTGAAGAATTTGAAGGTAATCCTCCTTCTTCATTATCCCATTTACTCTCTGTAAAGCACCAGTTCCATTGGAAGCAAAACAGCCCCACAGCATAATACTACCACCACCGTTCTTGACGGTAGGCATGGTGTACTTAGGGTTAAATGCCTCACCTTTTCTCCTCCAAACATATTGCTGGGCATTGTGGCCAAACAGCTCGATTTTTGTTTCGTCTGACCACAGAACTTTCCTCCAGAAGGTCTTATCTTTGTCCATGTGATCAGCAGCAAACTTCAGTCGAGCCTTAAGGTGCCGCTTTTGGAGCAAGGGCTTCCTTCTTGCACGGCAGCCTCTCAGTCCATGGAGATGCAAAACACGCTTGACTGTGGACACTAACACCTGTGTTCCAGCAGCTTCTAATTCTTGGCAGATCTGCTTTTTGGTGATTCTCGGTTGAATCTTCACCCTCTTGACCAATTTTCTCTCAGCAGCAGGTGATAGCTTGAGTTTTCTTCCTGATCGTGGCAGTGACAAAACAGTGCCATGCACTTCATACTTACAAACAATTGTTTGCACTGTTGCTCTTGGGACCTGCAGCTGCTTTGAAATGGCTCCAAGTGACTTTCCTGACTTGTTCAAGTCAATGATTCGCTTTTTCAGATCCATGTATGTATATATTTGACCCAGCAGATTTGATCACTTTTTCTGTTAACCCATAATAAAGTCATAAAAGAACAGAACTTCATGAATGTTTTTTGTGACAAAGAAGTATCTGTTCTAATCACTCTATCGGAGAAAAATCAGAGTTGTAGAAATAACTGGAAACTCAAGAGAGCCATGACATTATGTTCTTCACAAGTGTATGTAAACTTTTGACCACAACTGTAAGAGGGTGTTTTTTTTGCTTTGAAATAAGACTGAAAAAGTGGGGGTCGTCTTATATTCAGGGTCTAGACAGTATACCATTCACGACGCTAGATGGCGCCAGATATCATTGAAGCAAATGCTGAACTTGACTCCCCAGACCAAAGCAAACCCCATATGGTTAATGCAGTTATTGCAATTTTGTTGTTTTATCGCAATAGATTGGTTTATTTACATTTCAAAAACTAGAGGCCATTCATTTACCAATGTGATTGTACTTTAGTTTACATATTTAAATGTTCAGATATTAAGATTTGAACGAGGCAAAATAACATGCTTTTTCTCTCAAATATATTGTTATAATCATTTGTTTCAGATGTACTGTAATTATTTTCTGTATAAAAATTAATTTGGTGTTCAAAAAGTCTTTTTTTCAAACTTGAGTCTTGAAAAAGAGGGGGTCGTATTATAATCAGGGCCGTCTTATATTCGGGCCAATACAGTATTTAAAAACGATGTCCCCCTCATCCCTTCCCTGAAGGCCTGTTAATGGGTGCCCGGATGGTCACTAAGTGACCACCCTATGTCCCGGGGGGATGGCGGCGGCCCCTTTGCTGGAGCTGCGGGAGGAGGGATGGGATACAGTGACACCCCCCCCCGATTGGCAGGGGAGAGACCATGACCGTGGGACAGACCCCTCCCAGCATTTCCACTTGTCTGCTGGACTATCACACATCTGATGGGATTCATGCATGAATGGGTGCAATTAGACACATTGAAGTACTATAGAGAACGTCTGTGCCAGAATTAGCGATCAGGCATCATAGAATAGGATGTAAACATATCCACACATACAGGTGATTTAACATATTACTGGGTTTTACACCTCACACTACTGATTTGTGTACACTCCACCCCGCCTAATCGCATCTCTTTTTGGCCATGTCTACACGTAGGGTATTTGACAAAAAGAACTTTTTCTACGATTTGGCCCATCATCCACACGCACACGCACATTGAAACGAGGGTTCTTGAAAACTGCTCCGAGAGAGATGTGCAAATTCTGCGTTTGTGGTGCCATCATGTGGACACTAATAAACGAAGATTTAACAGAAGATTCATCCCTACATCACACGAGACCAATGTTTAAATTTGAAGTAGGGCTGTCAAACGATTAAAATTTTTAATCAAGTTAATTACAGCTTAAAAATTAATTAATCGTAATTAATCTCAATTCAAACCATCTATAAAATATATTTATATATAAAATTAGGGCTGTCAAACGATTAAAATTTTTAATCGAGCTAATTACAGTTTAAAAATTAATTAATCGCAATTAATCGCAATTCAAACCATCTATAAAATATGCCATATTTTTCTGTAAATTATTGTTGGAATGGAAAGATAAGACACAAGATGGATACATACATTCAACATACGGTACATAGGGACTGTATTTGTTTATTATAACAATAAATCAACAAGACGGCATTAACATTTTTAACATTCTGTTAAAGCGATCCATGGATAGAAAGACTTGTAGTTCTTAAAAGATAAATGTTAGTACAAGTTATAGAAATTTTATATTAAAACCCCTCTTAATGTTTTCGTTTTAATAAAATTTGTAAAAATTACAATAAAAAAATAAACTCGTAGCCCGTCATCGTTGATGTCAATAATTACTTACACAATGCTCATGGGTGCTGAAGCCTATAAAATCAGTCGCACCCAAGCGCCAGCAGAGGGGAGCATAAAACAAAATTAACATGTGGGCATTTCACTTGTGTGTTGCATGTGCGTCAATTGCGTCAAATATTTTAACGTGATTAATTTAAAAAATTAATTACCGCCCGTTAACGTGATAGTTTTGACAGCCCTATATAAAATATATAAAATAACAACAGCCCCAAAACATCACTGCTCTAGAGATCTGCATGGAGGAATGGGCCAAAATACCAGCAACAGTGTGTGAAAAGCTTGTGAAGAGTTACAGAAAATGTTTGGCCTCTGTTATTGCCAGCAAAAGGGTACATAACTAAGTATTGAGATGAACTTTTGGTATTGACCAAATACTTATTTTCCACCATGATTTGCAAATAAATTCTTTAAAAATCAAAGAATGTGATTTTCTGTTTTGTTTTGTTTTTTTCCCACATTCGGTCTCTCATGGTTGAGGTTTACCCATGTTGACAATTACAGGCCTGTCTGATATTTTCAAGTGGGAGAACTTGCACAATTAGTGGTTGACTAAATACTTATTTGCCCCCTGTATTTATTTGATATGTACCGTAGCAATACGTGGCCGTATGTTTGTAGCACAGGCCATTTGGGGGCCCTAAGCAAAATAATGCAAAAGGGCACCTATTTTTGGCCCTTTTTCGTCACAGTGTACTGTGAAACCCATAAATACAATCCAACCCATACATCCATATTTTGTATATTAATCGGATTTTGTTGCACTGCATACTTCAAACTTGTCACCCCAAATGATTGTCAGTAGTTACAGTAGATAGCGCCAAACCTTTTTCTAAAAGTGGAAAGAAAGACGTTAAGGAAGAATTTTTTTTTTTTTTTAGCTTGTAATCAAGTATCAAAACTCACAAAAGTCAAATAAAGCAAACTGTAGTAAACAAAATAAAATAAAAATAAAACAATTGCCAGATTGGGGGGGCCCCTAGTGGTCAGGGGCCCTAAGCAGCTGCATAGTCTGCGTATAGGCTGGCTGTTGTAGCAACTAGCAACTGGGCATTGTTTGTTTGGCCATTGTATATCGGCCGAAGTCGGGTATTGTTTTTTTTATCTAGCGGCCTGAGTTGAACATGATATTTACTCTCGGTCCGTTCCTCATTGCGTCCTGAAGACCGCGCTGAGTGTTTTAGTTCTGCTTTACCTGGTATAATTCAATAATCAGAATTTGGATGTTTGTGAATCGTTCTCAAATCTTCCACGGCCGAATTACGAATAATCTGAGAATCGAGCATTTTGCACGCCTCTCATTAGACAACTCTACAACACAACACTATATGATCAGATGTTCTGAGATTAGTGTCGAAGGTAGCACAGCAAACTCATTCGTGTGGTTTGTCATTTTCATTTTATAACTGCTATTTTTGTCACCTTCCTACCTGTAAAAATGTAGGTTGGAGGTTATGTGGGTCATCCATTATTTTCCTGGTGTTCTCACTTTTTTTTTTTTTTTTAAACTCTCCTTGATGATTGATAACGGAACGTTTTTTTGTGAAAGCTGATGATTCTTTTTTTTCCCCTCTGCAGGAGGCCGAGTGGCACTGTGATGAGTTCACAAAGGGAGCTTGCTTCAGCCGAGGGAAATCCGAGGTATGTTGTATAGTGTATGTATGAAGTTTAAGCATCGCAAAGAAATGGTTGCAATTAACATTTTGACATGGTGGCAAGTAAATGTTACTTTCAAATCATCTTTAACTGAGTCATTATATTCAAAAATTCTTCTTTCTTATTATTCCGAGAATCCATTCACTGGTTGGCTTTAGACATACCTACAATAAACTTTAATTCTGCCTTTGCAAAAATACCATGGAAACTGAAAAGACAGAAATAAACCAAATCTTGAATGGTTGTCACCTGTGAAATTATTTGAGTGAATAAGCTACAGTTTGGCTTCTCAACAGCTTAAAGGAAATGTTTCAGAATTTGTTTTGGCTCCATGGGAACAAATTGCGTTGTGATCTCCTTACAAAGGGGTAATAATTTGCAAAAGATAAGTCTGAACAGTTTGAATTAAGATTTTCCCTGTTGAATGTGAAAGGAAAGCTTCCAAGTTAGAATATGAATTTAATTGGTAAGTTTGCGAACATTTGACATATGCAATTTTTTATACATGATCTATAAAAACTGAAAATAAACATTTTCTGTTCTAGAAGGTACATCTCCACTTTTGATTTGAGTGTAATATACTTGCCGTATTTTTTTGGACTTTCTAAGTCCATGTCGGCATGACTATACAAAATTAAGCAAAATCCCCAATGAAGACAATGTATCGTATTTTTCGGACTATTAAGTTTTTTCCATAGTTTCGCCATGGATGCGACTTAAGCAATTCATGTGTGATATTATTTACACTAGGGTTGTTCCGATCATGTTTTTTTGCTCCCGATCCGATCCCGATCGTTTTAGTTTGAGTATCTGCCGATCCCGATATTTCCCCATCCGAATTGCTTTTTTTTGCTCCCGATTCAATTCCAATCATTTGCGATAATTTTCCCCGATCATATACATTTTGGCAGTGCTTTAAGAAAAAAATGAATAAAACTCGGACGAATATATACATTCAACATACAGTACATAAGTACTGTATTTGTTTATTATGACAATAAATCCTCAAGATGGCATTTACGTTATTAACATTCTGTCTGTGAGAGGGATCCACAGATAGAAAGACTTGTGACTTTGTATATTGTGACTAAATATTGCCATCTAGTGTATTTGTTGAGCTTTCAGTAAATGATACTGTAACCATGCCCAAATGCATGATGGGAAGTGGAACCATGACTGTGCGTAGTGCTACCAATTGATATATCTTCTCTGCATTGGTAAATAACATGGTTTCAAGAAAAAGATCAATTGCTACCTTGCTTCCCCACATTGCTTCCCATGATATTTCTAAACGTAGGGAGAGGGATTGTAAGGCTTTAGCCAATTAAAAAAACGCTCGCAGGCTGCCAAAATTCACTCTACTCATTTTACGCTGCCTTTTATCGCTCTATATAGATAAAACGGTGCCATTACAGATTGAGCGTGACGATGCGTGAGTGGGTCGTGCAGTGCGTGCATTAATTGCGTTAAATATTTTAACGTGATACATTTTTAAAAAAATTAATTACCGCTGTTATCGGGATACATTTAATAACCCTACCTTAAGCCTAAACTAAAGACTCTGGATGAGTGTAACATATTATGTCTGTAACGTTAAATACAATTAGAAAATGATTTAATTAAAAAATATGTATATATTAAAAAAAGGCATGGCCAATATTTTTTTGCAGATTCCGATACTTTGAAAATGACGTGATCGGACATCTCTAATTTACACATTATAACATCATTTCACACATTATTTTCACGCTAATCCGCAAGAGGGCGCTCAAGGCCTGTGTTTCAACATTGGTGGTAACTTATAAAAACAGGTAGAAACAACTGAGAAGGGCTGAACAAAATGGTACTGAAAAGAAAACGATATTCTGGAGATTAATGCGTTTTTTTCCCCTCTTCAGGTGCGACTTATAGTCCAAAAACTACGGTACATGTTATGTTTAGTGTAACTTATCGCTACAGCTGTTGAAGTACAGATAGATTCTACTCGTCTTTTCAAAACATCACACCAAACACCAATACATTTGTTATAATTAAAAAATTAAAAAATGTATTTAATGTGCTGGTATCAAAACATACGTACATACTAAGACGGACAAAAACACCACTTCCTCCGCCGGTAGAGGTAGATATAGGTCACCCAAAATTTCAGGTCACCTCATTGGATGCGGCAGTGCAGTTCCGCACCACTGTCAACCATAGTAACAAACTTGTTGTTAAATTAATTCCACTAATAGTTTAAAAAACTCTTCTAAATAAAGGTATGTACTGTTAAATCAGATAATGATGTATTCAACATTATTGTATGAAATATCAATATCATCCCACACAATAAAGCAATATAAATAAAGGTTGTCCCCGGGTTATGACGTACCCAACGTGATTTCGAGTTAGTGACACCCGAGTTTCGTCTGCCATTTTTTTTTTTTTTTTTTTTTTTTTTTAAATAATGTTGACTTTTGTTTTGTGATGCATGCTTTTATTTTGGTACAGGAAGCATTGAGTAGGTAGTACTTCCCTACAAGCATGTGCTTGTTACCGGTTTCAAGGTTAACCGTGGTATGAAAACGTCGTAGTTTCGAAACCACTAAAATTTTCCGTCATACCATAGTGCGGTATTAGCTATTTTTTATGTCCCAAAAATGCAGCGAGAAATCCATGGCTTGGAGAAGTAGCGCTCACCCCTCCCCCTCCGATTGTTGCTCTGTCGGAGAAACCTCTGTCACTGTGTTGTAGATTAGACACAATGGCTGAAGGTGGTGAAACTACTCCAGCGTGATTAGTGTGGCTATCGATGGTAAAACAAAAACTATCATGTGGCTTGTTAGTATGCTAAGACGGCTAGTTTCCTCTCTACCATTAGCCTACTCTTGTAAAGTCTTCCGCCAATGTAAACATCTGTTCAAAATAACATTTTCATAATACAGCCTGTGGTGTTTTTTCTGTCCGGCAACTTTCTGTGTTGAGAGGTGTGTGCGTGTATATAATGTGTAAATAATGATATGAGTCATACACACGTGCGCTGTCTCTTGCTCTCGCTCTCCATTAATATTCAACTAATTAATAATAGTCGTGGTATGTGTTTTACATAAAATTCCCCAGACACTGCGCCACGCCTTCAAGTAGGGGGCCGTCCCACACTCCGCTTAAGGCGGGCGAAGTCAGTCTAGGCCATTCTCAAACACATGCAGCGATCCAACACCGGATTTAGGTTGAAAAAGTACGAAAGCTGTACCGCATACAAACAGGTAGGATTGTCTCAGGAGTGATTTGTTCGAGGATTCCAGGTAATGATTGTATTTTTCGTACCATGCATCCATTTTGAAACGTGAAATAAATCAATAAGAGAAATTAACCGCTACAGCATTGGCGTCATAATTCGCAATAATTACGTAAAATATCTCCTAACTGCCTGTTTTTTTGTTTTTTTTTACTTTTATCCAAGAATCGAGTTTTGTGATTTACGTTCATATCTATAAAGAATTCAGGAATTTAAGCATTTATTCACAAGAATTTTCAACGTTAAAAGCTCTTTGCGTTTCCACTCGGTCAGCTTTGACGGAGATAGGCCCCGTATTAATTGGCCCCGTGCCCCGTGTCGCGTCAATATATGACAGTCTTTGGTGTGTAAGTTCAATTTATTTCAAATTTATTTTAAATATTTGCGTTATTTTTTTTTTTTTTTGCTATTTATATTCATGTTGATGTTCCAATTTACAAATGTGTTGTGAAAAATTTTTTTTAATCCTGTTTATTGGAGGGAAAAAAATTCTTTCTCAACCCATACATCTCAATATAACACATTTTAGAGCTATATTTGCAATATCGTGAAACCACGTTTTTTTGTTTGTTTTTGTTTTGCTTAAAGTTATCATACCATCAAAATCGACACCGGCACATGCCTACTTCCATACTCGAGTAAGAGCACATGTACACACGAAGAAAATATTTGTGCACACGAAGAAGACCACATTTGTTCACACGAAGAAGTCACGCAGCTGAGTGAGAGAGAGAGGTGTGAAATATCACATCTGCAAGCCTGCACGCACATTTGCTGCTTGTGAAGAATCCACAGAGGCAACACCTGTATATAAAACCTTTTGTTCTGTTTATTGCACGCTTCCAAATGTGGTCAAATACTTGAGGCGATAAATGATAGCTAACTGATACATGCTAATCGTTTGTGTGGATTCTTATTGCTGCATCAGCAGCTAGCTATAGACACAAATTTGAGTTGCTGTTATTGAAGAAGAAACTGATTTGATTTCATTTTTATTTTAGTTGCATTCGGCAAGTGTTGATGTCACGAGCAGCTGAATAAATTTGCTGTCTAGCTAGGACTTAGCTCCAATATCTCTGCGAGGAGAGTACAATGACGTATAATGCATGTTTTTGGATAGTTATTTTGAGATTTAGGGTCACTTAGCGAGTTAATTCGGGTTACGTCGCCAGCGTAGGAACGGAATTCGTTCATAACCCGGGGACTTCTCAAAGCATACTTACTACATTTCCCTTTAGTATTTGCTGCTGTACAATTCAAATTGCACATTTTAATATAAAAATCACCTGATTTTGGTGTTGATCATTTTTTAACTGACAGTCCTTTTTTGTAATATCTTCACCGATCTGTGTCACCTCTCTTTGGTTGCGGAAAAAGGTGGTACAGAGGTGAAAAGGGGTGTCGGAGTGACGAGGTCAGTTAAAGATATCGACGAAAAAGGCTTTCAGTTCACATCTCCTCCTTCCGGTGTATCCTTCAAGGAGATCGGTGGTAAGGCTGGGAAAGGATTTAGTGGCTCTTCCTGCTCTTTATGCTTTTTAACAGAGTTGTTTGTCCATCGTGGTAATTGATCAAACGTATCACATGAATGGTACTGGTATTGATTGGGATGGGCGGCTTCTTCTCTGGCTTTCCTCCTTACATACCTGCAGTACCTGTCCGGGATCCCGCAAGCTTTAAGTTCTTGAAGTCTCTCTTCCTTACATTCATTCAGCCAGAGAGACTTCTCCTGAATCTTGTCTTTCGCGAGGTTGAACTCGTAGTGCCTCTCGGTCCGTTTCCTAAGGGCCGCTTGTTCACGATCCCTCACCTGCTTCTTGATGCTCTCCAAATGCTCGTACGCGTCCCTCGATCGCTTCTTTTCCTTCTCCTTCTCTTTGCGTATAGCCTCCTGTGTACACTTTAGCACACGGTCAAACTCGGCTTTCTCTTTCGCAATCTCGATATCCTCACAGCGCTTTTTCCACACCAGCTGCTTGTCACGTTCTGCCTGGATTTTACTATTCATGATCCACCTGTCGATCTTTCTGATGGAATTGTCCTGTTTGAGCACAGCTTTTGCCCTCATTTGGTCGTACGCAAGCTTTCCTGACTGCAGCTCCAGCTCCTCCTCTTGCTGGAAGGCTAGAAGGTCCTTCTCAATGATCTGAGACTTTCTTGCCTCTGCGGCCTTTATATCCGCTTTCTTTTTTATCACCGCCTTTGTATACGTATCCAACTCCTTGTCGAGAATAGTCGGGCCCCTGGCGTTTGCAAGTATCCGGTCGTGCTCGGCTTGCGAAAGACTCATCGTTTGTGGATAGCGCTCATCACGCGGGACTCTGACATTGTATATGAAGCCATGGTTGCAGATTATAATCGTCTTTTTTGGAAGCATTCGCTTCAAAGGAACCCTAGGGTTGGACTCCGTCCCATATAAACCTCGCTCGACCTGCACGGGCGGTTCTTTGCTGCGGTACCGGCTTTGCCTCCTCAAGGTTGCGGCTGCACTCATGGTTAATAATCCGAGGCAACCAACAAATATAGCTCTAATTCGGTTTTAATTCCAATTTTTGTCCTTGTCTGTGTCTCCTCTTGTCCGTTCATTCGAATGTGATGTCAACACATAAAGACTATGAGTCAATATTCTCGACTTTACATAAGAGATGATTGGTGACATCATAATACCAGTATATCAGTATACTCTCAACATCACTATGAGGTCACAGTTGCCTTTGTATCTGAGGTGTATCGTGACATCACTTACATAAGATCTGTTGGTTTTGCAGCCAAATTCTAAAGATTGCAAATGCGTATCTTATTTTATTTTGTGGGTGTGAGATTGGATGCCTACTTTCTAAAAAATGAACAATGCATTAAGAGCACCATGTGCACAAATGGGAGCATTGAAAACTTGGTACCAACTAAGTGGCAAACGGTTTTCTGTGGGTTTGGTTAATCAACCTATATATCAACTCAGTGGAACCTAATATCCCAGGAAATGGACCGCATACGGTGAGCAACACGCAATGACTGATCTTAATGAATAATAAGCATGATAATTGTCTTTTAAACCGGCATGCTGTGCACATTTTCCTTAAAAAACAAAATGTTCCGCTAATAACGTTGCTGATTGCTCTTGTGATTAGGGCTGCTCCTATTGATTATTTTAGTCATCGATTAATTCATCAATTTTTTTTACAGATCGATTGGGTCCGATCACGTCATTTTCAAAGTATTGGAATCGGCAAAAAAATATTGGACATGCCTTTTTTAATATATATATATACAGTTGTGGTCAAACGTTTGCATACACTTGTGAAGAACATAATGTCATGGCTCTCTTGAGTTTCCAGTTATTTCTACAACTCTGATTTTTCTCTGATAGAGTGATTGGAACAGATACTTCTTTGTCACAAAAAATATTCATGAAGTTTGGTTCTTTTATGACTTTATTATGGGTGAACAGAAAAAAGTGATCAAATCTGCTGGGTCAAAAATATACATACAGCAGCGCTAATATTTGGTAACAAGTCCCTTGGCCATTCTGACTTCAATTAGGCGCTTTTGGTAGCCATCCACAAGCTTCTGGCAAGCTTCTGGTTGAATCTTTGTCCACTCCTCTTGACAGAATTGGTGCAGTTCAGTTAAATTTGATGGCTTTCTGACATGGACTTGTTTCTTCAGCATTGTCCACAAGTTCTCAATGGGGTTTAAGTCATGACTTTGGGAAGGCCATTCGAAAACCTTAATCCTAGCCTGATTTAGCCATTCCATTACCACTTTTGATGTGCGTTTGGGGTCATTGTCCTGTTGGAACACCCAACTGCGCCCAAGACCCAATCTTCGGGCTGATGACGTTAGGTTATCTTGAAGAATTTGAAGGTAATCCTCCTCCTTCATTATCCCATTTACTCTCTGTAAAGCACCAGTTCCATTGGAAGCAAAACAGCCCCACAGCATAATGCTACCACCACCGTGTTTGACGTTAGGCATGGTGTACTTGGGGTTAAAGGCCTCACCTTTTCTCCTCCAAACATATTGCTGGGCATTGTGGCCAAACAGCTCGATTTTTGTTTCGTCTGACCACAGAACTTTCCTCCAGAAGGTCTTATCTTTGTCCATGTGATCAGCAGCAAACTTCAGTCGAGCCTTAAGGTGCCGCTTTTAGAGCAAGGGCTTCCTTCTTGCACGGCAGCCTCTCAGTCCATGGAGATGCAAAACATGCTTGACTGTGGACACTGACACCTGTGTTCCAGCAGCTTCTAATTCTTGGCAGATCTGCTTTTTGGTGATTCTCGGTTGAATCTTCACCCTCCTGACCAATTTTCTCTCAGCAGCAGGTGATAGCTTACGTTTTCTTCCTGATTGTGGCAGTGACAAAACAGTGCCATGCACTTTATACTTACAAACAATTGTTTGCACTGTTGCTCTTGGGACCTGCAGCTGCTTTGAAATGGCTCCAAGAGACTTTCCTGACTTGTTCAAGTCAATGATTGTTCAAGTCAATAATCACTCACAAGAAATTGCTAATTCGTGTTGCTGTATGTATATTTTTGACCCAGCAGATTTGATGACTTTTTCTGTTAACCCATAATAAAGTCATAAACGAGCCAAACTTCATGAATGTTTTTTGTGACAAAGAAGTATCTGTTCCAATCACTCTATCGGAGAAAAATCAGTTGTAGAAATAACTGGAAACTCAAGAAAGCCATGACATTATGTTCTTCACAAGTGTATATAAACTTTTGTCCACAACTGTATATATTTTAATTAAATCGTTTTCTAATTGTATTTAACGTTACAGACAAAATGTCTTACACTCATCCAGAGTCTTTAGTTTTGGCTTAAAGTAGGGCTGTCAAATTTATCGGATTGACGGCGGTAATAACACTAAAACATTTAACGCAATCAACACATGCGCTGCACTACCCACTCACGCATTGTCGCGTTCAATCTATAATGGCACCATTTTACATATACATAGAGCTAAAAGGCAACCTAAAATTAGTAGAGAGAATTTTGGCAGCCTTTGAAGCCTTTTTTTAATTGGCTAAAGCCTTCCAATCCCCCTCTCAACAATTAGAAATATTGTGGGAAGCAATGTGGGGAAGTAAGGTAGTTAATCTTTTTCTAACACCCTATGTTATTTCCCAACGCAGAGATGATATATCATTTGGTACCACTACGCACAGTCATGGTTGCACTTCCCATCATGCATTTGGGCATGGCTACAGTATCATTTACTGAAAGCTCAACAAATACACTAGATGGCAATATTTAGTCACAATATACAAAGTCACATTTATCCTTTAAGAATTCTTTAAGAAGTCTTTCTATCCGTGGATCCCTCTCACAGAAAGAATTTTAATAATGTAAATGCCTTCTTGAGGATTTATTATCATAATAAACAAATACAGTACTTATGTACTGTATGTTGAATGTATATTTTCGTTCGAGTTTTATTCATTTTTTTCTTAATGCATTGCCAAAATGTATATGATCGGGAAAAATTATCGGGAATGATTGGAATTAATAGGGAGCAAAAAAAAGCAATCGGATCGGGAAATATCGGGATCGGCAGATACTCAAACTAAAACAATCGGGATCGGATCGGGAGCAAAAAAACATGATCGGAACAACCCTAAATTTTTTACTTGAGATAATCGAGTAATTGGATTAGGAACATTTAATGTGTTGCAGAATCAATTTTAGGAGATGTAAAACAAAGGCTTGCTAAGATTACGCTTTCAAAGGAGCATTAAATGCGAATACAAAATAAAATTCCAGAGTGTTTCTTCAAACTACGCAGGATTGCAATTCTATTTAGAAATAAATTAAAATACCTGAGCTGTGCCTCAAACGGTCTAAAAAAATAAGTGAGGATTTAAGTTAAGAGTGTAACGGTACATGTATTTGTATTGAGACACTGTAACAATTAAAAATAGAACGTATTTATACGTTTTTGGGAGCAAATGAGTTAATGCATGCTTATGACAGATGTCATTTCATGTCATCCGGCAAATTAGCTCCCTTTTGAATGGCTGTAAAAGATCCGAGCTGGACATAAATTGAGTGACATAATTTGCTAATCTGCCATAAGCATTCGATAATTCCCATGATAATGTCATGTCATAATTCGGGCAGTCAAATGATTAAAAATTTTAATCGAGTTAATCACAGCTTAAAAATTAATTGTAATTAATCGCAATTCAAACCATCTATAAAATATGACATTTTTCTGTAAATTATTGTTGGAATATAAAGACACAAGACGGATACATATATTTAACATACTGTACATAAGTACTGTGTTTGTTTATTATAACAATAAATCCACAAGATGGCATTAACATTAACATTCTGTTAAAGCGATCCATGGATAGAAAGACTTGTAGTTCTTAAAAGATAAATGTTAATACAAGTTAGAGAAATTTTATATTAAAACCCCTCTTAATTTTTTCGTTTTAATAAAATTTGTAAAATTTTCAATCAAAAAATAAACTAGTAACTCGCCATTGTTGATGTCAATAATTACGCAATGCTCATGGCGCTTAAACCCATAAAATCAGTCGCACCCAAACGCCAGCAGAGGGCGACAAAAAGCCAAAAAACACAAGAAACAAGTGGCCATGACACTGTGCTGTCATTTTAATCTGTTTGAGCGGGGAATGTGCATTACTTGCGTCAAATTTTAACGTGATTAATTTAAAAAATTAATTACCGCCCGTTAACGCGATAATTTTTGACAGCCTTAGTCATAATAATGACGGTCTTATAGCAGTCTTATGACGCCGCTGTCAAATAAAGTGTTACCTATTAACCCGCCCACACCACGGGGAACGGCGCGGCTGCCGATTGGCGCAGACTGTCCTCAGTCCTCCCCAGCGCGCTGAGTGGGTGGAAGTATGGACACAATGGAGAACCGGAAACGAGTGCAGGCGGCGCTGTTGCCGTAGACCAAACGCTAGACCAAACCGGCAGCTTTCGGGCTGGCCCCTGGTAGGCCGAATTGGCCGGCGGTCAGGTAACCTCGCCGGCGAGGTACATGGAAGGGAGGCGGGGTGTGGCAGGACCAACCTGCACGACCCGCAACCCCTGCCCATGCGCCCCGCTGAAAGTGGCTGGGTAGAGGAAAGTCTGGGACAGTTTAAGTCAGTTTAAAGAGCATACGACAGGAGGAAAAAAGGCTTAAATGGCATTATTATGTGAATTAGAATTATATTTTGAGACGATTCGACTATATACAACAATTTAGCCAAGCGCAGATGACGAGAAATTAGTCTTTTAATCTGCCGGTTAGCCACGCCTACCATTAGAGGGCTTTAGCGTTCCCAACAGGTGGATGACGCCAGCGGTAGACTGGGCTTATCGGTTTTACTATTCAGCCCATTGAGAGGGAATTATTCAGAACGAGGGAAACGCGACGAAGCGAGC
Organism: Corythoichthys intestinalis; assembly: GCF_030265065.1. Taxonomy (NCBI): domain Eukaryota; kingdom Metazoa; phylum Chordata; class Actinopteri; order Syngnathiformes; family Syngnathidae; genus Corythoichthys; species Corythoichthys intestinalis. Next base: position 8,025,076 of record NC_080414.1, on the reverse strand, counting down.
TGCAAAATGTCATTGTTTCAGTCTCTCTACTCCAATATTTTTACAGGATATTCTTTTTATCCAAGTATTTTCCCCAAATAGCTATATAAATGGCTTGAGAAGGACCAGTCAGCTCATCGAGGGGGAACTATTCACAACGAGGAAAACGCAACGAAGAGGGCTGCAAAATGTCATTGTATTTTTACAGGATATTCTTTTTATCCTAATTGCTAAATAAATGGCATGGTCATGACAAATAACAGTCTTGTGCTAAATGGAATATGAAATAATAAAAATGCATTTATTCAGGACGACATGGCAAAATTACTCCATAATGGTCAAAACTGTCGACTTCACCTTTACTGTCGCACATCCCGAACGATATTTTATGACACCTAAATCGGACATATGTCATTTCCCTTCCCCAGCTTCGGAGAATGTAAACCAAAAGGCGTGACAGCTAGCCAACATGCTAACCCAAACCGAGTGATGTTTTAAAGTCTTCAAAGCAGACTCACACATAACTAGCCTGGATTATTTGACATGACGACTGGGTTGCCGATTGTCTTTGCGGATCGGCAAACCGCCCGGCGGAGAGCAATTTACAGTTCGTTCCCCGGAGGAGGGTGGCTACAGTTGTTGTGCAGCTAATGTGCTGCTAATGTGCATGAGGAGAGCTTTTTACATGCCTATCAATGATCAAACGTAAGTAGTCCTTTATTTAAAGAAAGTTTGTAGTGTTTACTTTGTAATAGCTGTATTAATATTTGACATAATACTTAACAAGATGTTTACTCACTTCCTCGCAAGTCCAATGGTCCCACAGTAGTCGTCGGGCTTAATTTGGCCAATATCCACGGTGAATGGGAACCTTTTGAAACTCCAAAAAGGCGCATACGCCTCTCCCTCATACAGAATGATTTTTCTGCAGCCGTTCGGCTGGCGTGATGCGAAAAATAAACGTATTAATCCACAAAATCAGCTGAATCCTCCGTCCTCATACACAACAGTACGCGGTATAGTGAAGAGGACACCTTCTACCGTACACATCACCGCACCCTCCTCCTCAATGCAAGACCGAAGCCGGAAGTCACTCATTTTCATGGCGCGGGATTCAAAAAACTAAATAAATATAGCGATCGCTTCCACACACATCCAAGCGGTCCATATCATTCAGGAGCATAAAATACCGCGTGTATTACGAAATAAACATGCTTTTTGGTGTCACATGCACTTTAAGCGGTAGATAATGGATGGGTGGAATGGATGAATAAAATAAGCGCAGTTTGGAATAAAAAATTTGAGTCAATCAATCAAAAAATCAATGTTTATCCGTTTTTTAAAAACGTAATCAACAAATACACACAATTTCAATTTAATGGTAATATCACTGTAATTTACATGGTCTTTTAATCAAAGGCTGTTGTCCAGCTTTACTAAAATGACATCCATTGTTTACAAATTTGCAGTCATTTGTCACCGAAAATTGTCTTTGTTGACCTGTTGCCGGCTTGTCTAAGAAATACTATTGCTTTGTTCCATGTGCAGCCTACCTCAGTCCTTCAAATGTTTGTTAGGTATGATAGATCATTGGGGATGGTACTGGAATTTCTCGTTTCTTTCACGGATTTTTGCAGTCTTCCTCTCCGCATATAAGTAGTATTTTTCCGGAATCCCGGAAGCTCTGAAATTCTTTAGCCTCTCCTGCTTGAGTTCGTCGATGCACTTTTTTTGAAGTTGAACCTCATCATTCACGTGTTCAGTCGCGTATAGCTTCTCTCGACGCTTGACGGCCGCGGTGTGCTCATTGTGTCTTATCTGCTCTGATAGTACATCTAAATGGTGGCGTCCCTCCTCCTTGCGCCTCCTGTCCTTCTCCTGGTGCTTGACGAGCAACTCCTGATTAGCCTGGAGCTCCCGTTCAAATTCGGCCTTGTCTTTGGAAAGGGCCACAGCCTCGCATTGCTTTTTCCACAAGCATTGGGTGTCTACCGCAGCCTCGATCTTGCACCGCTCTATACACGAGTCCAGCTTTACAATCTGATTGTCCCTCTCCATTTGGGCTTTACGCCGCATGTGCCGGTAATTTTCACATCCCTGCTTCTTAGACATGGCTTCAGTTTGTACATCCGTCTTAATAGAGGAACGATCCTTCTCAATCATCTGCCGTTTCTTTTCTTCTGCTGCTTCCTTTTTCTTTTGCAAAGCCTTGTCCAAAGCTTCTTTTTCCTTCTCCTTCGCCAAAAAACTTGGGCCCCTAGCTCGTGCTAGGATTCTCTCATACTCAGAAGCTGAAAGACAGAGTGCTTCTTCACGCCTCTCCTCACATGGAACTCGGACATTATAAAGGTGGCCTCGGTTACAGATCACAAGTGCTTTTTGAAGCTCATTTGGATGGGAAGGAGCTTTTTTATCAAATTTGGAAGGTTTTGGTTTGCAGTTCATCCCAGATAGACCTCCATCCAGTACTGGCTTTTTCTCCTTGATATCGAGGAGCTGGGACCCACAAATATCCACCTATTAGTGACATGGGTCACTGAGAGACAGAGCAAAGACAAATGAATGTGCTCTAACATATTTGAAGACGAATCCAGACATTAGTCTTTGATAAATTGAGAAAATGACGAGAACACGAGTTGAAAACTGAGATGGAAAGGGATGAAAGAAAAGGCCGGTGGCATCGTAGAGTTGTCATTGTGACATCATACTGTGGCTCTGATCAAACGGAGGAGGCGGGGGCAACGAGGGATTGAATAATGTGGTACAAAAAAATTAAAAATAAATAACTGCTGTAAAGCAGTTCACTTGATTTTATCAAGTCACGATTTTGACAATAAGCAGCTTGGGGAAACAGGTTACCAAGGAACAGTCTTCCGTCTACACAGCAAATCTTGAATTCAAGGGGTTGTAGCAGATAAATCAAAAATCGTGTGCAAATCGGAGATGGCAAGTTCAGCCGGTGTGTCGGGCAATGTTCCCTCGAATTTTTCATGTGTCTGAGCAAACATACAAGCTCCCTGAGCACACTGTGGACCACAGTGAGCAACAGTGAGGAAGTCTGTGTTGTTACATTTGTTATGGTCCGAGTTGCGGAGCTGCAATAAACGTTGACTCAAATGAGTTCAAGAAACTAAATTCTGTGCTTTATGAAGAGTGAAAAAAGCAGAATTTAACACAGACGAAATCATTCGGCCGGTCAGAGTGAAGTATTACCGAAACAAAATGGTGACGTCACATACCGTAATGGTCGGCAACGGATCGCCCCATAAGTTTCTTCAACACAACGTGGCCGTGTCAATTTAAAAAATCGGTTTATATAAATACCGTATTTTTCGGACTGTAAGTCGCACCTTAGTATAAGTCGCACCAGCCATGAAATGCCCAACGAAAAGGAAAAAAATATATATAAGTCGCACCGGAGTATAAGTCGCATTTTTTGGGAAAATTTACTTGATAAAATCGAACACATAGAACAGATATGTCATCTTGAAAGGCAATTTAAAATGAAAATACAATAGAGAATAACAATAAGTGTACACTATGATAATGTTAAATGATGCATGACCAAGGAAATATGAATGTACTGGCCTCACCAGGACGCTACGGCTCGGTCCTGGCTATACAGCGAGCTAAACTCCCAAATGACGATGCTGGGTGTCCGTATTATTTGCTGACTTTATTTTGGCCGTCGTTATGACACTATCATTTGAAGATTGAAACTAAAGATAGAAACAATACAAATCAATTTCATCCTCAACACCAAAAACGTTCGCATCAACGTAAATAAATAACAATTAGCTGCTGTTATAGTAATGACACAAACGGTTAGCATGCGTTCGCTAGCAGTAGCACTTAGTTCAAACAACCACACAACTGGCTATAAATGTCTGATCGCGCGTGGAAAACACACAACAACAACAACAACGGAAAAGATGATACACACAGGCGTTGCCTCTGTAGAGATATTTTACAAGCATAAAAAATGAACGTAGGTTCTCTGCCGTGTTTTTCCCCTCTTTCCGCTAACTCGCCCACTCGCTCCGAGCTGCGTAGCTGTCAGTCTTCTTCTGGCGTCTGAGTGCTCTTCTTCGCGTAAACAAGTGCGAGTGCCACAAACTAAAAGCATGCATTTCAATATAAAAAAGTCAATAATACGATTGAACACACATTGCCAAAGGCAGAATGCGAACGTGGCCGGTATGATAACGTAACATAGCTACTAAGAGTTATTGAGATAACTATAGCATAAAGAACATGCTAACAAGTTTACCAAACCCTCCGTGTCACTCCAAAACACCAAAATTACAAGTGAAACAATATAATAATGTGTTAATAATTTCACACATAAGTCGCTCCTGAGTATAAGTCGCACCCCCAGCCAAACTATGAAAAAAAACTGCGACTAAGGCTACGTTCATACCACAGGTCTTAATGCACGAATCCGATTTTTTCGTGTTTTTCCGACTCGAGTGAGGCATTAACTTGACGGTCTGAACGTGACAAGTCGCATAGAACTGGACCATTTCAAATCCGATCTGGGTCACTTTCATATGTGGTTCAAATCCGATCTGGGCCACAATTTTTCCAGACTGTCGCGGCGGTCTGTACTGTCCACTCTCCCAAATCGGATTTCATGCAGCAATTACGTCATCAAATAGCGAGAGAGACGCGACCGTAGCGATGCAGCTGTGCGTTATAAGCGCCTAGCTTGCAGTGACCACAGCTTTTGGTGAAGAGCAGGGCTTGACAACAGTCATAAAAAATAAAAATGGGTTGAGGATAAGCCTGAGAATGCTCAGTTTTCTCTCTGCTCCAAGTGAGCAATATTTCAACATTGCCTACACGGCCGAGAGTCGGGGCAAACGGCCCGTATGTGTGTGTGACATGCACCGACAGTGCGTGCATGCTATCGATCCATATAAACTTTGAATATAAGCCTAAACGGGGAATATTTATGTCTGTTATTTGTGTCCTCCTTTTGAAAAGCAAAATATGATATCCCTGGAATGACGGATGACGTGTGTCATTTGTTTTGATGCTTCTGCGCATGCGGGTCTTCTTGCTCAGCGCGTGTCGGACTGCGAATTAGTGCGCATGCGTAATACTTGAACGGTCTCAATGGACAAAGGCAGTCTGAACGGGCACGCCAAAAAAACGGATATGACAAAAAATCGTATTCATGCATTAAGACCTGTAGTATGAACGTAGCTTTATAGTCTGAAAAATACGGTATATATAATATATATTTTTCTGTCTCCATCCATGTACCCGTTTATAATGCGCACCATGATTTTACAAGTTGATTTTGGGGAAAAAAAGTGCGTTATATTCGGGAAATTACGGTCATCAGCTTTTGTTATTAACAGGCGACCATTTGCTTATTTTGTCTTAATTATGCACCAAACAGCGGGTTTAACACAAAACTTAAAGATAAACCAAGTGGCTTTGATCCATGCTTAGGCGCATCAACTTGTATTTAAGTTGAAGGATGGTTAGGCTCTTTCACAAGCAGGCATAGGCCGTTCGGCAAGGGATAGTTTTCCTGAATTACAGCCTAACCCTACCTCAGTCCTTGAGAGTAAAATTGTTTTCCTCTTTCCTGTGAGAGAGACCCATGTGGTTTACACTAGGAATAGCAAAAAAAAAAGGGGCTTCCTTCTCCTACCGCTAACAAGCCTTCTGTGGTTTAACACTCAACAGACAGAATTTATCACTTGTAAGTCAGTGGTGTTGTCATGGCACCTGTGCTTTGAGTACATTTTAAAAATATTATATTTTCGTAACCTCTAATGCACTTATCTTGAATATATTTGATTAATTTCCATGACATGAAATTGGCTTGAATCGCGTTGACAAACTGATTGCTTTGTATTCTACAGCAAAACTATAACAGACTGCGTATTATAATAGTCATGCAACACTAGTTTTTGTAAACAAGACGACGAGCCTTGGAAAATATTAACTATGCCATTATTTATTATGGCACCAGGCTGTTTGAAAGAAATGCAATTATAGTAGCGTAATGAATGTAACCGGATGCTTTCAAGTAGCACGGCTATATATATATATATATATATATATATATATATATATGTGTGTGTATGGTCATAAAACTACCAGTGCCGGGAGGAGTTCAGACACTGGACTGCATACATGAGCGAATATAAAATAACATACATTTACTGTACTTAGTACCAGGAAATGACTAAGTTGAGTCGAATTCCTCTTTGATTGGAAGGAATAAAGTGCCTCTTGTGTCAGTAAGTAGTGTGGTGGCTTTAAAAAAGACATCTCAAGAAGGGTTGCCAACTGTCGCTTGAAAAACTGAATCGTTCTGTATTCAGAAACATAAGTACGTGGCCCATACTGTGCTTACAAGGGATGCGCTTTGTCCGGTATTATCATGAAACTCAAAAATAGTGTCTCTTATTCGTAGAATGAGCAAACACTGGTATGGTGCGTCACAAAAATATGGAGGAAACGCTAGCCTTGACTGGCACCGCATTCCCCTTTGGCTTCCGTTTTTCGCCGCTCCCCCCTGCAGCTACAGTTCCGGATCCGGTCTGAGTGCATGTGTTTCATCACTGTTAGCTATTGATGCCACTATTGTGACTAATTTAGTTGATGGGGATTTAGTTAGCGATTATTAATGTCATCAGCGGAGACACTGAGGAAATGGGTAACAGGAGACGCGACATGATCTAGGAGAATAGCAATCAGTGATTTCCTGTAGCGCCTTGTTTTACACGTGGAATGCACGCTGAGAGTGATGACGCAGTTGCTAGTATGACGATTGGCATGATTTTGTCACATTCTGCTGCTGGTCAGAATGTTTTGTTACAAAGCAGTGTCTTTAAACCGATCCTAGGCGGCTTGCTGAGATATTGACTTGCTGCCATTTGACAGTTTGTATATCTCTTCATTGCTTCATTGCTTTTTTTTGTTTGTCTGCCCCTCACCGTGGTTTTCCCTCTTTTTTTTCTGTTTTTCTTCAATTAATCCCAACCTACTGTTAACTCATTCACTCCCAGCCATTTTCACTGGAGCAAGGCCCTTCGCTCCCGGCCATTTTATTGGATTTTGACTGATTTTGCAAGGCCCACAGCAAATTCTGTTCTATTGCTATATAACATGGAACCCACCAAAAGAAAGATTAGACTGTTCTTTCAGCAGAAAAAAAAAGTTAAGATTTAGAAATCAGCATTAGAAAATAGCTTAGTTTGAGCAATTTTCCAATTTCTGAGGAAAAAACGGAGGAATTAAGCTTTTTGTGAAAGCATACATTTCAAACATATCTTTGACTTTTTCACAGCTATTTTTTGCTTTAGTTACATCCCAAACAGCTGAATAATTTCCTTTTACAAAATAAGATAAATAACAAGACAAATACAGCTTTTTATAGCAAAGTAACAATTTATTTACACATAACTAACTGAAATATGACGCTGTTCCGGCCACGACAGCCGGTTAAACTTTTCCCTCATTGCCGGCTGTGTCATAAAGATGAAATTTTTTTTGTCTCTGCGGGCCCTCCTCGCAAGCAGCATGGACTCAAAGGCATCGTCCACTGCACTAGTGGTCTCTGTCGTTCTGCTGGTCGTCTGTCGCCTGGCATCCATTCGGTCGTCTTCCGTCGACGCCCCAGCTTTGCGGCTTGGCCGTTCGTTGCCGTTGAATTGGGTTGCGGGTCATACCAAATGTGCTTCTGCCCTCCAGTGGCCATTTTATTGCTGTAAAATGGATTTTCAGCTTTGTGCTTTGGAGCTACGTTGAATCAGAACCCAGAGATGTCTCTTTTGAAAAAAAAAAAAACCTAAAAGACGTATAAATACACCTTTGGGACACTGAAACAATTAAAAATAGAACATATTTATACGTTTTGGGGAGCAAACGAGTTAAGGACCCTTTTGTGTCTCCCTTTTTGTGTGTTTTTTGGTGTGTTCAATAAACCCTTTTACGCAATCCCATTGTTACTGTTGTCTGCTTGCTGTCTGAAGTGAGACGCATTTTCTAATTCCGTGGTCAAGCCAGCCACAATTTCTTTTCAGTTGCGTTTCCCTTTCAGGTTTTACTGCACATAGGAAGACAACGCATGTGGGTTGCAACTGCTTTATAAGGAAAATCATGACTCTCACGTCACGCGGATGTATAGTCCTGTAGTTTACGCGCTTGTCTGTCACATGCTCGGAGACCTTCATTTAATTGCTTTTGCTGCTCGTTTTGTGAAATATTGACATCGCTGTCCTGCTCATCACTTTTCCGCTCGGGATCAAATTAGAAGGGCGGAACCGACGACATGTTTATGTATAGAAAGAGTGACACTGTGGTAGCCCGGCAGCGCCTTCCACTGACATCACTGCCCAGAGTGCATTGTGTCGTCAACAACAATGGCGACCTACCGGTTCAGGGGTGGGCAAACCGGTCCTCGAGGGCCGCAGTGGGTCCTGGTCTTTGTTCCAACTGATTCAGCACAGACAGTTTAACCAATGAGGTTTCATTGGAAACAAGAAGCACCTGACTGCAATCAACTGATTGCACTTGTAAGAAACCAGATTGGTGAAAAGTTGTCCTCATGATGAGTATGAACAAAAACCCGCACCCACTGCGGCCCTTTGTGGAATACTTTGCCCACCCCTGTACTAGTTAAACAAATTTTACAAATTTTATGAAAAGGAAGACATTAAGAGGGGTTTTAATATCAAATTATTATAACTAGGGCTGCAGCTATCGTTTATTGTAGTAGTCGATTAATCTATCAACCAGTTCGCTCGAATAATCGAGTAATCAGATTTGAAACATTTAATTAATGTGTTGCAGGATATATTGTAGGAGATAATAGAAAATGTTTCTTCAAACTATGCAGAATTGCACTTTCATTTAAAAATACCTGAGCTTAGCCTCAAATGGTATAAAAAATTAATAAGGATCTGAGTACAACAAAAGAACAATTGGCTAACTTGCATAGCAAAATTCTGTTAGCTTATATGCTATAAAATGCTTTTTTTTTTTTTTTTTTTTTTTACAATGCTCTTAACAAATTATTCAAAGACATATTCCCGCAAAAAATGCAAAATATACTTATGAACTAAATTTCGAATGCCTTAAAAATCATTAGCTGAAACATAAACTTACCTTATGTTGGTCTTAACAGGGAGCAGCTGGATTCAGCCATGTTAAATGAGTTATGTCATAAATGGTTATCACTGTTGCCACTAGAGGGCAGTGTATCCACCCAAATCAAGAGAAATAAATACCAACACTTTTAAAACAAACCATTACAACGCCACTTTAATCAAACGAATATTAGAAGCAGCAAAATTTAATTCGAAGCTTTTTTCTAATCGAATTGCTCAAATTAATCGATTAATGGTTGCAGCACTAATTATAACTCATCCTAACTTTTATCGTTTTGGAATTACATGTTTTTCTATCTGTGGTACCCTTTAAAAATCACTTTTCAAATAAGTAAACTAAATCAAAGGGTGACTGTTATCCAATGAGGACTGAAGGAATTCGGGTTCCCCCCCGCCAAGCCGCGGAAACACCGCCAGCCAAACGAAGTGGGGCCCGACATTCCGCGTGTTCACTCCCATGTTAACCCTTTGTACTGACTCCATGTTCCAAAAGTTTGAAGAAGGCGCACCGAAAACAGGTTGACAATTTATTCGTCGACATTGGTGAAAAAACAAGGCAAAACAGACGACGGACGAACAATTCTGGATCCAAAACAAGGCTACATAGAAATGTTTCCGAGCAGCGAACCGTTTGTTATCTAGGTGTCCAGTCTTTTTGAAAGCTGTGGTGGAGTGGGCTGGGCCGAAGGTGTGGCCGGTTTTGGGTGGTTAGGTTCCTGCGTCATCCTTCGTGGCTGGGACGAGGTTGCCACAGCGACCGACGCCGGTCTTGACGTCCCAAGCGCCCGTTATCAACTTTATATACTGGTTGGGCGGCCAATGCTACTTGTTTTAGGACAGAGCGCCCTGCTCTTTGTCCTTGGAGTGGCCGGGAGAACTGATTGCGAAAGTTGGTGCGTCAATCTTGCTCGTAACGCACACGTTGTGCTTCTGTGATAAGATGGCGTTGTGTATCTATTTTGCTTCTTTTCATTAAACTATGGTGTAGGTGCTATTTATTTTATATTCGGTGTGTTAGAGTAGTACAAACAGTCCTACAGTACATATGAGAAACTATACTATTCCCTGATTGATTATATTAAGTGTGTTAGAGTAATGCAAACAGTTATATGGTGTGTGCGAGAAAGGTAACTATTCCCTTCAGGACCCTTATTTTGTTTCAAGGAGTTGGCAACCCTACCTCTCAAGACACGAGCTGCTTTACAATGTTTTACATTTCTACAAGGTTAAAGACAACAGGACGCAGTGAGAATTTGTATCTGGGGGCAAAAAAAACAATCACTGCACTCTTGACATGAATGCCAACCACCGTTGTTCCATTTGTCGTGTGCTTATTGATGGAGATCTCCAGCAAAACTACCCTGAAAGCCTAACGGCAAAGTTCACACCGGTCAAGCAATCATTCAATAAATCAATCACGCCGTCACCTTGCTTTATTTCTAGCGAGGCGCTCGCTAAGTGGTTTGCTGCCGGCCCACGCCAATGTCTGCACGGAAAAGTGAATGAAGAATAGAGCGGGAGAATGTATTTAAGCATACTCAAGAGCAAAGTGAATTGATTCACGTAGGGGGCAGCGACATGATTGAGTGAAGTGTATTCAAGGCTACACTTTTATTTCACTTTCTGACCAGTCAAGACAATTTTCTGAAAGTGGTCCTCTCTTGACTGTCCTGCGTTTTATCGGTTAGCTACCTGGTTCAGATGTGTTTCATGTTGAATTGAGAGTCATTAGACTTGATCACACAAAGTCAATCCTGACCATGTTTCAGAGTAGTCCTCCCGCAGTTTCGTCTCATTTACAAACACAAAGTGTAATTTTGTGCCTATGCCTAATGCTGCTGCTTGTCAATAAGTAGATAGTGGATCGGCTTCCAGCTGCTAACTTCCACTGCTTTCTGCTGTGTTTTTGCAGGAGGAGTGCCAGAACTACATTAGGGTGCTGCTGGTCAATGGAAACAGACTGTTTACCTGTGGGACTAATGCCTTCACTCCCATCTGCACCAACCGAACGGTATATGTTGCAATCTAACCTATATAAACATTTGGCTTCAGCAATTTGAAGGTGCACAATGTAAGATTTACACTTTAATTATTCATGAAATGCCCATAGTATTTCAATTAGAGATGTCCCGATCCGATATTTGGATCGGACGCCGATATGGGCAAAAAAATACGCATCGGTATCGGATCGGCCGACACGTAAAAATTCCGATCCAGACTTCCAATCCATTTTTTTTTTTTTTAAAATCCGGTCCGGGTTTTCCAGCGCACCGATTTACATAATCCATTCCAGTTTTTGCTTTGCTTCCCCTAAAATCCGGTCCGCATTTTACGGCACACCTTCAACACTACATAAAATAGAAATAAAAATGTCAGCTGTGTGGGATCATTTTACCTTAAAGGACGACAAAGACGAAGAGGCAGAGCGCAACATATGCCACAATAAAGTCAAGCGTGGTGGTAAAGCTGTAAAAAGTTTTAATTCAACCAACCTAATCAAGCATATTGCGAAATACCACCACAAACAATATAAGGAGTTTGTTCAGAAAACCGAAGACAAAAAGAAAGGTCCTACGCAACTAACACTGGCAGAAACTTTTGCTCTGCGTGACAAACTGGCACTCGACATTCCCAAAGCCCAGGGAATAACAAGAGTCGAAGAATTCATTCTGGATGACGAGCCATTATCTCTCGTGAGTAAAGACGCACCATCCAACACTTAGAACCACGGTACAACATGCCTAGCAGTCATTACATCCTTGAGCGATTCGTCCGTGGAAGATTCGAGAACGATTCACAAACATCCAAATTCCGATTATTGAAATATGTCGAGTAAAGCGGAACTAATACACAGCACGGTCTTCGGGACGCAATGAGAAACGGACCGCATTGCGTTCCGAGAGTAAACATCATGCTTGTCGTAGACCCGGGTAATGCCAATGCTCAACTCACGGCTTTAGCTCAACTCATGCCGCTGGATAAAAAACACAAGAATACCTGACTGCTGCTGACAGCCGCTACAAACTACGTCAACATCGTTTAACTGTAGATAATAGATATCATATGTACCGTATTGGCCCGAATATAAGACGACCCCGATTATAAGACGACCCCCTCTTTTTCAAGACTCAAGTTTGAAAAAAAGACTTTTTGAACACCAAATTAATTTTTATACAGAAAATAATTACAATACATCTGAAACAAATGATTATAACAATATATTTGAGAGAAAAGGCATTCAAAACTTAATATCTGAACATTTAACATTTAAATATGTAAACTAAAGTGCAATCAAATTCATAAATGAATGGCTTCTGGTTTTTGAAATATAAATAAGAAAAAAATATTGTGATAAAACAAAATTGCAATAACTGCATTAATTATCAAAGTGAAGTCTAACTAACTGAAGTTCAGCATTCGATTCATTGATGACTGGCGCCATCCAGCGTCGTGAATGGGTATATGTCTAGGCCGCAGTTTTTTTTTGTTTTTGTTTTTTTTTTTAGGCCGCAGTTATAAGACGTCCCCCAGGTTTTCATTCTTACTTTAATGCAAAAAACACCGTCTTATATTCGGGCCAATACGGTATATAGAACTAGATGCAAAATGACACTCGACTTCATCAGCAACATTGAAGTATGGAAAACTAGATGCGTTAGTAAACGGCCGCCATCTTAAAGCAGAAGACTTCCCTAGTAGGCTGTTGTGAACCTTCCAAGCGAACCTAATTAACTTTTTATCTAAAATACTCCTAACGTGTGTTAGAGTAATGCAAACAGTAATTTGGTGTGTGCGAGAAAGGTAACGATTCCTTTCAATACTTAATGCTGCTCTGCCATTGGCTATTGCCTAGCATTCCTGGCATCCAATTGGCTTTGAGGGACCTCTACTGTATTTATATGTGTATATCGCAGCGTCGTCTTCATTCGCCCCTCATGATCCAACTGACGCCGGCTCTACGCAGCGGCAAGAGGGGGCAGTGCTACCTAAAATAAATGTCTTGCCCCCTCAAATCAAAAATTATATAAGGTGAAAAGGCACATTTTTGTACTCACATTACCATACATTACCAGTTGACGGATTAATCTGCAGTCGTGGAAAAAAATCAGCCGAAAAGGTGACACGAAAACGATGTACAGTTGTATCAGTTCTTATCTCTTTCCCCCCACTGTGTGTGTATTCACAGGATGGTCAGCGCGTGCGCACAGTAAAGCGCCCACAGCCCCCAGTAAACATCTAATCACTGTTAGTATGTAAATGAGCCTAAACGTCGCCAGACAATGTGGTGTCAGGATTCAGCGCGGCCAGGGAGCGGGAAGACTTTGACTCTTGTTTTATACATTAGTTTAAGAAGTAATTTTGATTATTATTCATAGGACTACCTTTCAGTTCTCAGGTTTTAATTTATTTGAAAATTAGGCCATCAAGATATACACTGCTGGCCAACAGTATTGACACCCCTGCTATCCTGTCAGATAATGCTCTGTTTCTCCCAGAAAATGATTGCAAATACAAATGCTATGTAGTAATATCTTCATTTATTTTGCTTGCGATGAAAAAACACAAGAGAGAATGAAAACAAATTAAATCATTATCATTTCACTCAAAACTCCAAAAATGGGCCAGACAAAAAATATTGGCACCCTCAACCTAATACTTGGTAGCACAACCTTTAGACAAAATAACTGCAAACAACCACTTCCGGTATCCATCAATGAAAATGAAATGCTCTGCTGGAATTTTAGACCAGTTTTCTTTGGCCAACTGCGCCAGGTCTCTGAGATTTGAAGGGGTGCCCTCTCCAAACTGCCATTTTCAGAACTCTCCACAGGTGTTCTATGGGATTCAGGTCAGGACTTATTAGTGGCTACTTTAAAAGTCTCCAGTGCTTTCTCTAAAACCATTATTAGTGCCCATGACCACAGAGGGAGACCCAGCTTTCTCACACTGAGTCCTACATTATGCTGCAAAACTTGTTGAAAGTCTTCCGACGTCATTATGCCATCCATACGGTTAAGCAGTCCAGTGCCAGAGGAAGTAAAGCAACCCCAAAACATCAGGAAGCCTCCGCCAAGTTTGACTGTAGGGACCGTGTTCTTTTCTTTGAAGGCCTCGTTTTTTTTTTCTTGTAAACTCTGTTGATGTCTTTTCCCAAAAAGCTCTACTTTTGTCTCATCTGACCAGAGAACATTCTTCCAAAACTTTTTTGGCTTTCTCAGGTAAGTTTTGGCCAACTCCAGCTCTTTTTATAGCCCTTACTAAATGTTGGCATTATTACATTGAAAACATCTTTCATGAAAATTAAAAATAAGATATAGCTTCTCCTGCGGGTTCGCCAATGTGCTTGTCAATATTTTGATCTAGTTACAGTACCATTTTTGGCCATTAATCCTACGTTGTGCACCTTTAAAATTCCACTGTTGAAACTCCAATCCAACGCTGCAATTTAAATATGCTTAAAGAAGTAACTTCATGCAGATTAAGATAATCTCTATGCATTTGACATTTCTTCTCAGTCATTATTGTGCCACTATTTTCTGATAGATGGCAGTCGACATATTGTACAATCAGGGGTCTTGAGATAATTAAAAAAAATAATAATAATAAAAGTGAATCCTATTATGTCCTTTGATGGAAGGACCTTTTCTTCAGATAATTGCTCCCAACAACCATTAGTCCTTGTCTTGTCAATGATCCTGTCTTCATTTTTTTTTTTAAACTCAAGCCATGTTGCTGGTTTAAAAGGATCATTTGTTAATTCTAATGTAATCCAGTTTTCCACTGTTTATGCATTTCTACAAATCCCTCCAAAGTCGATGAAGCTGTTCTTGGAGTGTAATTAGTCACATATTTCACTTGGTATTGTGTTCCAACAAATCAAGGGGAAGCCGGAGTTGTTGTTCATTAACCCTTCTTTGTAACTTGCTGTTACTTGAACTTAAAAAAAAAAATAAAGTTGCAACCTTAATGACATGTTTGTAAATCAAGACAGCAGTATTTATTAGTGCAAACCAGCATTTTAAATGTAAACTCTTTAACTCATTTGCTCCCAAAAACGTATAAATACGTTCTATTTTTAATTGTTTCAGTGTGCCAAAAACGTATTTATCCGTCTTTTACATTTTATTTTGACAAGAGGCATCTCTAGGTTCTGTTGCACCTAAACTGCAATGCACAATGCTCAAAACTCATTTTAAAGCAATAAAACTGGCCACTGGAAGGCAGTAGCGCATTTTGTGAGAACTCATCTCTGGCCAAGAAAGGAAGTGAAGAAAAATAGACAGGAAACGGAAGTTGGGGGGATCTTGTGAAGACGTGTGAGAATTTGAGAAAAATGTGGGTTAAAAAGTTAAACGACACTGGAGGAGTATTTTGAAAAGAAAACGAAACCATCGTCAAAGAAGGATTAAAAAAAATCTATCTTGATGAGACAGATGATGACGGCCACAACAGTGTCAGGTTCTGGTACGCGTTCTGCGGACCTCACGTTGCGTTACTCCTGAGCCCGAGTTTGAAACCAGCGATGAAGATGATGAAAAAAGTGAGACCGATCTTGATCCGGACTCATCAGATTACTGGGAGCCACCTCATTCAACCGGGAGCAGCCGAGAGCGTTCCCCGTTGTTATGTGCGCAAATAGTTCAACAGTTCAATAGTTTGGTTATTTGTAAATAGATTGTTACTTTGCGATCAAAAGCTCTATTTGTCTTGTTGTTTATGTTATTTTGTAGAACGAAAACATTATTCAGATGTTTGGGATGTCACAAAAGCGAAAAATAGCTTTGTTAAAAGTTATGTTTGAAATATATGCTTTTACAAAAAGCTCAATTTCTCAGTTTTTTCATCAGAAATTGGAAAATTGCTCAAAGTAAGCCATTTTCTATTGCTGATTTCTAAAGAATGGAAAAAGATATGAACTAACTTGTTTTTCTGCTGAAAGAAGAAAGTCTAATCTTTCTTTTGGTGGGTTCCATGTTTATATAGCAATTAGGGCTGGGCGATATGTCCTTAAGTACGTATCACGATAAATTGAGCAGATTTACCTCGATAACGATAAACGACGATAAATTTGCCCAAGTGCACTGTTATATAATTTGAAAATTTGAATCAATGCATGGAATACAAATAATCATTTCTCGTTAAATTTATACCAGCTTTCAATTTAACAATTGCACATGCAGTCTAAACATTAAGTATTAAAAAAAATCTGGTCAACAATAAGAATTCTAGTATGAACATTTATAACAGCTTGTATAACTTGAAAAATGTACAACATTATAAAAATCAATATGACGACTGTGCAAACATGTCATTCTAACACAAATGACTTGCAGCTTTAATACATGCACCCCCCCACACAGACACACCCAGATTAAAGCTGTATTGCTCTGATGCCAATGAAACATTTAAGATTTCATGATGGCAGAATAAAGCAAACACATACAGAAAAACAGCTGTGGCCATTAAACTGTCATATATAGGCTTCACTGTTGGATTATACTTTATGCTGAGTGCTTTACCATCATGAAAGCTTTCAGAGAAATCACACAGAGATGCCAAATAACGCGACATAATGATTGCTACATGAAGTCCGTGCCCAGTCCACTCATTAATTTCAGCCGTTTCGACAAGGTTAGAGCCGCTATCCGACTCCATCACGTTCATTTGTAGCCACTGTTAGCCGCTAGCGTTAGTCTGTGGCTTGGCTACCAGAAAAAAGCACTGAAAGCATCCAATATATATATATAAATATATATATTTATTGTCATAATAAACAAATACAGTACCTATGTACTGTATGTTGAATGTATATATTCGTCCGAGTTTTATTCATTTTTTTCTTAATGCATTGCCAAAATGTATATGATCGGGAAAAATTATCGGGAATGATTGGAATTGAATCGGGAGCAAAAAAAGCAATCGGATCGGGAAATATCGGGATCGGCAGATACTCAAACTAAAACGATCGGCTCGGGAGCAAAAAAACATGATTGGAACAACCCTAATAACAAGGAAAGCATAAATGTTAACTGTGTGCACAATATTTCCAACACTGTACTATTCTGTATAATATTGGATCATAGAGTGCTGTAACCAAATCGTTTAAGGGGGATGGGCTTAATCTCAGTCAGGTTTGCTGTCTCACTAACACTTTTTCACAATCTTGAGTGGCACCATACATCAATCCCAATCTCTTGTCTTTTAAAAATCTTTATTATAGGCTTTTAGAGACACTTGTCCTTGTTGCACAGCTGCTGGCTGCACTATAGATGACTTATACTCACTTCCTCCTGGATGCACAGCTGATCTGTCATTGCGCTTCCTTTAAATGGCCAAAAACTGGCTTGTCCAGCCCACAGGAGAAGTCCAGTCAATAGCAGGCTTTCTCAAGCATACAGAACTGCTCTGTTTTGTTGTGGCTTGGGTGGAGCAAACGCGGACGGAGCAAATGCTCCGATCCAAATCGGAAATTGGCTTAAGAACTAGCCTTTTCCGTGTGCTGAATGGAGTGCGGCCTACCATGCGGGCAAACCCATTACGTCTCTACTAAAAATGTGTGAGGTCGAAGGAAATTGAGTTGAGCCAACAGTGGCCACCGGCGCTGAGTTATACATGTGAACTTTTGAGTGATAGGAAAGTAATTGCAAGGCAGAATCACTCAATTGCTTCAAGAGTTACTTAAATGAAGTTCCCCTAAGCTAATGCCTTTTATTTTGTTTACATGGAAACTATTAAATAATCTTGAAGCCATGCCATCAGAAGTGTAGTAGTAGTAAAATTATGGTCAAGCTGGAAATTATTCTTATTTGTATTGATAGAAAAAGCTCATGAGTGATGGTTTTTAAGGGTGGGAGCCTCTGGGTACCCTCACAATACGATACGATTTGGGATGAAAGGCTCATGATAACAATTTCCACAATATGGCCATATAACAATTGTCGATACATGATTCGGGAAAGCATTCTATTTTACAATACAAGTAATAAGCCAGAAACCAAGCTGTGAATTGGATTTTATCTCTAGTAGACATTGGTGCTGCAACGATTAATCAGTTAACTCGAGTAATTGGATTAGAAAAAAGCTTCGAGGATTCGTTTCATTAGAGTGGCATTTTGATGGTTTGTTTTGAAAGTGTTTGCATTTAGTTTCTTGATTTGGTGGATACACTGCCCTCTAGTGGCGATAGTGAATATGACATCACTCATTTAAATGGCTGAATCCAGCTGCTTTCTGCTAAGAAGAAGAAGGTAAGTTTTTGTTCAGCTAATGTTGTTTTATGCATTTGTAATTTAGTTTACAGGTGTATTTAGCTGTTTTTTGTGGGAATATGTGTTTTACTTAAGTGCATTGTAAAAAAAAAAAAAAAATAAAGTTTATAACATTGAAGCTAGAGGCTCAGATCAGGTATTTAAGTTTTTTTTTTTTTTTTTTAATGAAAGTTATATTAAATTCTGCATAGTTTGAAGAAACACTCGGGAGTTTTACTTTTCGTGTTCGCATTTAATACTTTTTTGAAAGTGTTTACATCTTGTAAAATTGATTCTGCAACGTTCCTATACTGATTACGCGATTATTCAAACTAGCAAGTTGATAGCTCAATCGACTACTAAAATAATGGATAGCTGTAGCCCTAGTAGACGTCCAATTCATTTGAACTGGGAGGCTGGCAGCGAATGAACGAATGCCATCCCTCCCACTTCAAACAGATTGGACGTCTATGGCCGTCAATGGCACCCAATGAGTCGAAGTTGGGGGCATTTCAGGTTCCTTTGCCGTTGATTTTCAGTCACTTCATGTTGATTTCAAGGCATTTCTGGGTCACTTCCTGGTTATATTTGGGTAATTACAGGTCACTTCCTGTTGATTTTGGGTATCGAATCCAGGAATCAGGAATTGAGGAAATGAATAGGCAATGCCCCAAACTCAGCAGGAAGTGACATGTAAGGGCCGGAAAATCGGAAAGACTGGCTGAGAATGCTCTGGTATCGAATGAATGTTTATTTTGGCACCGCCCAGTCTAAATGGATTAGGCGTCTAGCGTCGTCAACGGCAGACATTGAATTGACAAGATTTAGATTTTGGTAGCAACTTTTTTTTATTTTTTAACATTGATGATATTGCAAGATAATAGAGTTTGGGTCGCTTGGGTTTTAATTAGGGCTGTCAAAATGATCGCGTTAACAGGCGGTAATTAATTTTTTAAATGAATCACGTTAAAATATTTGATGCAATTAACGCACATGCCCCGGTCAAACAGATTAAAATGACAGCAGTGTAATGTCCGCTTGTTTTTTGTTTGGCGCCCTCTACTGGCGCTTGGGTCCAAATGATTTTATGGGTTTGGGGAGTGAGCATGGTGTAATTACTGACATCAACAATGGCGAGCTACTAGTTTATTGTTTGAAAATTTTACAAATTTTAATAAAACGAAAACATTAGGAGGGGTTTTAATATAAAATTTCTATAACTTGTACTAACATTTATCTTTTAAGAACTACAAGTTTTTCTATCCATGGATCGCTTTAAGAGAATGCTAATAATGTTAATGCCATCTTGTTGATTTATTGTTGTAATAAACAAATACAGTACTTATGTACTGTATGTTGAATGTATATATCCGTCTTGTCTTATCTTTCCATTCCAACAATAATTTACAGAAAAATATAGCATATTTTATAAATGGCTCAAATTGCGATTAATAACAATTAATTAATTTTTAAGCTGTAATTAACTCGATTAAAAATTTTAAACATTTGACAGCCCTAGTTTTAATAGTGTTTTTGTCAAGTAAGAATATTGACGTTATTGCGAGAGTATCTAAATATTTAATATAATAATATATCTAAATGTGTCAAAGCGTAAAGTAAATTTGTTCAACATTAAGCTGCTATCAACAGCGGGGATACTACTTTTGACAAGGGATACCTATTTGTCAGAACATCGGCAAAATTTTTTTAATGTTGATTGCTATAGGGCTGCAGCGATCGATTATTTAGGTAATCGATTAATCTATCAACTGGTTCGAATAATCATATTAGAAACATTTAACACGTTGCAGAATAAATTTTAGGGGATGTAAAACAAAGGCTTGATAAGCTTGCTCATACAAAAGAGCATTAAAAGCGATACAAAATTAAAAGTGTTTTTTTCAAACTATGAAAAATTGCACTTTCATTTAGAAAATAAAAGTACCTGAGCTTAGTCTCTAACTGTATAAAAAATAAATACACGAAGATCTAAGTACAATAAAAGAGCAATTGGCTAACTTGCATAGAGAAACTTCCGCAAGCCTAAATGCTATAAACTGCTTTTTTTTTTTTTAATTTTATACAATGCTCTTGGCAAATCGTTCACATATTTCCCCCCCAAAAGACATTAAACTGCTAAATATATACCTATAAACTAAATTATGAATTGATAAAAAAAAAAAAAAAAAAAAAAAACATCAGCTTTAACAAAAACTTACCTTATGTTGGTCTTAACAGGGATTCAGCCATGTCAATTGAGTTATGTCATATTCACTGTTGTCACTAGAGGGCAGTGTATCCACCCATATCAATAAAACTAAAAGCAAACACTTTCAAAACAAACCATTACAACGCCACTAATTAAACGACTATTCAAAGCAGCAAAACTTGATTCAAAGCTTTTTTCTAATCAAATTACTTGAGTTAATCGATTAATCGTTGGAGCACTGGATTGTTGTTATACTTCATAACATCAATGAGAACAATGGCTGCTGCTTGATTTGTGTGTTTTTTGTGTTGTTAATTATTCCAAAGTTGCTCTGTTATTGTTTCATCCTTCTCAAGCTTTGTACTGATAGCTTTTGTGTACGCTATGTAAACCAAACATAATGTAATGATTATTTTTGTCTGCTCCATTTGCATACTGGCAAAAGAAAACAAAACATTACCCGCGCTTGCCGGTTTGTATTTTAATTTTGCCCTTTGATATGCTGTCCTATATTCTCCTGCCAGCTTTCCGCAATGATCCATAACTTCGAAATATGTAAGATATGCAACTCATTTACAAGACCATTTCCTCTCGTTTTGTTTCAGCTCTCAGGACACGTATTAATAAGACAAATAATTTCATTTCGGCAAGGTCTTTGTGCTGAGAGAACAATTCGTCCGCTATTTTATTCCCTATACTCAGCTTCGTCTTTTTCCGTCCTCAGCTGACCAATTTGACCGAGATCCACGATCAGATTAGCGGAATGGCTCGGTGTCCTTACAATCCCCTCCACAACTCCACTGCACTCATCACCTCCAGCGGCGAGCTCTACGCAGCCACGGCCATGGATTTCTCCGGGCGAGACCCAGCTATCTACCGCAGCCTGGGCGGCCTGCCACCACTTCGCACTGCCCAGTACAACTCCAAGTGGCTTAATGGTAAGCAGGTGTAGCTGATGGAATGAGACAATTGGAGAGATTATATCAGAGTAAAGTGCCTTTTGAGTGGCTTATATTTTATATGCGAGTGTTTATTTCCTGTAAAAATATTCAGATAAATTGAAAAATGATGGAGTGGGCTACTTTTTTTATTTTATGGTGATTGGGATCTGCACGGATGAAATCAATGTTTCAAGACCACATGGAAAACGTGTTTTTGGCAGCCATTTTAATTTTTGTGTTAGTCTTTAGGACGAAAATACAGTGGTACCTCGACATACAATGGGGCAAATAAGTATTTAGTCAACCACTAATTGTGCAAGTTCTCCAACTTGAAAATATTAGAGAGGCCTGTAATTGTCATCATGGGTAAACCTCAACCATGAGCGACAGAATGTGGATTAAAAAAAACAGTAAATCACATTGTTTGATTTTTAAAGAATTTATTTGCAAATCATGGTGGAAAATAAGTATTTGGTCAATACCAAAAGTTCATCTCAATACTTTGTTATGTACCCTTAATAACGGAGGCCAAACGTTTTCTGTAGCTCTTCGCAAGCTTTTCACACACTGTTGCTGGTATTTTGGCCCATTCCTCCATGCAGATCTCCTCTAGAGCAGTGATGTTTTGGGGCTGTCGTTGGGCAACACGGACTTTCAACTCCCTCCTCACCCCGTGGCGTCAAAATGATAACAAGAACGGTGAGCAAAAATCCCAGAACCATACAGGGGGACCTAGTGAATGACCTACAGAGAGCTGGGACCACAGTAACAAAGGCTACTATCAGTAACACAATGCGCCGCCAGGGACTTAAATCCTGCACTGCTAAACGTGTCCCCCTGCTGAAGAAAGTACACGTCCGGGCCCGTCTGCGGTTCGCTAGAGAGCATTTGGATGATCCAGAAGAGGACTGGGAGAATGTGTTATGGTCAGATGAACCCAAAATAGAACTATTTGGTAGAAACACAAGTTCTCTTGTTTGGAGGAAAAAGAATACTAAATTGCACCATACCCACTGCGAAGCATGGGGGTGGAAACCTCATGCTTTGGGGCTGTTTTTCTGCAGAGGGACCAGGACGACTGATCTGCGTAAAGGAAAGAATGAATGGGGCCATGTATCGAGATATTTTGAGTGAAAATCTCCTTCCATCAGCAAGGGCATGACAATGATCCCAAACACAAAGCCAGGGCAACAAAGGAGTGGCTTCGTAAGAAGCATTTCAAGGTCCTGGAGTGGCCTAGCCAGTCTCCAGATCTCAACCCCATAGAAAATCTGCGGAGGGAGTTGAAAGTCTGTGTTGCCCAACGACAGCCCCAAAACATCACTGCTCTAGAGGAGATCTGCATGGAGGAATGGACCAAAATACCAGCAACAGTGTGTGAAAAGCTTTTGAAGAGTTACAGAAAACGTTTGGCCTCCGTTATTGCCAACAAAGCGTACTTAACAGTATTGAGATGAACTTTTGGTATTGACCAAATACTTATTTTCCACCATGATTTGCAAATAAATTCTTTAAAAATCAAACAATGTGATTTTCTGGGTTTTTCTCCCACATTCTCTCTCTCATGGTTGAGGTTTACCCATGTTGACAATTACAGGCCTCTCTAATATTTTCAAGTGGGAGAACTTGCACAATTAGTGGTTGACTAAATACTTATTTGCCCCACTGTAAACTACCGTTCAAAAGTTTGGGGTCACACAGACAATTTTGTTTTCCTTCTAAAGTCACATTTTTATTTTTAAAATGAGTTTCAAAATGAGTAGAAAATATAGTCAAGACATTGACGAGGTTGGGAATAAGGATTTTTATTTTAAATAATAATTTTCTCCTTCAAACTTTGCTTTTATCAAAGAAAGCTTGTTTTGCAACATGGCGTATCTAACCAAGATAAGAAAACAAAACTTACCAAGCAGCACCTGACACTTGTGTTTCACAAAAGGACCCTGGAGTGAGTGGAGTGAGTGAAGTGAGAGAATGAGATAATATTGTAATATTGTATAATACCTTCTAATTGCACCAATTTGACCAAGTGGGCCAAATTCCTTGGCTCTATAAGCTGCCTCAGTCCTTGAAGAAATTGACTTCCTTTTAATGGCGAACAAAGGGTCGTCAAGGCAACAGACAGACATGTGGATATGGGCCTTAAAATGGAGTACTACAATAGGTCTTGTAACTACAATGACTAACCTGAAATGAACTGGACATGAATAAGTTAAATGAGGGACTTTTTGTTGCCACTAGTTGGCGCTGCTGAGTTGATGCAAATGACCCCTACAGGACCCTTCGGTGTAAAACTTTCAAGCACTGGAAGTTTGGTGCTGTTTTATATCAACCAAGTTATGACTGTTCAAAATTTGTGGTGAGACAAAATGGCGACCGTCATTTTCACTTTCATGTTTGGACCCCTCTGCTTCAACGAAACCTTAATATTTTTAATCAGGCACCTGAACACATGTCCTAAGGCTCCCCTGATGCTGGTTTGAGGTCATTTTTTTTCCTTTGGTGGAGGAGCCTGTCTAGTAAAAAAACAAAAACGGGGGGGTGGGGGGGGGGGTGCGTTTCCTGTTCTCAGCAGGGGTGATATTTCAATGCAGTCGTGTTCGGGCTGGGATACCTTGCATACATGCCAGATATGAAAATGATTGAACCATAGATCAGGGAGTTATTTAGTGGTGCAACGATCAATCGATTAACTCGAGTATTCGATTAGAAAAAAAATATTCAAATTAAATTTTGCTGCTTCAAGTATTTGTTTAATTAAAGTGGTGTTGTAATGGTTTATTTTGAAAGTGTTTGCATTTAGTTTGATTGATTAGAGTGGATACACTGGCCTCTTGTCTGCGTCTTTTCACATGGCTGAATCCAACTGCTCCCTGTTAAGACCAGCGTAAGTTTTTGTTTGAGCTAAAATTTTTTAATGCATTCATAATTTAGTTTATAGGTGTATTTAGCCGTTTTTATGTGGGAATATGTGTTTGAACCATTTGATAAGAGGATTGTAAATTTTAAAAAAATAAATAAATAAACTTTAGCATTTTATACCAGGGTTGTTCCGATCATGTTTTATTGCTCCCGATCCGATCGTTTTAGTTTGAGTATCTGCCTATCCTGATATTTCCTGATTCGATTGCTTTTTTTTGCTCCCGATTCAATTCCAATCATTCGCGATAATTTTTCCCGATCATATACATTTTGGCAATGCATTCAGAAAAAAATGAATAAAACTCGGACGAATATATACATTCAACATACAGTACATAAGTACTGTATTTGTTTATTATGACAATA